>NW_011888835.1:7099399-7113444 GCF_000151845.1 Pteropus vampyrus
CAATAAAATCTATGCTTTAGGCATAGGCTATTAAGGCTATATGAACCTACAGGGATAGGCCTCCACGTAAACTGGTATAGCGAATAAAATGGGGAGAGATAAAGATTCCCACCACCAATAAGAAGTTTGCCTCTCTGTAATCAGACAGCATACAAGTATCAGCCTCATTTATGTGTCAGCTGATTCTTTGTCTCGGCTTTATTATGAAATTATTATGAGCTAGCTCCACACTAACTAAAAGCCATAATGACTCCAGTTTGCTGGATGCTCAGAGTGTACCTTCATTTGTTCTGCCTAAACTTCTCTTTGTAAAACACCCCAGGTCACCTCAATATTTCTCCTTCTATTCTGATGTACCAGCCCCAACAGCAACCAAGTTTGGGAGTGAATGTCATAACCTGATTCCTTGAAAGAGCTTAACCTTTATTTCTATGTGCAATTTGAAACAATAAGCATTGGTTCAACTCATGTCAACCTGTTTCTCACATTCATTGGGGGGTGCACAGTTATCAAATCATAATAGTTCCATAGTGTTATTTTAATCACCCTCTTTTCCTCTGTCACCCAACACTCACACCACTATTTATACTCAACTCTGGCCAGTAATTTTCTCTGATATGCTGTGTATTTTTTTTTTCCCACAGTAGGAGCCTAAACCAAAACAATAGTTCATAAAACAGAGATAGTATTTCATATTTATTAGAAACGGTAAACACACACACACACACACGCACACACACACAATCCTGCCTAAAGGCAAACATTAAAAAAAACACGTGGCCCAGTTTTCTTACTCAGCGTTCAGTCTGCTACAGGTTCTCTGGATTTATAACTCTGGAGACAACTTTGGTTTGTTCTGCTGCCCTCAGAGAGGCCTGAGGCAGCTTGTTATTTTAACCCCTACACGCTGTGACACCAAGCAGAAATCCCAGGCATTTCCCTGCTGAATTGGTCCAGGCCTTTTTACAGACAAGCCGAAAGTGCCTTTACTTTCCATTTCACGTGGAGACCTCACTTTATGCAAGAGACACATCTTTTGTTTGCAAATTACTTTTTTTTTTTGCAAATGATCTTATTTTATACAACAACATCAGCTATCTTTACAGTAATTTTTGATTTGTATTAAACTGGAAAGAACTCTTATGTTTTAAGTTTTTAAGGTACACATGAAGCTTTTCTGCTAATAATTCATGCTTTAAAGGGGTTTGTTACAGAAAGAACATACACAAACATTTTTAAAGTTAAATTTAATTATCTCTTACATGTTTTGCAACATAAATTCTTTTAATATACTGTGTTTTGATTTATAAGAGAACAATGCAATTTTAAGCTCCCCGTGGCTGTACAAACTGCAATTTTAAGCTCCCAATGGCTGTAAATAGGTAAGCTTACATGAGACCCAGTGAGTTGATTGTGATGAAAAACTAAAGAAAGCATAGATTGCTGATATCTACTAGAAGACCAAGCGAGCTTTATGGCCAAATATCAGAAAGTGGGAAACACGTTTGCAGCATCTCATTTCTAAGCATCTGCTTGTAGGTATTTATAAGTGTTTGCAAGCTCTACACATTGCTTCTTCCTTCTCTTGCCACCCTGCAAAGTTTTTCTTTAGTTCCCAGTTGACTATTTTATTGGCTTTCATTGTGTAATCTTTCTCAGGATTGGAGAAAGAAAGTAGACTGGAGGGAAAGGCGTGCACACACGCACACCAACAAGCCACTGATGTCTATTTTAGCATTTTGGTGCTCATTCACTCAAAAAAGGGCCTCTAAATATCAGAAAAGACAGGCTAATTCTCAGAATACTTGGCACTTGAATTAATTAACTTTTAAGTACCAGTAATGCCCTCTTCTGTCACCTTAACACTTTCGTGAATGAAGGTGTTTAGAAAAAGTTCAAAAAGTATCTCTTCTATTGTATTCTGTTTCCTAGGCAGCTTATGAGATCCACAGAGCCATTCTAGGATTTGGACCAAAATATCGTACGCTGAATGAAGCTCTTAATTATCACATCATTGGCTCATACCAAAGTTAGAGGAAACACAAAATTTGAGTCTTCTTCAAATTAATTTCTATCAAACTGGGGCTTTCATATCCTGAAGGTAAATTTTTATAAACCTCAATTTTATTTTGCACATTTCAATCCAGCATTTGAGATCCTTATCAACCAGTATATTGGTTATTCTCCTGTATTTGTACCACCCATTCAAGAAAATCTTTTTGCGGTCTTTAATAATTTTTAACAATACAGCAGGGTCCTAAAAGTTTGAGAACTATTGTTCTAAGACATCACTGTGGTAGTGTCATTAAAAGGAAAAAAAGTGTTTGGCCTGATATAATTTGTTTACATTGAATTTTAGTGATGGCCTTTTGCATTCTTAAATACTCAGAACCACAGACACAGAAACTTTAAGTTTGAAGGAATCTAAACACTCCATAGGTTCAAATGTAAACCCACGACAAGAATCCAGTCCATTTTAAGACATCTAAAATGGTGGTTAGTAAACCTGGATTTTGATGAATATATTAAGGATGTGTGTGTGTGTGTACACAAACAACTTAACTTAGATGAAGACCAAATATCAATCCCCTAATAGAAAATAATTACTATTTTTTTCTCCTCCCTCTCCTTCCCCCTCTCCCGGTAGGGGAGCTGCACAAAATTTGGGAAAACATGATATAGATTCAGACTCTCTTGAACAGCATCAAGAAATGCATCCTGTGAAACAGGCCACTCCACTGCTAATAAGCTCCAATGGTTTAAAACGGTCTTTTCTATTGAAGCCAAAATCAGATTTGCATCACCTGTCTCACTAATTCTTGAGTCCTGACTTTGCAGCGACATGAGACAATTCTCACCACCCACTGCACTGATTTCCACGTCCCACATCACATTTGTGCTCTGCAGTGTGTCTCGTGCCTTTTTTTTCTCAAACCATGGTATATACTAATGAATCCCAAGTTATATCTCCAGTCCAGTCTTCTCTCGAAACCACAGTATGATACATACGACCGATGACTTCAGTTACATTTGCATATCTAGTAAATATTTCAAATTCGACATGTCCAGAACGGACCTCCTGTTCTTCCCCTCAAAACTGCCTTCCTCATCTCATCTGACAGGCTACGCTTCCTATTGCTGAAGCCCTAAATCTTGGATTCTTCACAGACTCCTCTTTCTTGCATTCCACATCTAATCTACTGGGAAAACCCGAGGGGTCTACCTTTGAACATAGCCACACTTCAGTCTATTTTCATCACTGACATCACTACAATCCTGATCAAAAACACTGTCGTGCTGCACCTAGATTACTTCCTCCAGGTACCTAACGCACTTGAGGGCATTCTGTTTTTCCCTTGCCCTTATTTTAAATTATTAAAATAGTTTACAAAGCCTCAAGCAACCTGGCTACTCAGCATCCCCGATGAAGAGCTTTCTTGCTCTTTCCCTAATACATTCTGCTCCCACTATCCCTCGCCCTTGTTCGCAAATGCCGACTATGCCCATTTCTTATTTTGCCTGGAATGCCCTTCTCCCAGATGCCCACCTGGCTAATCCCCTCGCTTCCTTCAAGCCTCTCCTCAAATACCACTCTCCTTAGTAAGTCCCGTCCTGATCCCCGTTTAAAAAAAATGCAACATTCCTTTCTCTGGAGCTACCAATGCTTATTACTTTGCTCCACTGTCTTCTCCAGAACAAGTATCATCTTACATGCTTCAGACTTCACTTATTTTGTCTATTGTTTATTATTTGTCTCTTACCATGTCCTAGCAACCTCTACAAGGGCAGGGATCTTTCTTATTTTGTGAAGAATCCCAAACTTTAGGACAGTGCCTGGCACAGAGCAGGCCCTCAATAATTATTTGTTGAACGAATGAAAGCATTGTCTGGTCCGTCATATATCACAGTTCTTATATTCTTGAGTGTCAGAAAACTGGTTCAAGTCCCGGCTGTGTTCCTGACATTCCCAGGTTGGGGATAAAACAGCCTTTCCTCTGATTAGATTCTTCTCATATTGAGCCAAAAAGGCAGAGTCATTCTAGCACACAATTCTTAGCACAATAGCTCACATTTCTCGTCCTCAAATTTTTTTTCTTTTTACATTGACACAGAGAATGATGTAATGAAAAATCCTTGGCATTTGGAATCATGCAGACCTGAAATGAATGCCAGCTGTGGCATTCACTAGCACTGTGACCTCGGGCCGGTCAGTGGACCTGTTTCAATATGTCCCTCACTAAACTGGAAATAATACCTATCTTGTTGTTTGTGGAAGGATTAGAAATGGCTTATCTAAAGCACTTTAAAGATGCCTGCCACATACTATGTGTTCAGGAAAGTATATCTTCATATACTTAAATGGCATTACTGGCACTCTGTTGTGACATTCCCAAGCCTGATTTGGGGCTGCAATAGTGCAGCGCAGTGGACACAGGCAGAGGCTTTGGAATCCAGCTGACTTGAGATGCAGGCATTATTAAATGGTGTTAGGTGTAGTGTGCTATGACTCAAAAACAACTGATAAAAAAAGGAGTACTAAAAGGCACCTGTGGAAGAAGTCAGTATAGAAACGAGAAGAAAGTGAAAAAATAAAGAAAAAGAGAAGAAAAGAATGGACAGATAAAGAAACCAAGTTAGGAGAGGCAAAGGGATGCTCCTCCTTATCCAGGCTGGGCTTTGCTACACCACACAAATATCACCTCATGTTTTCTGGCGACAGGTTGTCCCTCAGACTCTGAGTCAGCTCTTCCCTGTCTTCAAGGACAGTCATGCACGAAGCATCATAATCCCATGTCAAAGATACATCTCAGATTCCCCAGGCACCTGATGGAGCTATTTATAAAGGAGCACCATCCAGATGTGGACACTCTACCACTCATGAGCCGTCAAGTGAACACTTGCATGTAATGCCAGCAAGACCTGCCGCCTCCCAAGTGCACGCTGCTGTGCATCGGGGTCTCTAACAATAAAACCTCGTAGAGGGAATGAACAGACATGCAGAGGCAGTCAACAGGAAACAAGATGTCTCTGGCATCCCAGATGGCTCTGGTTATCAAGGCCTGCTTTTCCTATCAGCCCACATCGTTGCACCTGTCAAGAGAAATACAGAGGGAGAGGATCGCGCTGTACTTGGTGTCTGCTCCGAGTCCAGCAGGAAACCTACGGCTCACCTGCCCTGAGGAGCACACTCTGCAGGACATGCCATGCGTGCAAGGTGCAAAGGTGCACATACGCTTTGAGCACGTACCTTATGGCAAACCCCTGTGCAAATGTTGGATGAATGAAAGCATGACGAAAGAAAAAATGAAAAAAGAAATATGAACCATAAAAATGGTTATTGATCATCATTTCATAGTTCTACAATTACTTAGGAATAACTAGGTAGTTTCTGTTATAACTGATAAAAACGTACTCAGTGCAAAATGACCCTTTGCAATGTGACCCTAGGTCTTTCAATCTCAAGGTGGCATCTGTTTTTTGCATCTCTTGGGTTTGGGGGTGGGAGGAGAAGGAAGGGGAGCCTTGTGGTCTGTTTTGACCAAAAGAGCAAGGCAGAGGTGATGATGGGTCAGGTCTGAGCTGAGATCTCAAGAGGCCTTTTTGCTTGTGCATTTTTTCTTGCTCCTCTGTAGTCACTATAAGAACAAGCCTGGTCAAGTCTGACCCAATCAGACTTGGAAATGCAGCACAAGAGCTCATGAATGCCATGCCAGACAAACATGCATAAATCCAGACATACATACATAATTCTGGACATACATAAATTTTAGATACAATTTCATAACACCGCATACGGAAAGAATTGTTTAAACTATCTTAGTGAAATCACCCTTAATTTCCCCAACAGCCCACATCCAGTTTACAGAGATACAGGCTTCAAGCGGTAAAGTAACTCATCCAAGGTCACACTGCTAGTGAGTTCAAACTTGAAGCTTACTTCATGATATCATTCTGCCTTGATGGACATCGGAGAAAAAAAAAAAAAATGTGAGCTGTTTCAGTGAGGTTCCCGGTGCTAGACTGCTTTCTTAATTAAATCAATTAAGATAAATCTGGTCAAAAACGACCCAGCCTCTGTCCTCACTGGGAACGCCAAGATCAGAGCTGGGGTCGTCACTGGCCATCCGACCCCTCGTCCTGAGCTCTCTCCACTTTCCTGATCACGGAAGGAGGTACATGCTTTGCACTGTGCAACAGGGCAGTGCTAATCTCTCATCTCCCCATTACGTCACCAGGAAAACTTGAATAAAACCATCTCTGCCCATCTTACAAAAGCTGCTGTGAAGATCAAAGGAAATAATTAAAAGGCTGAATGTTTAGTGGTTTTACAGAAAAGAGAAGGCTAGTTCTAGGAAAGATGTAGCCAGCATACTTGTTGGTACTAAAATAAAACAAAAGCACTAAAAGACATTGCCGCGATTGTATTTAGCAAGGGGGCAGGGTGGGAAATAAAATCTCTGGAATAGGGCAGGGGTCAGTCTGCGTAAAACTTCCAGTACCAGTGTTCTGGCCCTTTAAAAGTTAACCCACATGAAGAACAGCCACTCGCCAGCTCCATGACTTCTTGATGGCAAAACAATTTGTCTGTATATTCAATTCAGCCAAATGACAACTTAATTCAGGGAGATGGGCCCTGTTATGAATTGAATGTTTGTATTGCCCCGAAATAAGGATGCTCTCAACCCTCGATGTGACTGTGTTGGGGATAAGGCCTTTATGGAAGTAATTAAGGTTAAATGAGGTCACGAGCTAGGGTCTTGATCCTGTAGGATTAGTGCTCCTATTTAAGAAGAGACACCGAGAGCTCTCTCTCTCTGCCATATGAGGACACAGTGAAAAGGTGGGTGTCTGCAAACAAGGAAGACAGCTGTCACCAGAATCGGACCATCCTAGTACCCTGATCTTGGACTTTCAGCCTCCGGAGCTATGAGAAAATAAATGTCTGTTGCTTAAGCCCTACAGTTCATGGTGTTTTGTTATGACACCACAAGCTAATACAGGAGCAAACTATCTAGTTCGTATAAACTTAAAAAATAAGTTATACAAAAGGACTTAGAATAGAAAATACTAGTCTCTTGTCCCATCTCCTTTCATTGGAAACTTTTTTTTTTTTTGAAAGTATAAAACACATGGTCTGGTCTAATTAAATATCTCCCTTCTGTAACCCCAGCTGTAATTTTCAGGGGCAACTTGTTAATGGGTTCTTCTTTTCAGTCTCTTTAATTTATCAGACTTAGAGAATCACCTGTGGCTACTCCAATGAGAACGATCAGGAATTAGCCTCCTCCTCCCCTCTCCTTTTTTACTCTTGGTATTAATTCCAGTTCTTATTTTTATAACCTTAAATAATATCATCTATTGATTTTCCAAATAAAGATTCTTTTTTTTATTTTTTGTATACTTTTTCATTTCCTTTTTACGTTTTCTATACTGGTGCCTCTCCTTCCAAGTCCCACCTTCTGTCATCCACAGTATTATCTTTACATTGTCAAGGTTAATAGTGTATATTTTCTGTCCTATACTCTACCTGATCCGCTATGAATGTGGACTGATTCAAAGTTAAAACAATCAATAAGTTGCATTTACCTTAGAATGACTGTGTAGTACTGTTCAAATGCTGGGCCAATTAGTCTGGTCTGGATTATTTTTTCTTGTACTACATTCTCAGAAATACAATATCATATGTGCTGAGAATCTCAAAGAAGTTTTCCGACATGGAAATCAAATACATTCTTTTCTTATATGCCAGCAGTTGCTTAAATTCATGCCACGATTTAGTTTGCTCTACCTAAATAACACCCATATCTTTCCTTGACATTAAGAGTCAATAAACTATGGCTCCCTGGGCCAAGTCCAAGCCACTGCCTATTTTTTTTATGGTCCACATGGTAAATAATAATGTTTTTTTTATATTTTTAAATGATTAAAATTTTTTTAAAAAAAATAGTATTTTATGATGTGTAAAAACTATATGCAACTCAAAATTTAGTGTTCACAAAGTTTTACTGGCAAATGGCCACGCCCATTTGCATTCACGCTACAAAGCCAAAATGAAGGAGACCAAATGGTTTATGAAACTAAAAATATTTACTATGTAGCTCTTTATAGAAAAAGTTTGCCAGCCCCTGCTCTCCATGGTGGGAGATTTTTCTCAATCTTCCAAATCATCTCCTACATTTTAAAATTTCTCTCCAAAATTGCATTTTAATTTCTGTGTGCTCTCTTATTCTCTGGTGTGTTCCTTTTTCAAAAAGCAGCCCAGGCTTTTTTTTTTTTTTTTTTAATGGATGCATTTTTAAACCTATGCAATATGGTTTTGAATTTCTTTGAGGATACTAAAATTTTTAAAAGGAGGGTTTTTTTTTTCGAAAGTTCTTTTTGCTCATATTTGACTTTATCTGTAAATTTCCTGCAAATATCTGGTTTATATCTTTGTTTCTTAAAGAAAAATGAGGTAATGGAGAGGAGACCTGGATTTCTGTGTTTTATTATTATTTTTTTAAATATATTTATATTTGCACCGGGGCTTGTTGCCTGAGTGGCTTATTACTCAGAATACTCCCTAAATGCCACAATGAAGATGACCTCACTTTAGAGTGCTACTATCCACGAAATACGCCCCACTTCATCCTAGACACTTAAAAAAAAACTTTTAAGAGACAGATTTTTTTTTTTGCCTGAGGCATAATCATCTGGCCATTAGGCTTTCTTCCTACAAGCAGAAGTGGACGAGTGGTTGATAAACCTATTTTTTTCCTTGCTCCTTGCTTTATGTCCTGTTCCTCACTCCTTGCCCCAATTTTACAATCCAAGTCATTCCCTTCCATTCTCACTGTTATTGCTATCTTATGTTTATATTTCTTTACTATTATTTTCAAATGGTATTCAGTGGGAAGAGGAAATAAACAATTGTGCTCAGTATGTCATCTTATATGTACAATCTCCACATTTATTTTTAAAAAAATGATTGAAATAGTCTATCCATGTAAAAAAAAATGTATGTCTCCATGCACATATATATTGGTGTGTCACTGAAAAGCTAATAATTTAACCATTCCCCTATTAGACATTTATTCTGTTACCAGTTTTTTGCCGCTACGTATTTTGAAAGCCTGTAACCACCCCCTCCCTACTTCTACCTCCGGCTACTGTCCCGTTTCTCTGTTCACACAACACACCTACAAAGACTTGTCTGACGTAACAATCTGCCTTGGCACCTTGACATTTGGGCTTCCTTCTTTCCTTTTCCACGGAACGTGCTCTCATCACAGGCCTCGAGGCACACTCAGGTTGCTAATTCTGATATCGCTTCTTCCAATATCACACCTTTCTTCGGGGGGCGTATCAGTGGCAGACGATACAACAGAACACACTTCGTTCTTGAAACACTTCCCTCTCCTAGCTTCTGTGCATCTCGCTCTGACGGTTTTCTTTCAATCTCACTGGTTACTTTTTTTTTTTTTTGCCTGCTTCTCCCCTGATCAACCCTTAAACGGTATACGCCTTAGGGTTTGGCTTGGGACCCCTTCTACTCTCTCCTGCAGTAATTTCAAGTCCCACTGGCTTTAAGTATTGTCAATAAGTCAATGATACGTTGACTCACGCAAGTTGCCTCGCTTGGTATCTAAAAGAACTTTCAAACTTATATCCGAAACAATCTGTGATTGCTCTCAAATGTTTTCCACCGGTGTTTCCACATCTTAGCAGGCATTGACCAAAAGCTGGTAATCATCCTTTCATTCCTTTGCTTTTCCTCACCCTACCCCTAACATTCAAATACACAGATCCAAACCAGGACTGTTGAGTGTGTGTGGAAAATATACCCAGGATCCGTACACTTACCTCCGCCATTACTCCTTCCAAACTAGTTCAAACTTTTCATTTAGACTTGGGCAATAAACTCCTACTCGATTTCCCAGCTTCCTCACTTGCCACATATAATCTATTCTCCACAGCTGAAACAGTAAACTTTTGAATATATAAATATAAACGGGTCCTTCATTACTTTCTCCTTCTACTTATAATTAAATCCATATTCCACCTTCCAGTCTGCAAATCCCTCACCCAGCACACCTCCTACTCTTCTCTTCTTGGTCTTGATGTACCAAGACTAGTACATTCTTGTCTTTATTCTGTTCCTCTGAAACAGAAGCCTATCCTACTTTAGGTTGGGTAACAAAATCTAGCTCTTCTCTCAGATGTTTTCAAGACTAGCTTTGGCTTGTCATTCAGATCGCAGTTGAAATGTCATTTCCTCAGGGCTCTCTTCCTGGACCACCAGATCGTAAGTAATCCCTAAGCTACTTTTAATGCATGATAGCCCTTATTATTTTCTGATAATTTTTCATTTACTTGTTTACTACAATATTCCCTGCACCTAGGCACAGAATAAATGTTCTTTAGATGAGTGAACTATATAGTGAATATAGAGCTAACTCCATCATCGGAATGGATCCTTGGTGATATTGACGATATATAAGTTCTAGAAGTAAGATTATGGAACCATGCTTTTTTTACTTGTGTTTTTATATATATATATAAAATATATACATATATATATTTTAATAGGCTTTATTTTCAGTGCAGTTGTATGGTCATAGCAAAACTGAGTGGAAGGTATAGAGATTCCTCATATATTTCTGCCCCGAAAACAGACAGTCTTTTTTCCATGATCAGCATTCCCTACCAGAGAGGTACAACTGTTACCTTGGTGAAACTACACTGACACATCATTATCACCCAAAGTCCACAGTTTACATGTGGGTTCACTCTAGGTTTGCACATTCTCTGAGTTTGGATAAATGTGTAATGACAGGTATCTATCATTATAGTATCAAAGAGTAGTTTCATTGTCCTAAAAACTTTCTGTGTCCAGCCTATTGATCACCTTCCCTCCTCCCTAACTCCGGTAACCACCGGCATTTTTACTGTCTCCACAGTCTTGCCTTTTCCAAAAGATCATATAGTTGGAATCATATAGTAGGTAGCCTTTTCAGATTTACTTCCTTCACTCAGTAATATGCATTTAAGTTTCTTTTCATGACTTGATAGCTCATTTAATTTTTAGTGCTAAAGAATATTCCATTGTCTGTATATGCCACAGTTTTATTTTTAAATCCATTTACCTACTGAAGGACATCTTGGTTGCTTTCAAGTTTGGGCAGTTATAAAGATTCTATAAAAATCTGTGTGCAGGTTTTTGTGTGGACAAAATTTCAACATTTTTTGAAAAATACCAACGAGGGCAATTGCTAGGTTGTAATGGTAAGAGAATCTTTAGTTTTGTCAGAAACTGTCCAACTGTCGTCTAGGGTATTTGTACCATTTTGCATTCTTTTTAGCAATAAGTGAGAGTTCCTGTGGCTCCACATTTTTGTTAGCATTTGGTGTTGTCAGTGTGCAGGGTTTTGGCCATTCTAATAGGTTCATGGTGGTATTGTTTTAATTTTCATTTCCCTGATGACATAAGATATGGAGCATCTTTTTAATGGTCTCCATCTGTATTTGCCATCTGTATATCTTCATTACTGAGGTGTCTGTAAAGGTCTTTGGCTCATTTTTTGATTGGGTTGTTTTCTTATTGTTGAGTTTTAAAAGTTATTTGCATATTTTTTAAGCTACATCTTTTGCAAATATTTTCTCTCAGTATTTTCATTCTACTGACAGTGCCTTTCACAGAGCAGAAAATTTTAATTTTAATGAAGTCCATCTTATCAATTTTTTCTTATAAGATATTGACTTTGGTGTAGTATCTAAAAAATTACAAGCAAACCCAATCCAAGGCCATCTAGAGTTTCTCCTTGTCTTCTAGGAGTTTTACAGTTTTGCATTTTATATTTAGGACTGATGATGCATTTTGAGTTACCTTTTTTGAAGGGTGTAAAATCTGAGTATAGATCCATCATTTTGTACATTGCTGTCTAGTTGTTTCAGCACCGTTTACTAAAGAGACTATTTTTCCTCCATTGTATTACCTTTGCTCTTTTCAACAATCAGTTGACTCTCTTTATGCGGGTCTATTTCTAGGCTTACTATTATGTTCCACTGATCTGTCTATGGTTTCGTCAATACCACTGTCTTGATTATTGCAGCTTTATAAATCTTGAAGTCAAGTAGTCCTCCACCTTTAGTCTTCTTCAGTACTGCATTGGCTATTTTGTGTCTTTCACTTTTCCATATAAACTTTAGAATCCATTTGTCAATAGCCACAAAATAACTTGCTGGGATTTTGATTGGAATTGCAATAAATGTATAGATCATATTGGGAAAAACTGAAATATGGAGTCTTCCTGCCCGTGAACATAAAATATCTTTTATTTAATTCTTTGATTTTGTTCATCAGAGTTTTATAGTTTTCCTCACATAGATCATATATATATTTTGTTAGATTTATACCTAAGTATTTCATTTTTGGAGTGCTAATGTTAATGATATAGTGTTATTAATTTCAAATTCCACTTGTTCTTTGCTGATACACAAGAAAATGATTGACTTCTATATATTAACCTTGTATCCTGCAACCTTGTTATAATCTCTTACTACTTCCAAGAGTTTTACATCGAATATTTCTACATGGATAATAATATATGCAAACAAAAACATTTTTCTTTCTTCCCAAACTATATTCCTTTTACTTTGTCTTATTAGCTAGGACTTCCAGTATGATGTTGAAAAACAGTAGTAAGAGGAACATCCTTGCCTTGTTCCTGATCTTAGTAGGAAAACTTCAAGTTTCTCACTAGTAAGTTATGTTAGCTGGAGGTTTTTGTAGAAGCTCTTTATCAAGTTGAGGAAATTCCGCTCTTCTGAACTGAGAGTTTTTAACATGAACATTGTTGGATTCTGTCCTATGCTTTTTCTGCATCTATTGATATGATCCTATGATTTTTCTTCTTTAGCCTGTTAGTGTGATGGATTACATTAACTGACTTTGGAATGTTGAACCAGTTTTGCATACCTGGGATAAATGTCACTTGACTGTGGTGTATAATTGTTTTTATATATTGTTGGATTCAATTTACTAATATTTTGTTGACGATATCTGCGCATCTATGTTTGTGAGTTTTTTTCTGGCCTCATAGAAGGAGTTAGGAAGCATTCCCTTCTGCTTCTATCCTCTGAAAGAGACTGTATGGAACTGATATAATTTCCTCCTTAAATGTTTGATAGGATTCAGAGAAAACCCATCTGGGCCTGGTGCTTTCTGTTTTAAAAGGTTATTAATTATTGATTCAATTTCTTTAATAGATATAGGCCTACTCAGATTATCTATTTCTTCTTGTGTGAGTTTTGACAGATTGTGTCTTTCAAAGAATTAGTCCATTTTATCTAGGTAATCAAATTTATGGGCATAGAGTCGTTCACAGTGTTATTTCATTTTTAGTCGTTCCTAGTGTTATTTCTTTTTAATGAGTCGTTCATAGTGTTATTTCTTTTTAATGTCCATGGGTCTGCAGTGATGTTGCTTTCATTTCTGATATAATTTGTGTCCTCTCTCTGTTTTCTTAGCCTTAGTTAGAGCCTTACCAATTTTATGAATCTTTTAAAAGAACCAGCTTTTGGGTTTGTTGATTTTCTCTATTTCCTGTTTTCAACTTCACTGATCTCTGCTCAAATTTTTTATTATCTCTTTCCTTCTGCATACTTTGAATTTAATTTGCTCTTCTTTTTGTAGTTTCTTAAGGTGGAAACTTAGATGATTGATTTTAGAGCTTTCCTCTTTTCTAATGCATGCACTCAATGCTATAAATTTCTCTGTAAGGAATGTTATTTTATCCTACAAATTTTGGTAAGTTGTATTTTCATTTAGTTCAAAATATTTAGTTTCTCTGGAGATTTCTTCTTTGACCATTTGTTATTTATAAGAGTATCTTTTAATCTCTAAATGTTTTTGGATTTTCCAGTTATCATTTTGTAATTAGTTTCTAGTTTAAATTGCATTGTAATCTGAAAGCAGATAGTATGATTCCTATTCTTTTAAATTTGTCGAGGTGTGTTTTATGAGCCAAAATGTGGTCTACTATGGTGAATATTCCATGTAAGCT
>NW_011888835.1:7113674-7141288 GCF_000151845.1 Pteropus vampyrus
TTTTTTTTTTTTTATCATTTTATCATGTATTTTTTTACACCTGATATCTTTGCTTGCTCTGAAATCTGCTATGTCTGAAATTAACATAGCTACTTCTGCTTTCTTTTCATTAGTGTCAGAGTGTATCTTTATCCATTCATTTACTTTTAATCTACATGTGTATTTTTAAAGTGGGTTTCTTGCAGACAACATATAGTGGTGTCTTGTTTTCTGATCCACTCTGACAATCTGTGTCTTTTAATTGGTGCGTTTGGACCACTGACATTCAAAGTAATTTCTGATATAGTTTCATTAATGTGCAACATGTCTGTTTCATATTTGTTGTCCTTGTTCTTTGATCACATTTGTCTGCCACTCTTTTTCTGCCCTTTTTCGTTTTAACTGAGTATTTTATATGATTTTACTTTCTTTTATTAGCACATGAGTTATACTTTTTTAAAAACACTTTTTAGTGGTTCCTTTAGAATTTCCAGTGTACATTTACAACTATTCAAAGTCTACTTTCAAACATCACTATACTGTTCCATGGGTAGGTAATGCAAGTACTTGATAACAAAATAATCCCAAATCTTTACTCTCCTCTCTTGTAATATTGCTGTCATTCATTTCACTTACATATAAGCATATATATATATTTGAATATATCATTGCTATTATTTTGAACAAATTGTTTTTGTTAGAGTAATTAATAATATGAAAAATAAGTTTTTTCTTTTACCTTCATTTATTCTTTCTCTGGTGTTCTTTTCTTTATGTAGATTTGAGTTTCTGACCTATATCATCTTCCTCTCTCTAAAGAACTTCTTTTAAGATTTCTTATAAGACAGGTCTAGTGACAACAAATTCCTTCCACTTTTTGTTTATCTGAGATAGTATTTATTTCTCCTTCACTTTTGAAGAACAATTTCGCAGGACACAGAACTGTAGGACTGGTGGGAGTTTTCCTCTCAAGACTTTAAATATTTCACTCCGCTCTTTTTTTTTTGCTTCCATGGCTTTTGAGAAGTCAGATGTAATTTTTACCTTTATTTCTATGTAGGTAAGGTGTCCCCAGTCCCCACCCCCATGGCTTTGTTCAAGATTTTTTATCTGTGTGATTTTCTGTCGTTTGAATAAATTAGGTGTAGGTGTAGGGTTTTGTTTGGGGCATTGATCCTGGTTAGTATTCATTAAGCTTCCTGGATCTGTGCATCTGACATTTATTTGAAGAAATTCTCAGTCATTATTGTTTCAAATATTTTTTCTGTTCTTTTTTCTCTTACTTCTCCTTCTGATATTTTATGTACAGTATACATACCCTTTGTAGTTGTTCCATAGCTCTTGGAGATTCTGTTCTTTCTCCCTTCAGTCTTCGTTCTGTATGCTTTTCAGTTTTGGAGGTTACTTTTGAGAGATTTTCAAGCACAGAATTCTTTCCTCAGCTGTGTCCAGTATATTCTTAACCTCCATCAAAGCCATTCCTCACTTCTGTTACTACGTTTTTGATCTCTAACATTCATTTTGGGTTCTTCCTTAGAATTGCCATCTATCTACTTATGTTGCCTATCTGTTACTTCATGCTGCCTGCTTTAGCCACTAAAGCTCTTAACATATCAATCCTAACTGTTTTAAATTGCTGGTTTGATAATTCCAATATCCCTGCCATATCTGAGTCTGATTCTGATACTTGCTTTTTCAGTCTCATCAAACTGTAGCTTTTGCCTGGACTTTCTCTCATAGTTTTTCTCTCAGAGTTGCACACACTGAGCCCTCAGCAATTCATCAATTACAGTTCAAATCTTCCTACCAAGTTCTGAGTCCTACGGGGGTTTTCTGCTTTGGTGATTCTCTATGTGCACTTGTTTGGTCTTTCCAGTTTGGGGGACAGCAATTTGCTCTGTGACGTCATCTCTTTTATAGATCTGAGTTACTGACGTTTTCAGTTTGTTCAGTTTTTTACTTATTATTAGGACTGAGTGGTAACTTCCAAGCTTCTTGGGAGCCCTCCTTGTCTTTGTTTCTGTCCCAATTTGACAGTGGAGCAAGGTTTTGGCATAACAGAAAAAGCAATAAAGCAACCTGCAAGACCCAGGTGCAGTCTTGCGCATCTGAATTTGAAAGCAGTGAGGGTTCTGCCTTATCTCATTCATTTATTCATTAATTCAAATATATTTACTGGATACTGTTCAATGGCTAGTGTCATATTAGGTGTGGGGTACTGAGCACTGAATAACACAGCAGAGGTCTTTCCTTCATTGTACATTTAATATGCACAAGCACGAGCCCAACAGACCAAGAGATCTACATAAGAGAGGCTGCATAACACTGTGAACAAGAATTCAGCCCAACGCTGCTCAAATGGAATTCCAGGGACCTGGGTTTGCGTCTCAGTATTTCCATTTACTAGTGATTTAACTGTAAGCAGGTGACTCTGTTTCTCTACGCCTCTGCTTCACCATAAAGGAAAGGGGAATGACATATTTATCTCATAGGTTTGCTATGATGATGTGATGAGAAAATAAATTGAAAACATGCCATTTAGTCCCTGGTACTAATGAAAATTAATGAAAGGTAGTCCCTGCCATTATTGTTATTTTATTATTACTCCTAATGCTACTATAGCTTCTACTCCCACTACTGTTAATACTTAGTGTTATTGAAGAAGTGTGAGTCGGGTAGAAATCAGGGTTAAAACATGTGTTCAGAAACATTTGTTGACAGCTACACAATAAACTATATTAGTTATTTCCCAGGGGCATAATTTACCCAGACCTATAGGAAGACAAAAATGCGAAGGATTTGATGTTTGCTGTTTTATAGTTCTTTCAGAAAACAGTGTGAAATAAGAAACATGGCATTATATCCCAGTCATTCCTTAGACTTAGGCATAAAGCTGGCACTTATTATTTGCAAGAGAAATCGCATCATTCTCTCTGATTGGTCACAAATACACAATTAAACACGAATTCCAACTCTCATTAAGTACATACACACCTTGGCCAAGAGGAGCATTTTCATTTTCTTAGTCTTTCTTCCAATATGTCTTATTTGTTTTTTTTGGTCTGGGTGACTGACTGACCGTCTCTAGGGAGGATTGTTAGGGACCATAAATAGAAATCTGGGATCTCATTTGGCTCACATTCATGAGCCAATGCTCACTTGGCTCACGAATGTTATTTGTGACAATGAGATCTGGATCCTAAGGAAGTGCTCAACAGATCCCAGACCAGAAAAACTCCCACTCAACAAGCATCATCCAGAGTCTGTAGGAATGAATAATGACACTAAAAGATACACCACAAATGCAGTTTTCCTGCTTAATTATAATTGCATTTCTCTACAAATCATCATCAAAAAAACTTCTTTCATGTTTTCATTTTTCTATCTACTGTTTGTTTACTCCTTAATAAGCTCCTCTTTTTATTTTTTATTCCCTGTCCATTTTTTTTCCCCTCAAAATTACACAGGCTGTTGAATTCGAAAACTTTCATTTTCTGCTTCTGCGTGCACATTATTTTCCATTTCTATTCTGGGGCCTAATTCTGACCTTTTAGTCATTTGGCATTCTGAGCAGGTACAAAAGGAGGCTAGAGGCTTCAAGGAATCTTCTGCATTTCTCGACCTCTTTGATTTGAAAGCACATTACCTTAATAATTAAAATATCTGGGTTACACATCTGATATACAGACCAGAGAGACTGAGTGCAGGATGTTTTTCTAATCTTTTAAAAAAAAGTCCAAAAGACAGATTCCAAACTAATTCTCCACTGATTCTCTATTCCTCTATTACATTATTTTTCTGTACCTTTTATACATCAGTGAAGGTCTTCAGAGTCACTTAGAATTATTGATTATGAAGCAGCAAAAATCTTTCATACTGCGAGCAGAGTGATTCCAGCCTCTCTCAGCTACCCTTTCAATTATATTATTTCTACTCATCAAATATATTTTATTCAATAATTCTTTTAAGAGTCAAACTAGTTTTCAACTTAATACTACCCATTAAAAAGTGACCACATAAAAAGTTTAAAATCTGTAGACTTAATGTGCCCAACACTTAATTTTATGCTCTGTTTGCCCCATTGTTCAAAGCAAATAGTAGTTAAGTCTCCAGCTAAATAAATATATGTGTGTGTGCACTCAGTTCATGGCTCTAGTTTTTACAGTATTAATATATTGCTCTTTTAAAAAATCTGCTACACAGGAAAGGTGTCAAATAATAATTTATAATCTATCACATTAGCTTTGTAGTTCCTATTTGCAAAGCTTTCTGATTCCATGGTTAACATATTCAGTAGCACTTCTACATTAGTTTTTATTTTCTACTAATATTTTCTACAAATCAACTGTACATTCAGGTAACAAAGGACTGGACAACAAGGAAGCACTGAAAGAAGGGAAAATGCCTCTGTATGATATCATTTGATTTAAAAAAAAAAACCAAACAAGCAAACAATTATTAATAACCATGAATAACTATTTTAGAGTGTCAGGTACATGCAAAAGTTTTTAAATCTACAGAATAAGTTGCCTCTGATAACTTCTCAAGGTTTAAAAAAACTTAAATATGTTAAATTTTTAGTATCAGGAAGAAGGCAAATGGTTAGATTTTTTTTTCTATAAAATAACTAGATTTAGTCATGTATGAACTATTTAATCGATAATTCATTACACTGTGGGAGGCACTGGTGAGAAAGAATGAAGAGATATCTGCTCACACATGGCTTATATTCTAGCAGAAGACATAGACATCAACATGTCAACAGTCAAATGGTGACAAGTACCATGAATACAATAAAGCTAAGTGAGGAGGGAGCTTGGGACCCGGACAAAGGGGAGGGGGACTGTGAAGAGACAGCTATTTCAGATGGGGTGGTTGGATTTATTTCATATCACAACTAGTCACTAAAATAAAAATTCATATAAGTTACAAGTATTTGAAAAAGAATTAACATATATAAACCTCAGTGTGAGAACATGAAAATTAAAATTGTGTTATTCAACACTGATGTAACTAAAAAACTTCTACTTTTCAATAGAAATGTGTTTTTCAATAATATGGCCTCCAATCTGCTCTGAAGTCTTATAAGATACTGCCCCTTACAAAAGTTCCATTCTCATTACTTTTTTTCCCCATAAATTATGATGATTTACATCATCCTATAACCACATAATTGCATTGTCCAATAAGCACACACGCCATTGTAGTACGTGATGGGCCAGGTGTAAAAACATACACTAACAACCAACAACCCACCATTAAATGGAGGGAAAGTTCATTTATTCAATTCATTAACATTAAGCACCTACTAAATGCCAAGCACTGTGCTGTCTCCTGAAGACACAAAAATGAAAAACCAAAGCTTGAGGCCAAGGGTTTCAAAAGAGACAGAAGGACAGAGAGAAAGATAATTAGGCAAGAGCAGCATATGGCAGAAGTGCAAGACAGAGATATGCAGTGGGTGATTTAAGCACCTACAGAAGACACCCAACCTGCTGGCTGCATGAGTAAAGGTGACCTGGAGTCAGGTAGAGAGCCAACAGTGGGCATTTTTAAGACAGAGGCACGCAAGACTATTAATGTGATGAAAAGAAGAAATGAGAAGACAGAGAGTTGGAAGATTCTGAGAAAAGAACACTACTGATGAAGAAATGTACAGGAGGATGGGAGGAGTTGGGGTAGACTAGGGATAATGAAGCTGTGAACAGTGATGCAGTTTTGTTCCCATGTGAGGTAGGGACACCAGCATGTACACACTCGTGCCTTCTCTCAGACTGTGCAAATCTGGCTGCTGGTGAAGCAAGAGTAAGACACCTGCTTCTATGGTCCTGTCTGGGAAACCTGACATGGTTAGTACCCAACACAGCTCCTCCGCTGTTACTCATTTTTCCAGATCTGTTTCTCATGCGTCTGTGCCCTTACACATAATGTTTTCTCTTGCTAGGATGTCACTTCTACCAGCTTTACCTGGAGAATTCCTGTACACCTTTCAAGCCCCAAATCAAATACAACCTCATTTGGAGAATTTCCCCAACTCCCGCCTGCCTTATTCCCATAGAGTTTGGTAACATCCTCCAATTAGAACCCCTTTCCCCATGACGCTTAATTATTTAAATGTCTGCTGCAACACAGAACCGTGAGCATGTCAAGGATACTGACGTCATTGCTACTCTTCCAGCTCCAACACAAGGTCTGCCACGTAGTGGGTGTTGATTATATAGATGTTTGCTTTTATATGATTTGGTATTCCAAGAGTCATTTAACAAAGGCCCAGATACCCGAGACAGAAGATGTTATACTATGGATGTTTTAATTAATTTTCAAAAATTATCCATGGTAATCTTTAAATGCATACTCACTGTAATAATTCAGACAATATAAATGTATAAAGAGCCAATCACTCTTTTCATTTTATTTACCCAATTCCATTCTTCTCAGTAGAGTTAGAAACTATCATCTTTTTGAGGTTATACCTTGGTGCATTTTATTTCCTATATATTTTATACGTGTATATATTCAGACTAGTTTTTTTGTGAGCCCTGCCCACACCTACAAATGGAACAGTACTATATGCTCTGCTTTTTCAACTTTTTACTTAATAATAAGGATATTTTACACCCTACGACATATATATTCACCTCATTATTTTCAACTGGTATATAGTGTTCACTAGCAAACGGAGACATGCAAAGAAAAACTATGAGTTTTCATTCAAGAAATATGCAAGCACTGAGAAGACTGGCAATTCCCAGTGGGAAATGTACTCTCTCTCGGACTAGTTTTACCTTTTTGAAGTGTAAATGAACGTTTTCTAAAAGTTTACAATGTGCAATTCCACTTCAAAATCTCTGTCCTGGAAAAAAAAGATACCTAAATATAAAAAAGCACATAAAGGTGTGTACTGCTACAGAATGTGCGACGGTGAGAAACTGGGAACATCTTAAATGTCTATAATTTTAATTGATAAAATACAACAAATTTTTAAATTAAAAAAAAATTAATAAATTGTGGAATATCTGTATTTTATCTTGTTCGTCTTGGGTACATGGTATTAAATAAATATAACTTTACTCTGGTCCCATGCCTGTCCCTTTCTAAGCTGCCGTATAAAATCTCATTTCTAATATTTTCAAATATTGCAATTCAGGAAAATGTGCACATCTGATAATGGGATTCTTTTAGAAACATTACTTATTTCCAGAGATTTTAATAGCCTTGTCTTGTTCTCTTCCTCTACAAAGTGAAGAATATGGTTATTCTGGTAAACTTGGACAAGGCTCTCCTTCATTCCGATGCCAAACCTGAATCTGACAATAGATTTTGCTTTATTATTAATAATAGGCATGAGCTGAATGTTAACTAAATTTAAAGGATGGTGGAGGGGACTGTGATAAAACACAAAGAACACTACTCAGTTTCACACATATCAGATACTCTGAGTGTGGGAACCATAGACAATCAAAAAGAAATAAGCAGAATGTTTGCATGTTTGTTTGTCCATCCATCCGTCATCCATCCACCTCTTGACAGATGCAGTGAAAGATGGATCAAACAGTATCCTCCACAAAAGCAAAGAGGGAAAGAAGGAAAGAAGAAAGAAAAGAAAAGAAAGAAAAGAAAAGAAAAAAGAAAAGAAAGAAAAGAAGAGAAACCAAACCTGACACAATGGCTAAAAGTAAGGACAATGAGAAATGAGGACAATTTACAAAATCAAAAGCACACTTGGAAAGACAAAAGGCAATCGCTGGTTACACCCAAATGCCAAGAGAAAAGGTTAAGTCTTATAAGAAATGAAAAGTGGAGGAAAGTGCTGAGTCCGAACAGAATCTTCAGTTGGTTTAGGGAATAAATGGCTCCTTTCCAGACCCAGAAACTCAAATTTTACAGGTGGTGGGTAAGGCTAGAACCTTGAACCTAAACAGATTCCCGGAGGTGAAGCAGACCCAACTGCAGGCAGTGGGAGAAGCCCTGGCAGGCAGGGGAGTGCAGGTGCTCGGCGTAGGGTGAGAACAGTGGCTCAGGCAGGCTTTCATGGACTAGGAGATTCAGAACAAACGTAAAATTTTATCCAAGAACCACAAGAAACAATGGCACACGTGAAAGCCGGCGTCACGTGGGAAGGCGAGCAGATGGTAAGTGGGCAGGAGAAAGGCTCAGAGGAAGAACACGGACTTTGGGGAGGTAGGCCAGGCACCAGGACAGGACATCCCCACCTTGTAGGAACTGGAGGACAAATGGGATTATCTGACAAAGAGGTACAGAACTGCGGTCCTATTAATTACCAGTCCTGAGCTGAGTTACCATATGGGGCTGTGTCACTGCCACAAAGGTCAAGAACTGGCTTCTGAGTATGGCTCCTTAAATTCCCTCTGATTAATGACCACTAATAACCGCACAGCCTTCGGCTGGGACAGATCTTAAGTGTGGTCAAATGGATTCAGCTATGGGCATCTGAAGGCTTCCAAGGCAGGGGGCCAGGCAAGTCATCATACTCAATTACTGGGTTTGGCAGGAGGAGGAGGGAAAAATGTGGTTTTGGCAACACTGCTGGAATTATAAGGCCTTAATTAGATTACTGGATCAACCTCTGACTAGCAATGAATGTCCTTGGGGAGGTCGTTTAATCTCTCCGTGAGACTATGTCTGAGTTTCCACATCTAAAAAATTGAAAATAATATTTCAGAGGCAGCTTACAGGACAAGCCCTAAACAGCCAGTGTTGCTAAAAGGATTAAGATATCAGTTGATCCTTCAATTACATAATGCCCTTCACCTTCTGGCCTTGCAGAAAGAATGAGAGAGATCTGGGAGAAGTCCCCTCAAATAACCACTGCAAAGATGTGTACTTGCTTTATATTTATGCCAGGTGCAGGAGTTCACTTTGCTGGACCTGAATTGGTTGCGTTGTAAAACAGTATAATATAATTGAGCCGTTTACCTTGAAGAAGCCTATAAATGAGAAATAGCAGGGGCAAAGTGACTTTGTATTTCCAGGGGCCCAAAAGTTGGATCAGAATCACTACAGAGAATACTTTGGAGAAAAGATGGCTCCAGAAAAAAGGGTATTAAAGGTTGACAATAGTTAGAATCAGGGAAAAAAGAAAACAGATTAAAAAGAGAACTGTTTCTATCTGAGAAAGTGGTATTAATTTGGAGTCTATCCAGGGAAGGTTTACTATTTAGCTAAGAAAAAAAGGCTTTTCCCAAAAGTTTCCAAAGGCAAGAAGGTACAAAGAAAGTCTTTTGGAAGTGGAGTAGAGGATACACAGAAACAATTCTGTTTGGTTTTATTTGGTTTCTTTATTTTGAGCTGATACAGTGCCTGTCACAGGCTCCCAGTGGGCTGTCCTAAGTTTGGGAGGCAAGATTTGCAAATAGCATTATCTAAAATTGAGCTAATAAGAATCAATTATAAATGGAAGACAGTAGAAACTAAAAAGATTTATCCCACTATAAGAAATAGTTTGGAAACACCCCCAAGTCTCGTTGAGATAACCTGAGAAAATCACAAACAGGGAGTAATGGATGTTATGCTTTGCTGTGTTGTCTGACCAGAGCGGTCTGGTCTTTATGGAGTTAGAGCAGAGGTCAGGTGGGTGGTTTTCAGTGTGTCTGGTGCTACTCAGTGGAGAGAGCTCCCCATGCCAGCAGAGAAGTAAGGGAACCCTACACCTCTTTAGCTGCAAACCTGGATAAAAATTAGGAGAATCGGGAGAGTTTTTTAAAAAGAGCAATATCTGAGCTCCACCCCAATCAAATTAAATTGAAATCTCTTGGGGCAGACTTAGGAAGCAATGATCATACTTCACAGACAGGCTTGAGAATTGATATATATATACTCATATATATACACACACACACACACACACACACACACACGTATATATGTATATGTGTGTGTGTGTGTGTGTGTGTGTGTGTGTGTGTGTGTGTGTGTGTGTGTGTGTGTGTGTATCTCTCTCTCTCTCTCTCTCTCTCTCTCTCTCTTCAGATGGGGAAGCAGAACTCGTAAAACCCGATGGCTTCCTAATTTGATTACTCAACATTGGTACCATGATTAACAAGTAACCTTATCGTGATGGATTTTCTCGGCTGACTCTTTTTATAGGGACTAAAAGGAGGTGATCAGGTGACCCAGGTCATCTGCCTACTTGCCAGTTACGGTTCTTATTTTAAATCAGTAAAAGGGCCTTTTCATTTGTCAATTGTCTTGTTATCCTAAAAAGTCCTACAGAATCTCCAGAATCTGCTTAACTAGAGAGGAAGGGGACATATGTGGTTTCAGGTACACAGAAAACAGAGGATATGACCTGATCCCTCGTGACTCTCTCAGGAGCTGCACGAAGGAGAGCTGTGTAACAGTCTCATCTAACAGAACTTTAAAGACAATTGTATTTCAAAGGGAATAATGCATTTCTGTATTCTATGGTGGCAAAATAACGGCACATAGACAAGATCTGACATACGCATTCTTGACGGCTTTCGTCTTCCACATTTAGGGTGACCAACAACATCCCTGTTTGCCTGGAACCAAGGAGGTTCCTTGGACACTGAGATTTTCAGTTTTATTACTGAGACAATCCTGGGGAAACTATCCCTTAGCAGGGTCCTGGGACTCAAGACTTTCAATGCTAAATCCGGGACGAGCTGGTCATCTCATGAACATGCCTAGTTGTCTAAGATACATCTACTTTATTACAGAGGTTTCATTGATCACCTAGTGGTAATTAAGGGAAACAAGAAGATTAGAGGGGATTAGATGTTCTCAGTCTCAGGTCTCAGTTCTTCAACACCAACAATGAGAAGCCAGCAAACCATCCATTGCACAGCTCAGAGCTAACTCCTAGTGTAGATTTCTACAGATGAAATCTTGGTACAGGATTGAAAAGTCACAGTTCAGGCCCTGGTGATGTGAAAAGAGTTAAGGGGAGTCTCAAGACAGGTCTGGGAGCTTGGAGTGCAGGGGAGGTCTTGGAAGTCAGATAGTTCCAGTCACAGAACCAGAAGCCATGATAACCTTGAAGCCATGCGACCATAACTAACATTTATTGAGTAATGAGACTAAAACATTTACAAAGGTGATAAAGTGAATCAGAACTCTGAAACAAATGTTATGATTTTCATTTTATATATGAGAAAAGCCACACGGTAGGTATGAGTTTCACTCACCCTTGTACTTCCTCCATGTCCAGCCCACAGCAGGAGCACAAATCAAACAAAACATATTAACCATGAAATAATCCAGCGAGAAAATTATCAATATTTTAAAAGAAAATTTAATAAAAATATTTTGCTTTTTCAGGTATTCTGCAAAATGGCTGACATGTATTTAAGCAGGTCTGTAACTGACCATCCTTTATAAATTACTTCAAATAAAGATAAGAAGGAAGAAGGGTTTAGATTAATATTATTAACCCAACACTTAAGCGAGACTACAAATGATGTGTTCTGGCTAGCAGTAATAGGGAGCGGAGAATGAAAAAAAAAAAAAATGGAGTTGTGTGTGTTAGGAAGGGAAATTAAACTGAAAATTAGATTCCCTGCCCACAAATTTTGACAAAACTTAAAGGAAATTAATCAACCACTTTCCACTTGCTTTGCTGATCACAGAAGGGCTCTGACTCCACTTGACATAAGCAAATAAAGATGGTAACACTTGACATGTAATTCTTGGCTCATTTAATTGGATTGCTTCACAAACCATTTTCGGTAATCAATGATTCCTAGTAGAAATCACAAAAGACGACACCAGGCTGTTGGGAACAGAATATGACAGGACTACATTTTCTTGATTCATCTACTCAAAGTTGATCGGCCAACCGTCAATTGCTTCTGTCCCCTGTCTATACTTCCATGTCCATATGGCTACTTCTGGGTCTCTTTGAACTCTTACTGTGAATTATGGCCCATGGATCCTAAAGTCAGACTGCATGGGCTCAAATTACTACTCAACAACTATATGACCCAGAGCATATCATCTCCTTGTCTGTAAAGTGGGACTAATTGTACCTACCCTTACAGGGTTGTTGAAAGATTAAGCGGTATAATCCATGTAGAGTGCTTAATGTGTACTACATGGAAAACTGATATGAAGGATTTTTATTATTTTTATTATTGTTTTTTTACATATTTCAAATGCTGTGCCTACCTCTCCTTTAAAGTTAGGATCTCTGATCTAGGTTTGCTAGAAAAGTAGTAGAGGCAGGGTGTGTGCTACTCTGCAAAAAACAACGTGGCCACGATCTTTGCTGCAATGTAGACTCAGTAAAAAGCAGATAACATCAAGATATCTAGACTGCAGCCACTTACCTTACAGGCTTGTTGGACATACAATCTGGGCTAGTCTTGGGCGCAGCAGCTCCTAACCAGTTTAGAGCTTGGCACAGGTCACGTATGCTGGTTGGTAAGGAAGTATGTATGCTCCAAGTAGGCATTGAGGTTGGCTACGTAGCCTACACGTTCAAATCACCAAGCTACTCTTCCATTTCAAGATCCCAGAAGGCCCTGAAATCATGAGAACTGTGGCTTTCTGAGCCACAGAGCAGAAGGCTGAGGCCAGTGCGTCACCATTCTGGTCAGTTTACCCATCCCGTGGGAGACTGAGACCTGCTACAAGCCACCACCTCTTTCTCCTTCAGTACTACCATTCACATAGACCAGTCCCTTTCTTTGTGACGAGTAATAAGAGAGTACATCAACAGGACAAATGTGGAAATCAGTACACGGTAACACGTAGCAGAGTACTCTGGTACAGGAGGTGTGTATACACATACACCCCCACCTCCGGGCCTGACTCCTAACAATATAAAATGGTTGTGCATTGTGAGCAAAGAGCTGCAGCAAGGAGACCAAAAAGTATCTCATAAGGATCTTTGGAAGAGTCGCTAGGCAGTAATATGAACTATCAAGGAGGATGGGTTTTAGCCAACTGCCTCTGAAAACCAACCCGTCTTCATGTGCTCACAAAAAACAAACAACAACAATTAAAAACAAACAAACAAACAAACAAAAAAAACGACACCCCTACTGGCAGCAGGACCCTCCTTAAAAATGCCCAAATGTCTTTCGGCTACCTTGCTATCATTTCCATTAGTTCCAAAACGCCTTGGAAAAACAACCTGCAGCAAAGAGACATCCAAGAAGCAGCTGGTGCTTCACGGGGCTTTGCTGATATGAAACAATATTCTATGCCTAATATGAAAGCTTTTAGTAGGGGGGAGTTGGTTTTCTAACCTTCTTGGCCCTTTCACTTTTCTCTCTTTTCTCCTCGCCTGGTAGAATGCTGGGCATAGAGCAGTTCAAGTGAGTTGAACTGAAATGTAGCTTCATTACAGCGACAGAGTTTTTTTTTTTTTTTTTTTTTTTTACTTTAGTTCAAACTGTGTTGCTGAACTTTTTGTGAACATTATTCCTTACTAGAGAAATATGCAGGACTTTTGGTAGCTTATCCATGGGTGTATACTTCCTGTTAATGAGCAGAGAAGTGAGGTACAAAAAGCGAAAACCTGAGGAGACAAAGTGGCTTATCTTACTGCATGATTAACGAGAGGCAAAGTAAAAGTTTCTAAAAATTCAGGCAGTACGAGGCTGCAATTCTGTCATACCTTACAAAGGATTTTGCTGGATTTCAGGAGTTTCCCATCACACTCTTCTTTCTCTGCCTTGGTGCACACTTTTTTCTGACCAAAAACGGTGCAGCCCAGCACGTTTCTGCCCATCTGCCAGGCAGGCCAAGACTCATTCTTCTGCTCTCCCATCTCACGGAACCGACGTCCTCTCGTCGGCCTCTGACCTTTCAAAACCACCCCCGTCATCCGGATGCCCTTGGCACTGACTGCCTTGTTGTGTACTTTCTGGGAGTCTGTCTTATCCATTAGAGAAGATGAAATGCTGCAGGGTGGCCGTCATTACTTTGCTCCAGCTTTTATTCTGCAGGATTTTCAGTAGAACTCTTATCTTATTCCCTCCCTTCTAAAAATGGAAAAAAAAGTTCATGGAGATTCGGTTTGCTCATTCTGATACACTATTGGTTCAGCTTCATTTGTGGACAAATAGACAAAAGTAACTAAAATTTAACTATGCCCATCTTTTAACTATCTAGGGAACTAACCCACAAGTAGACATACATGCGCAGACAAGCATGGGCTGGAATTTTTCTGTTTTTGTAAAAATTTAATACTTTTGTAGCACTAATTGTAATTGAAATTAAGCTGGACACAAGCCAAATGTCCAGTGACTGGAACCATCATTTATATATAATTTATTTAATAAATTATGGTAAATACACAAAATGGAATATTCTTTATCAGTTAAAAAAGAGAGAATTACATATAATGATGTAAAGGTTTCTCAATACTGAGAACAATAATTACTTGTTAAGTGACTAAATTTCCAAGATATATTATAAATGAGAAAAGCAAATCACAAACACCTAGTGTGACTCCATTAATGCTAAAAAGCTATCTGCGTACACACACACACACACACACACACACATACAGGTGGTAAATACTAAAAAAAGGGGTACTGGTGTTTTACTTTTCTTAAAAATCAGTGAGCTCATGTTCATATATTCCTTATGTAGTTAAAGAACTAACATGGGATAAAAGTTGCCTGGTTGTTAGATTGCAAACAGGAGTTGGACCTATGCCTAGTTGAGAGACCCGGATCTGGCTCTGGCTTTGTCAGTACCGCCCTGGGTCACCTTAGCTGAGTCACCCAACCTCCAGAAGCTTTGTAGATTTTTCAGCCAGAAGGTAGGAATGTCTATATTCCAAAGTAATGCTAGAATAAGTAAGATGATGCATGTAATAGCCCCTTAAAACTATAAAGTACTATTCGAGTGCAGAAGATACTATTTATCACAGTGATTATTACTCCCATGAAGTACTCACAGTGTTCCACACAGATAAGGCACATAATGTAAATTAGAAAAATGAATGACTGTTAGAATATGTGAATATAGTTTTTTGCATTAGCTCCTTTTAAAGAGTTCTTTTAGTCTTTCAGGGATATCTCATTGGGAACAAATCAATAAAGAGGTCTGAATCCCTATTTCGTGTAAGATGCCACTGGTTTTAAGACATGCATATATTTATGTACCACTAAGAAAAAGAAAGATGCTAAATAAACTATGTCACACAATGATGCCTGATTCTGGAAAGTGAAAATGTGAAAGAAAAATGTGCATTTAGGAATCTATGAAATGTGGTATTTAAATGAAAGGCTTCAGGCAAATCAGCTGATCAATTACACATTGTGACTCTCAAATAAAATTACTAATTTAATAACAAAGCGAGACTCTCCCCTACCCTTGATGTTTTCCAGTGCCTTTTCCCCTTTGGATGTGCTGGCCACAGCATTTTTTTTTTTTTTTCGTGTTTTAAAAATTGTAGAGAATAGATAATTACTAGTGAATGCTGACCTTTTCCTTATTATGAGTAATTATGCTATTAAAAGCATCATTTGGACCTTAATGTGGTATACAAATTATTCAATTACCTAGGCTGCAGTTGTAAGGACTTTCAGCAGCCGCCATTTTGGGAGAGATCAGACAGACGGTCTTGGGCAATTCCATCTTGCACTATGTTACGGAAATTTTAGTTGCATCAAAATAGTATTAAAGTAGCGGCTAAACTAATAATTCATTTGGAATGCTTCATGGTACCAAATTATAACCAATATGCAACCACCAAAAACATGTGCAGGAAGAAACCTGATAAAAATTTCTTTACAAAGACAAAATTGAAGCTTGTCATTAAAAAATAAAATCAGAGTTGAGCAAAAAAAACCCTCTTCCTTAAGATGTTCGGGCTTACTGTCCATACATCTTGCCTCTGGTCCTATGTATTTATTTGTTGCTTTGTCTTCCTGGTGGTGGTGATGATGGTGGAGACAGTGGAGACCCAGGTACCCGGTATCTTTCCCAGAGCAGGGTGGTTGATCTGCCTAGAGAACAGTGGCATATAGACCAAAAAAAAAAAAAAACCAAAAACCAAAAAACAAACAAAAAAACTCCTGAATTTGGATCTCAGTTTTCTAATTTGCAGCTGTAGTGTCATTGGAAAACCACTGCCTCAATTTCCTTATCCGTAAATTGTGAATAATTTCATAAAGCACCTTTTGGATTGTTGTAAGGATTGGTGATAAGTCTCAAGAGCCTGTCGCACAGATGAGTGTCAATAAACTAGAAGGAGAGGAGGGGAAATTACTATACTTATTCTGTGGTTTTCCATTAGAATATCCTAATGGAAGACAGTAGCTGAATATAGTAAAACAGGCCTGTATAACTTTCTGACTCAGAATAGGAAAGTGATTTGAAAAATTTCACAAATTCCAATCTCATCCACAGCTATTGTCTTAATGGTAGATTTTGACAGGCAAAAAGAGAGAGAGAGAGAGACAGAGAGGTAGACAGACAGACAGACAGACAGATAGATAGATAGATAGATAGATAGATAGATAGATAGATAGATAGACAGACAGACAGACAGACAGACAGACAGACTGACTTAGAATAGTCTCAGAATGGTTTGTCCTGAGAGGAGTTACTGGTTATTTCCCATTGTCCCACTGGGTCTGTTCTTAGTCCTTCTCTGGGTCTGAGGAGACAGAGCTCTACATATCGCTCTCACTTCTAGTGGGGATCAGTGACAGAAGGCACCAGTAGGAGGTGACAGGGTGGGGGAAGGGGAAAGACAGAGCATCCCGCTTTGTGCAGCCCTGGCAGTGGCCCCTGGGCCCCTCACCATGCCCTGGTGGTTTTCTATATCCTACCCATACCTCTAAATGGTCCCTTAACATGCATTTTCAAAAATCCTAGTTGAGTCTGCCATCTGTGTCCTGCCTTATTGATAGAGAATCCAAAGAAAGAACGTTCTGTCCATTCATTCCATCCTTCTAAGCTCTGTAGAGACCTTAACGGTCTGCAGTCCCAGACCCGTAATTTTACAGACGAGGAAACTCAAAATGCTTTAAGAGTCACTGATGTTTTCACCCATGTTTGATTTTTCAGTTCGCTGACTCGCCGGCTCCGCCATCCCCTTGCTTCAGACCTTCCAGATAAAACCCTAATTCCCCATGAAGACATATGAGACCCTTTGTGATCTGGCTCCTAGTTCTTTCTCCACCTTAATCCCACACCCCTCCCTCGCCTGTACTCTACGTGTTAACTAACCACGACAAACTAATTGTGATTCTCAAACTTGTCACACACCTTCACGCACAGATCTTCACTCACGCCAGCTCTTCTCCCTAGAAGGCTCTGTTTTCACCTCTTCCTAGCTAAACTCCACTTCCTGCTTGAGACACAGCTGGCTTGTCACATCCTCTAGAGCGTTCTTCCCAACACTGCACACCAAGTCTCGTCTATACTCATACATCGCTGCACACGTCTATCCAAACACATCACAAATCTGCGGTGAACTGCTGACTGACTTGGCTGTCCCCCCACCAAAGATGACAAGCCACTGGAGAGCGGAAATGTATTTTGTATTCTCAGTCGAACAACCAAATCATCGTCGAAATCATCGACACTGTCGTCACAGTCATAATCACCGTCATCGATACCTTCACCCGACAAGCTCCTAAACAGTGCTTATTGTGTCGGACTTGTTTTGAGTGCTTTTCATATATAGTAATTCATTAACTGTTCCCAGCAACCCCCATTTCCACCCTCATTTTATGGATGTGGAAACTGTGGCACAGAAGGATTAAGAAAACTGATCAGATCATAAAAACTAGTAAGTTGCAGAGCCAGGACTGATATTGAGGCAGTCTAGGTCTTGAATCTATACTCTTAACCTCCATCCTCTACTACCTCTCAAGGGCACTCAATTAAGGTTTTTGGCTTATTTAATAAATGCGAATGGACTCACTAGATGTCAAATTGGATAGAAAGAAGGTATGGGTAAGTCTGGTTACGGACGACTTTTGGGAAAATCCCAGCTTGAGATCCACTAACATAATCCTGTGATTTCCTCCCCTTCTCATGAGAAGCAGATGGGATTGCAAATTAACAAATTAGTCAACGTTCTCCACAAGGCGCTGGTATGGCCCCCGCTTCCTAGCAGGCTCTTCCCCGGAAGAATAGCTGACTCTGCAACAAGGTGGGCAGAGGCAATGTAATGTTTACAAATTTCCTGTGAAAAGTCCTGCCACGTGGTACCCCAAATGGTATGAAAAGACAGTGCCTGGGTGTCACCATTAAACCTGCATCAAGAAAGTGGACTTGTCACTGTGGTCTGCAATTCAATTCCCGACCTGATAAGAGGAATCAAAACATCTCGCCACACTGGAATGACCACCCACTGGGGATGGCACAGTCTCGGCTGTGTGTTGCAGGTGTGCCCTCTGCCACCCACCCCAGGCCTGGCCGAACTGACCCGATTCTCATGCCCAAGACCAGGCGGATAAGGGAATATTCTCACCTTGATGCAGATTCTCACCATGAGCGGTGTGGGTAATTTCTACATTTTGTTGGGCACTCTGCTTTTTTAGGTAATAAAGGGAGAAAAAAATACATTTTAGATATTTCCTATCTCTTGATGCCTGAAATTGTTCTATTACGGTGATAAAGAATACAAGGTGAGTCTAGCTCAGGAAAGCAATACGTCTTTCATTCTGCCAAGCCCTCCACCAATTCCAAAGCTCCACTACAGACAGTTTAGTCCACTGCACGGCTGATATTATCATCACACGAGAACACAAGAGACAAATGGAAATCACGTGGAAGACCTTCGAGCAGTAGAGGAGACTAAAGATGCTCAGCACTGTTTCCATACCAAGTCAACAAACCTGCACAGGTGGTTTTGGGAACAAGACAATACTAGGCATGTTCTTAAAATGAGTAAAAATAAATACTAAAATATTTCATGCCCTTATTTGCAACCTGACAGCTCCAAATAGCACAGATTTCTGCCAAGAAACCTCAGCGCTCAGAACGTGGCATTTGTTCCTCTAGCTCAAGCGGTTCTCTGCCAGGTCTTGAGCAATGCTCAATGCTTCTCCCCAGCTGCTGGCAACAGTATAAATACCTTCTGGAGAACCTGTCATCGCAGGTTCTCACCCAGACACATCACTTCCTGGCCCTCTCTCATCATTTGGACCAGCTGTGGCCCTGAGGTGGAGCACAGTCCGATTCTGTGGTCTGTTGGATGCCCAATTGATAATGGCCGCTTCATAATCCTCAGGCAGCAACCCTTGCTTATTCTCTGAGACACAGCCATACAGAGTTAGCAGCTGATAAAAGAGCCTCTGCTATAATTCAACTCAGAGATATTTAACTCAAATTATTTACTTTTCCTATTTCTCTATGTTGAGCTAGTGTCGTTCTCATTTTTCTAATCTTTCACCTTTAGATGAATGGCTAATGTGATCCTTTTGTTTGGCTATCAGTTGAATGTCTGTAGGTCCCAAGGAACACTGAGAAGAGGACACACACGGGACTTATCCCCAGGTCAACTCTATAACACTGGCCCTAGGGATCTAAAATTCTGTCAGGGAAGCATTAGTGTTACCTACTAGAATGAAGAGATTAAGTCCTGGGCCTTGTAATGCCCGGTGGTGACCTGCCGAGGGATGCAGGGGAGTATGGTGGGAAGTAACGGTGTCTTGGGAAACAGACATAGAAAGCTCTGTACATTGATTGCCTTCACCATGTGCAGCTTCAGTGTCCTCAGACTGTGAGTCAGACACGATACTATTTACCAAATGACAATGAACTGAGATAGCTTTTTAAAAGCACCTGAAAAGGAGTAGTACTCAGTACTTGGTTAGATTAACTCTCAACAATTACCTGATTCTAGAGTAAAAAAGAACCAGACACTATTCTAAGCATAGCATCACACAGATGCAAATTCCTCAAAAACCTGAGAACCTATAAAGAATTAATATATGTTCAATAATATTGCCTGCCTAACCCTGTGCCCCTGGTTCTCAATATGCCTTCATTCATATTCTAGCCACCATCCAATTACTTAAATAGAAATCCTTTTATATCACATTAATTTAATAAGCTGTTTTTTTAAGGCAGTAAGCTCAACAACTTCCAGAAATTTAATTCCTTTGAGCCTCAGATAACTAGCAGGATGGCTTGGCCGACATATTTTCTTCCAACGGGGTCTTCCTCTTAAAGGAAAGGTATCATTCCATTTTCGGCAAGGGCTGGAGGGGAGCCCCGAACACCCAGGCTTAACCACAACACAGGGATGCAGGGAGGAGCCAGCAGGGTTTTGCAAAGAGCAGTCTCATGTCCTTGAGCCACGAAGTAATGAACCTGCTACATAAACCCAAAAAAGGGAGGGAGTATATGTGGATTTTATTTAAAGCATTTAGAAAGCACTTTCCAAGCAGTAACGAATCCTCATGGCAACTCCAAGCAGTACCACAGTTTCATAGTTACAGCAACGGGGGCACAAAGAAGGTGACTTACCTAACATCATCCCGTTTGCAAACAGCGGAACTGGATTCTAGCCCAGGCAGCCTGGCCCAGTTAGCCTGCTGCTCCCCCCCCCGCCCCGGCTCCCCCCTCCCACCTCTCCACTTCAGCCACACGTCTCTTCCTAACGCCCAGACTCGGTCTCTGCTACACAGATCTACTTGTCATGACCCTGACTATTTCTCTTCAGCAGTGACTAGGAGCTCCAGGACCTCATTAGAGAAAAGCTGACACTTCATTATTTGATATTAACCTACCCGAGCAATGACGATATGTCATAGTTACTCAAGGCCAGTGTCAGCAAATTCCTTTGCCACACCTGGGACATCAATTTCAAGAAAAATAGATGATGGAGATTGTGTTCCCTCTGTCACTTAATGGACAGTTAACAGTCAACGCACTCGCAATCCCTTTGGTCAATGCTGTGCATTGGCTCCCCATTTCTCTCAAAGTAAAAGGCAAGTCCTTACGGTGGCCCACAGGCCTTTCTCTATGTGTCTCTCCACCATTATCTCATTGATCACATCTCCTACGAATGACAGTCAGCTCACTTCCCTCTGAGCACACTGCCTCCCTGCCCTTCCTCTAACTTGCCTGGCACATTGCACCTCAGGACCTTTGCACTAGCTGCTCTCGTCTGGAACGCTCTTCCTTAATATCCTCATAGCTCACTCTTCAAGCATTTCCTCAAATGCTGCCTTCTCTGACCATCATCCTGCCCCCCTGCAAGCTTTCCATTGCTCTTTTCCCCCATAATACTTATCTCCTTATATGCTTCCTTCTAGAAAATAAGCTCTGTAAAAGCAGATATTTTTGTGATTTGTGTTCACTGCTGCATCCCTACACACTATCACAGCATCTTACTCTGCAGTCATGCAAATTATCTCCTGCAAACAGTATAAAGGTAGAAGGGAGAGCAGTACAAACCCGATACCAGAGTCATATTTGGATACGAGAGACAAGGTCCTTAAAGAACATCAAGAACATCAAACATACACACACACCATCACCACCAACACCAACGGCGACGACAAATAAAGTTACATACTTTTGGAAACTTCAGCATTAGGTCATTTAAAGAGTTTTTAGGCAAAGAAAAGCAAATAGTTTTCTCTCTGAGACCCCTTTCAGTAGGAGGGGCTGCTGTACTTGATTATTGCTGCCTGTGGAGTTAACCAGCACACAGGCCATGTGTCCTAAGTAAGAAACAGCAGATGAGACAGATTAGAAGGTCACAGACAAGAAAAGTAATCCCCCTGGACTGCATTAAGGGAGGCCTTTAATTCAGGCATTTAACCCCTCAACATTTTCAAACATAGCTCACCATGTATCAGGCAGAACGTCAGGACTGTGATGAAAGCATGAAGAGCCAAGTAAATCAATCATTAAATAACACAATGTGTTAAATACAATACTCGCAGTACAAACTGTTGCAATAGCCTTCAAGTCCCCTCACATTGTCTTCGGCCCCCTCCAGAGCAATATCCACAGAAGCAACCAGAATAATTATAAAATGGAAATCAGAAAATGTAACCTTTCACCATCTCACTGACTTCTGTGACACTTCAGGACCCCTCATGCGGCCGACAGGGCTCTGGGTGACGGCCCCCACCCATCACTTCGATCTCACTCTTGGAGCTCTCTTCCAAGTTCACGGGGCTCCAGCTGTGCTGGCCCTCTTCAGTCCCACGAAGGCCCCTGTGTCTCCCTACGGACAGCTCCCTCTACCTACTACGGCCTTCCTCGTCTTCTTTCTTCCCCATCGATCTTGGCAGGATGGTTTCTTCTCATATTTTAAGTTCCAGTTTAAGCATCATTTCCTCAGAACAGCCCTAACTACACAATTTAAAGTAGATTCCCATTGTTATTCACTCAGGGCATGCTGTTCTTTCCAGCCTTTAAAGTAGCTTGTAATTAAGTAATAAACTATTTGTTTACAACCTCTACGAGCTCCATGAAAACATGGGATGTTTTTAGGTTGACCGCTTGTATACTGAACACCTAGCACTGTTTTTGGCGCAAAGCTAGAGGTTTAAAAAAAAATGTTGAATAGCTGGCTAGGTGGTTGGCTGAGCAGAAAGGAAGTGAGGGAGGGAGAGGGACAGAGAGAGAACAGGAGAAAAGGAGGAAAGAAAGAAAAAACTAGGTTTCAGGGGAGAAAATGCTAAGAAAAAATGACTAATTCTCCATAGGGATAGACCCTAAACAGGCTTTGCAGAGGAGAGTCATTTTGATCTGTTCTTACAAAGGTGTGAAGTCAAAGACTTAACCAACCCTGTGTTACTGGGGGCACGGGAGGGATTTAAAAGTGGTTGATTGGAATCCACTGCCCTCGGAGATCTTGCGGGCAAGACTGACTTACATGAATGGGGGCAAGACAGAGGCACAATAAAGGGTCCATTAAATATAATAAAGCTCCAAAGTACACGGCTTGGGCAATAAATCGCACAGGCAGCCAGGAAGAGGAGACGCAAGAGAAGGTTCCACAGAGGAAGCAGGCTCTTCCTCTGTGTGCCGTGGAAGACGCTTGCAGATGTGCTTACTCTGAGCCAAGCAATGCTCCAAGAGCCTTACATATATTATTAATTCACTTAATTTCTCCAACAACCCCATGAGGGTTATTTTTATCTCTATGTTACAAACGAGGCAAGATTACCCAGCTAATTACTAGAAGAGCAGGAATTTAAGTCCAGGCACTCATGCCCCTCAAAGAAGGATGCCCAGTGACATTTGTTAAATGACCAGCCATTATTTTCATTCCCCAAAAATGATCGTGAGTAGGCTATCTTCTTAATTCAATAGGTGTAGGATCCCATAGCTTCACAGAAGGAAATAAGCATTTAATGCAAGTCAGACCCTTGATACGGAATTTATACCCACCCTCCAAAAACAAGCACTGTGGTCATTTCAACCTTCTCCCTAGAGTAATGGAGACATTTTGAGGAAAAGATCATTTTTACTTGTCACAACTCACTTCAATTCCAACTTTTACTGAATGGCTGCCAAAAGAAAGAAAATAGGTATATGTTTTCTTGCTTGCTTTAAAGCTGTCCAAGGATCAGTAATTCAGGACACCCACAGAGGTCACCTCACTCTATAATAAAGACATTCTGATACTTTGGCAGCAAAACTCTTCTAGAAGGGATTCGAGAAGGATGTACCTGAAAGCCTGCTCTGCAGTGAATAGAGTTTTCATTGGCTTTTTGAGCATCATTCCCTGGGAAGCCACAATGAAGAGGAAGTAACTACATTTCACATTCAGTGAAACTGGCAATTAGAGGGCAGTGTAGCGAAGTATTTTTAAAGTATCCGATCTTTGCCATCCATCTCAATCTAAAAAAAATTTCAGGTGCAAATATAATCATGCTAGTTTTATGCAGAATATGATGAGCTTCATGAATAAATTATTAGAGAGACACAGAAGAAGTATAAGGGCATTAAACAAAATTATTTAATAAAGCAATAATCATGTCAGAGAGCATATCTGCTATTTGTAACAATCAGGACAATAACTGGGAGTGTTTGAGGTTAAAACGCAAAGCATCAGCAACACCTTAGTAATTCACTGCACTTGACATTTTAAGGAGACTCTATTTTGCATTAACATGTACTTTTTATGACGAAACATACCACTTAGATTTGTAAATCGAAAAAGACTGACATTATAAGAACCTAGTCTTAAATCACTTTCTACATTTATTGCTCTGCTTGTGTCATCTAATGTGGTCATTTACAATTTGCTTTAACAAATAAGACCTTCTGTCAATCACTCAACTCCAGCCATACCGAGACCAAGATTGCCATCTAGTGAATCTCATTACAACATTTTGTTTGTGGCCAACTTTGATTTTCTGTCTCGATAAAATTTGATTACTACGGTTCATATCTAGATCATTAATATTAACAAGTTTCCTAACTACCTAATAATATCTATACATAGCAAAGAAAAATTGCACTCCCAAAGAGCTTACACAATTAAAATAGACAACATTAAAGAAACAAACATGTTTGAGAGCCTTCTAAGGGCAGTTGCTGTGCCAGGATCCTTCACAAACTGTTTTCTGATTTAATTTTAAAAATAACACCATGTTGTCATTCTTACCCCTGCTTCACAAATGACAAAAATGAGGCTTAGAGAGATAGATGGGTCTGCGGAAGGCCACCAAATAGATTCAAAGCCAGATTCATTCATTTAGCAAATATATACTGAGTGCTAATTCTGTCAAGTACTGTTCTCGGTCCTGGAACAGGAAACTAAACACACTGCCTAGCTGCATGGAAGTTCGTTCTGGTGGGGACAGACAACAAGTTATCGTGCAACATAATGTCATACTATGACAAATGCTATGAGGAAAAAGAGAGTAAGGTAAGGAAAAGAAGGTGAAAGTGGGTGGAAGGAGCATGTCTAAGAAGGGAATATGTGAGCAGAGACCTCAGTGAAGCAAGTCACATGGATGAAGAAAGAGCTCATGAGAATATCCAAAGAATGGGTTTAGACGTGTCGGCCAAGTGAACCTCATAACTGATCCATGATATTCTTTCTATTACGAGTAAGTTACGCATGTATCATTGATGGAGCTCTTTGGTTCAGATATTGCTGTCCCCTTACAAAGCAGCACAACTGATTTGTTGAGATCTCCTTGGAAAATCAACAGCTAACATTATCTGAGGAGTCTTACCTCTCTCTGGCTATCAACGTGCTTGTCAACCTTTGAGTGTCCTACTCTCACAGGGGTCAAGAAAAACCTTTGTTTTTGAAGGAGTAGTCACAAAACCTGAAGTGTTACTTATTTCTCTCATTTTCTTCTTTGAGTCCTGCATTTAACAAAGGTCTATAGAATGTTTGCTCTGGGCATTGGGAATATGGAGATCAAGGAAGCCAGACAATGCTCCTTAGGCCTACAGGACTTTCATTCTACTGCATCTACTCAGTGATCTTTACAGTGGCCCTGGCCTCCCAGCTTAGAATCTGCTCCTGGTTTATCTACAATTGCACCATCACAATCTCGGACTGTGCCTCTATGTGCCCTTTTACCAGCATGATTTCTATGTTACGTTGGTTAACCAAGCACGCAGGATTAGCCATGTGGAGATGGATGGAATGGCTCCATATCAGATAGGACTGGAAGACCTATGGTCCTAAGATAGCTACTAACATTAAGTAAACCAGATGGCCTGGTCTGCAAACACCTCTTTGTCCTGGGACCTCCGTCACCGTATAAATATTTCTGGGAATGGAAACACATTAATTCAATTCACACCAAAGCTGCAATAACTGATCAGATACACTTTTCTCTTCCATGTAGCCAAGGAGGGGATTGAGGAAGGAGGAAGAAAAAGCTAAGTTGACAGACTGGATGAGGAGATGCGGCAGAGAGGGCTAAGGTACCAGAACCGTTTACCCTAACTTATTCTAGGACTCTCCAAAATTAAAAGTTTATGATATGAATTTTCTTTCTTTCCTCCTAATCAATTTTTCTTTTTAAACTTTCTTCTGGGTTATGGTCTTTATGCTATAAAAGTCAGTAGGCAACAGACATATGTACGTATATTTTTTGATATATACATATTGGAAACCAAATAATTATGCCTGAGCTAGCCAATGTTTATGAAATTTTATGGACATCTCCTGAAGCTAGCAGGCATCAATAATTTTGGATTTTCTGTTTTTCTTCTTTAACTAATATTGTTATAATTGCCTAATACTGGTATGGTAAATCCAAACAATTTCCCCATCTTTGAAACGATACCTGTATCACAGAGTCTCCATAGGATGGAATTAAACAGTGCTTTGCCAGTCAATATCCTGGCAGGGAGCACAGAGCACAAAGGAGTAAATAAAAAGAACTTAATAAAGGTAGTTGTGGCAGGCAGAATAATGTCCCCAAAGATGTCCACATTTTAACCCCTAGAATCTGTGACTGTGTCACCCTACATGGCAAAAGGAATTCTGCTAGTCTGATTAAGGTTAAAGACCTTGAGATAAAGACATTATCCTAAATTATCTGCGTGTGCCCAATTAGAAAAATGGAAGAGAGCAGAAGAGGAATCAGAGAGATGTGACCCGAGGACTTGATCTACCGCTGCTGGCTTTGAAAGACGGAGAATGGGGCCAAAAGCCAAGGAATGCAGGCGACCTCTAGAAGCTCGAAAAGTCGAAGAAACAGTCTTTGCTAGAGCTTCCAGAAAGAAATGCAGCCCTACCAACTCCCTGATTTTAGCCCCGTGAGACCTATCCAGACGTCTAACATACAGAACTGTAAGATAATCCATTTGTGTTCTTCGAAGCCACAGAAGCTGTGTGCCTGTGCTGACAACGGCGGGAGGCAGATAACATCTCTCGGCCTGAAACGGAAGGGAACAGAGATGTAGTCTAAGGAGAGGCCCTGGGTGACGGGAGCCATGGCCTCGACTACTAGCACGCAGCCACCGTCAAACCACAGTGCGCACAGCGAGAGGAGGAAGGAGCACTCCATGCTCACTCTCCTCCTGCCCTCCGTCTCCTGCTGGTGGTCCCCGACCGGAAGTCAGAGGGTAAGGGAGTAGGGTGACGCGGTCCTAAGAGGCTCCGAGGAGGACAAAGACGGGTGAGAGTGGATCCAGCGGGGCAAACGGAACACCCAGCACGGTGCACACAAAGACACGTGGTCGTCTTTCCCAGCGAGGCAACCCATCCCACCACCCGGGGATGTCAGCAGCTCTAGGTCTTTGTTATTGTTTTCCTGCTATTTTATGTAACTGTCGTTTTCCAGCTGTTTATGCACATAATAGGAGACTTGAGTGCTAATGTTCTCTGGGAAATGGACCCAATTCAAAAGACTCCAAGCTCTGTGAAAGGGAGTTCAAGGGAAAGCACACTACGCTTCATGAGTGAGCCGACAAGGACCAGGAGAGGCTTGGAGACAATCCAAGTGTGCCCTGGTGTGCATCTAGAATATCTTCGCTTATGTCTGAGTTCCCCTAGATGCGTAAGGTTAAAAGCACGCAGGCTTTCACTATTCAGAATGAAAGTAACCAACAATGTTGTGCTTTAGCAAAAGGGAGAACTCTATGTCTAGATAGCTCATGTGTCTTTGGAGGACTAAGAGGAGGAAACAAAGTTTTATTGTGCTTTAACTCAATATGCTAAGCACTTTCGCGACGATTATATCATTCTAGTTTCCCAAATGACCTTTTCAGGTAGGTATTAATGGTTTCCC
>NW_011888835.1:7142307-7154481 GCF_000151845.1 Pteropus vampyrus
TTTCCAGTGTGTAGCAATTTTGAGTAAAGCTGCTATGACATTCTTGTCCAAGTCTTTGTTTGGACACTGCCTTCATTTCCCTTGAACAAATCCCTAGTTGTGGAACTGGGGAGTCACAGCATAGCTGTTCAACTTACAAAAACAAAAAAACAAAAAAATCTGCTAGTTTTCTGAAGAGGTTGTATCAATTTACACTTTAGCAACAATGTGTGACATTCGGTTGCTCCACATCCTGACCAAACCGTGGTACTGACAGATGTTTTCATTTTAGACATTCTGGTAAGGATGTCGCAGTATCTCATTGTTTTTCATTTGCATTTTTATGATTAGTAAGGATGCTGAATTTTTTTCATGTGTTCTTTGCCATTCCAATAACCCCTTTTGTGAAGTGCCTGTACAAATCTTTCGATCACTTTTAATAGGTGTCTGTATTTTTTCTCATTTACAGAACTTCTTTGTAAACTCTGTATACAAGTCCTTTGCTGGATTTATGTATTGTAAATATCTTCGCCTAATCTATGGCTTAGCTCTTCATTCTATTAACTATATCTTTTGATGATCAGAAGTTCTTAATTTTAGTGACATCTAGTCTATCTTTTTTTTTTTTTTTTCCTGGTGGTTAGTGCTTTTTGTGTCTTGTTTCAGAAATCTTTGCCCACCCCAAGGTCATGAAGACATTCCTGTGTACAGAACTTCTTAAATGTTCTAGTGGAGGAGACCTTCAAATGTCAGCAATTTCAGCCTCTTGCCTCCTACCAAGTTTTCCTCTAAACCAACAAAGACAGATGAGCTTCTTTCCCTTTAAAGATCTCTAGAGAAACCACCTTGACAAATCTCCTTCAGTAATCTGTTCCGGTGCTTTAAAACCCTTCCTATCAGGATGTTTTTTCTTTATATCGACTGGAAATTACAATCTTGTTCATGTGATGGATTTATAATGCCTTTAATCTTCACATTAAAAACTAATTTAAAACATTTTTAGCTCATAATGCCCTTCTGTTCTGAGTACAGTTGTTGTAATGGCTTTTGTTTTATCACATATATTTTTTTTAATGTTAGCTTTTCCCTTTGTTTGATATACTGAAAGGAAATAACATGATTTAATTGTTTAAAACAACGATGTAAATTGTTGGTTATTATTAGGAATATTGAGGTCCTGGTGGACACTGGGGTAGGGGTTAGGAGGGAAAGGAGACAGCTCTGTTCTTCAGAAACATCCTAGGGAATTCAGATTATATGGGCGGAGTGGTCCCTTTGCCACCACCCTGTACAGTGCCTGCCTGTATCCTTGGAGATAGAAAGAGTCTTAATTGAGTAAAATGTGTCAAGTCCTTACTAGCTCTGGGCGTTTTTAAAATAAGGGGTCTGATATTGTTGATGGAGCAAATCATTATCATATGTTAACATTTTACAGCTACTCAAATATGAGAGTCATGCAACTTTCCTTTTTAAGATGCTAATCAACTTTGCTCAAAACAAACGGGAGTGGGGGAAATATGTACTGAGCTTTGGCTCCCGTGTTCTTGGCAATCAGTTTATAACTGTGTTATCATGTCTACCATTTTCCTATACCTTAGAGTAAAAAAGGCCAATGGTATGCCTGTTGATGAAAGACTGCTTCATTTTTATTATCTTCATCCCTAAGAGACAAGGACACAAAAGAGAAAGCAAAATATCTTAGGAAAGTAGATGAAACTTTGAGTTCAGGAATCACAATGAAGTCAGGAAGATCTTTTAAAAATGTAAATCCAGCTGTGTTGGTTAGAGTTAGGGTTAGGCTGACCCAGCAGGAACAAAAAATCCGAAGATACTTGTTCTTTCTTCCCTCTCCTTCTCATAAGTCTGGAGGTTCACAACTCTGGGCTGCTGTGTAAGGTCTTCTCCATGAAGTCCACAAGATAGGACCCTAGGGTGTGGCCAGCATCCTCAAGGTCCAAGGCCGTATCCAAGTTCATGGAAGCAGGAAGGAGCATAAAATGAAGAAGAAGGTGGGCAAATTCCAGTTCTTCCCTAGAGGAGGCTCCCAGAAACTGCCAAAGAATACTTCTATTTCCTCCCCTTGGCCAGAACTTACGCACCTTGAACACAGAGCTGCTAGGAAATAAAGCCGTTACTTGGGGCAGCCATGCTCAGCTAAAAAATTTGTTAATATTAAAGAAAAGAAGAATGAGCACAGTGGGGAAACCTGGCCGGCTCTGCTACACCAGCTAAACCATCCTACAAAGTAAAAACAAACACCATCTTCCTATTGCCCCAAATATCAAAGCCCTTGAGATAACTTCCAAGATCTTGCACTGTGCGTCTCCTGGCCACCTCTCCAGTGCATCATCTTCTGTCATCCCCCACCCAGCCTCCTCCCCCATGCTTGTCATACTACACTTCTTCAGTTCATTAAAGGAGTTTTTTTTCCACTTTCCAAGTTCTTAGGAAATCCTTTTCCCTCTTTGCCTCTTGAGCTTCGCTTGAGTCATTCTTCTTCATCTTTTAAAAGCCCGATTAGATGTCATTTCTCTTGGGACGCTAACTTTCCTGAGTGTTTTTCCTTGCTTTATGGTCCTGTGGCACAATATCATAAGGTTTATTCCACAAGTGACTTTTTAATGTCTTTCCTACCCATTCAACTGAGAAATCTAAGAAAGTAAGGACTTCATATTTTGTTCATCATCACCTACCAGGTATCTAGCACAGTATTTTTATTTTTTAGGTAAAATTTACATGTAGTAAAACGTATAGACCTTAAGAATACAATCTGATGAGCTTGAGAAGTGTGTTCGCTCATGTCATCCATACTCCGGTCACATTTGGACATTCCCATCCCCCAAGAAATTCCCTCACGTCCTCTGCCAATCAACTCCTCCACCCTCACTCCTTAGAGTTACTTTATTTTCTACCACCATAGATTGGTTTTGCCTGTTTTCATACTTCATATAAATGAAATCATGTAGTGCATGGGCTTTTGGCTCTGGCTTTTCACTCAACATGCTGTCTACAAGTTTCAATCTTGTTGCTGTGTAAGTAACTGAGCTGTTTACACTGTGGGAATATCCTGAATAAAATTGCTATGAATATTCATGTACAAGGATTTGTGTGCCTGTGTTTCATTTCTCTTGGAACTACCTAGGAGTAGAATTTCTAATTCACTGGGCGAGTATATATTTAACTTTATGTTTACCAGTACGTTTAAGTTTGAGATGCTGCCAACAGCTTTCCAAAAGTGGTTGTACCATTTTATATTCCCACTGTAAGCGTTCTGGATGTCCCACATTCTCACCGACTTGGTGTTGCCAATCTTTTTAAAGTTTCACTTATTCTTGGAGTATGAAGTTGTACCTCACTGTGGTTCTAATTTATATTTCCCAAATGAAACTAAGTATATATTTTACATGATTATTGATCATTTCAATACCTTTTAAAAATAAAATGTCTGTTCGGGTCTTTGCCAATTTAAAAAAGTTGGGCTATTTGTCCTTTTTTATTGATTTGCATGACCTTTATATATTCTGAATACAAGTCATTTGTCAGATATATGCATTGCACATATTTCTCTCAGTCTGTGCAAACGGTGTTTAACAATAAGAATTTAATAAATGTATTTTGAGTTAAGTGGAAGGGATGGAAGTTACTTGGGGTTGGAGGCGGGGTGGTGTGAAATTAATTCATTTGGACAAGCTATGCCTCTGCCCAGGCAACTTCCATTTGCTGTCACACTCACTCTGCTCTTCCGATATCTATTCACAGATGACTAATACTTTATATATCTCTTCAGCTACTTCACTTATATTATCACAGTGGGCCCAGCATATCCCTAAGTTATTTGAGAAAAGAAATATATACTTTCCCTTACCTTATTAAAATAACATGATGGTGGACTTACAGAGGAAACTTGAGGAATATTCTGGATTGGTTCTGGTGATTGCTTCAAATCTTAATATGTTCTGATTATGACATATAAACTATATATGAAAGCCAGTGTTCTACTCTTACATTATAAAAATTGATTTATTTGCCAAAAAAAGTAAAACAATGACTTTTGGTTTTTGTACAAATAAAAACTGTATGTATTTAAGGGGTATGGCATGTTTTGATATATGTATATGATTGTGAAATTTGAAATGATTACCAAAATCAAACTAATTAACATAACCATCACATCTCATAGTCATTTTTCGGTGTGTGTGTGTGTGTGTGTGACGAGAACACTTGAGACTTAGCAAATTTCAAGTACACAATACGTTATCACTCACTGTAGTCGCCATGCGGTACATTTGGTCTCCAGGAGTCATTCATCTTGTAACTGTACTCTTGGATCAATATCTCCCCCTTTCCCCGTACCCCGGGCCTCTGGTAACCACCATTCTACTCTGTCACTATGACTTCAACTTTTTTTTTTAAGATTGCACATAAAACTGAGATCATGCTATAGTGTGTGTGTGTGTGTGTGTGTGTGTGTGTGTGTGTGTGTGTGTGTGTGTGTGTGTCTGGCCTATTTCATTTAGCAAAATGTCCTCCAGGTTCATCACGTTGTCACAAATGGCAGGATTTCTTCCTTTTTTTAAAGGAATGATATCTCATTGTGTATGTGTACACATATACACACATGTGCGTGCCATATTTATCCATTCATATCTACCAACAGACACTTAGGTTGTTTCCACATCATTACTACTGTGAATAATGCTGCAATGAACATGGGAGTACAGATATCTGGTTAAGATACTGATTTTATTTCCTTTGGATATATACCCAGAAGCAGGACCGCTGGAAACTTACTTTCCTATACATATCAAGAACCAGACGAAAGAGTGGTGTGCGTCAAGCCTTATCACACCTTAAAAGCTCCAATCGTAGGGTAGCTTAAGACACTACACAAAATGCAATGTAGTGGAGAAGACATTATGTATATCGGCATATTAAAAAACAGCCTACGACAGAGGGAAGAAAAATATAAAACCAGAAGACCTGAATAAGTGCAGCTGGAAGGCCTAACACCAGTGATTTGTTAGAAGGTGATGCAGCTCATGTACTAACCTGAATATTTATACTGACACTGAAGAGTTCGGAAAGTATCATTTTAAGCAGAAAATTAGGAACATTTGCTAACCAGCTGACCAAGTGAGAAAATGAGGTTCTTTGAATACTCCCTCTCCTTCATCCACTTTATCCAGTTCATCACCAAGTGCAGTATGCACTAAATTTCTCTCAAACTGACAACTCTTTTCCACTCCCACTGATACTGCTGTACTTCTGACCCTCATCAGCTCTCACCAGTAGAAGAATAAAAACATTCTTTTAATTTTTAACCTAGTCCCTTGTCACTTATTCCCATTGCTCACGATTCTATTAAACAAAGCCCAAGTCAAATGAAGCTCATCATCATCTGACAGGTCCCTAAAGGTGAGCACGTCCTAATTCTGGAAACCTGTGAATATGTCACCTTCCATGGCAAAAAGGAATTTGCAGGCACTTTGTGATTAAGGTGAAGGGGAAGATTATCCTGGATTATCCAGGAGGGTCCAATGTCATTGCAAGGGTCCTTTTAAGAAGGAGGCAGGAGTGTCAGAGTAGGAGAGATTGAAGATGCCATACTGCTGGCTTTCAAGATGGTGGAAGGGACCATGAGTTAAGGAATATGTGTCCTTCAGAAGCTGAAGACAAAGAAATAGATTCTGCCCTAGAGCCTTTAGAATAAGTGTAGCTTGGGCAACCCCTTGATTTCAGCCCATAAGAGTTATTTTGGACTTCTAACCCCCAGAAATCTGAGATAATTAAGTTATTTTAAACCACTACACAGGCATGCATTGTTTTATTGCACTTAGCTTTGTTGAGCTTCACAGATGTTTTGTGTTTTACAAACTGAAGGCAAGACCTCTCGCCAGCAAAAGGATGACGATTTGCTTTATTGCGATACTTTATCGGGATACTTGCTTTACTGTGGAAGTCTGGAACCAAACCCGCGATATCTTCGAGGTACGCCTGCATCTGCGGTAACTTGTTACAGTGGCAACAGGAAACTAATACAACAGCATCACGTGCCTTCACTTTATAAACCCCAGCTGTAGCTATGTGCGACACGTATCATGCAGTTTCATGAAATCTCGTTCAATGCTGTTGCATGTTTGGAGCATAAGGCCTTTGAGGGCAGTCCCTAGCGCCTGCATTCTAGTACGTACTCAAAAATATTTGGCGAATTAATCACGGAAGGACTCCAGGCCTCTACGCATGGTGTTCCTTGGGTTAGAATGTCTTTCTCTTATACATCTGGTTCATTTCTGCTCGGTCTTCAAATACACAGGCATACCTCATAGATACTGCAGGTTCTGTTCCAGACCACTGTAATGAAGTGGGTATCGCAATAAAGCGATTTGTGATCTTTTTGCTGAGGTGGGGTGAGGTGGGGGGTGGGGGAGGGGAGTAGGGGTTGTTTTGCCTTCATTTTCTAAAAAATGCAATACCTGGGAAGTGCAGTAAAGTGAAGTACAACAAAACAAGGTGTGCCCGCCGGAATTGCTGAGTCTTCTATTGTTCTCCAGCACCATTCCTTTCTTCACGCCATAATTATTTGCGTGCACGTCTGACTACGCTACAAGTTTGCGAGGGCAAAACCATTTCCTTCCTCCAAGTGCTCAGCATGTCTAACACAGAGCATGGCCTAACGCATGCCCGATGGGAGAATGCCGTCCACATACCCCACATCGTGGACGGTGAGAACAAGGGTTCCGCAGCCCTGCAATCTCCCATCGGGGTCATACTGGCGAGTTACATAACTTCCCCAGGCTCAGAAGCCCTATCTATAGGTTGGGGATATGATATTATGTACAATATGGAGCTGCTTTAAGAATCACAGGAGAAAGGGCCATGAAAGCACATGCACATGTGTCCGACACAGTACGTTTCAAGTAAACGTCATTAGACATTTTGTCACTAGCAAAAGATATTAAAGAATACAGGGTGAGTTTGTTTTGTCCTTTAGGCTCCACATGTAAGTGAGGTCATATTTTGACGGTTGCCAAATGGGAGGGGGAATGGGGAAGGTGGATGAAATAGGGGAAAGGATTAAGAAGTACAAATTGGTAATTACAAAATAGTCATGGGGATGTAAAGTACAGCATAAAGAAAACAGTAATATTGTAATAACTATTGCACAGTGTCGCGTGGGTATTAGATTTATCAGGGTGATCACTTCATAAGTTATATAACTGTCTAATCACTATGTTGTACACTTGAAACTAATATAATATTGAATGTCAACTATAATTGAAAAACAAACAAAATTTTTTTAAAGGAAAAAAAATAGAGAATGCAGGGCAAGCTAGGGTAATAATATATCAAATGGGAGAACCAAATGTGTCAACGGAGGTCATCAATTTGTCACGAGATGTATGTGCCCCTATGAACACAGGCTGCCTTGGCTCTCGGGCATCAAGCAACCCACAGCATGTGAGTCTCAGAACCCCAAATTCCAAGGTTTTGGGGAAGTGTAACATCATGACATTCATGTTCTCTCTCAATCTAAAAAAAAAAAAACAGTTCCAAATATATTTATTCTGTGAAACACTTCTCCCAAGCTCAGCTAGGTGTGATTTTTACACGATCACTTTGGCTAATAAATATGTATACAGTGACCAGATGAAAACTCGTTAACCAATTCTGACACTGATAGTAAGATAATTCATCTTTAAAAACTTGTAGGCATTTCTGACCATGTATTTACCTAGTCTCTTTATCTCTTTATAATGGTTAAGAGAATGGAAACTGGATCCAGCTGCCTGGTTGGACTCTGTAGTCACTGACACTTAAATTCTCTATGTCACGGTGTCCTCATCGGTAAAAGAGAGATAACAATAGCGTTGACCTTTCAGGGTTTTAGTAAGAATTACATGAGGTAATAAATACAAAGCATATAGGAAAATGCCTCATACATTTAGGTGCTCATTAAATGTCAGCTATTACTATTATTAATTATGTTTTGAAATAACACAACTCCTAATATCAAGGGTATCTTATAGGCCATCTACTTTGGACTTAAGAGAATAGAAAAGTTTTATAAGAATCAAAGCATTTGGGAATACGTATTTACTAAAAAAAAAACAGGATGAATTTTTGAGGCTCGATACACTTAATCACAGATTTAAAAGTTTTTAGATATTTTAAGTGGTCGAACTCAAGAAATCTGATAAGAAATACTAATGAACTATGAAATGTTAGAGGAGACATCAATTAAACTTAAAGACCAAAATGGAATTTTCAAAGGCAGAAACAGACGGAGAATATGAAAGAAAGTCACAAAGCAGGGAGAATGAAACGACACAGGACTAATTAAATACAAGAACTGGAAGCGAGTGATGAGCGAACGGAACCGAGGTGGAGAATGTGCTAGAACGAAGTGAACACAGACACCACGATCGGCTCAGCTTCTGCCTTCAGCTGAGAGAAAGTTACTCTCGCTTTTAAAGAAAGGTGTTTGGCAATCCATTGAATGTTTCACTGACTGCCCATTCACAGGAAGTCTCTGTTTAAGGATTCTGTTTACACCGAATCCTTAAGGCTTATCAGTATGGTACATAAAAGATGGAGAAGAATAAGATAGTGTTTTCAATGAAACATAAAAAACTTAACACACTAATCTATTTTACTTAAGGTCTGCTAGCTTGGTATGTTATGCCTGTAACATGTCACCTCACAGCAGTCCTAAGAGTATATGGGTAGCTCCAGGCAAATCACCAAGTCAAGCTGGGGAATCCCGGCTCTGAATTTCTGATCGCTTCACTTCGTTCTTTTCTTCTTTCTCCAAAACTTCTGGTGCCGTTTAGTGGCAACACAGATATCCTGCCCAAACTAAATTCCTGGGAACAGGAAGGTGTTCACACCTAGAGTTCCCACGGCTTGTGGTACCCGACATAAAAACTACAGAAACTAACATAGAAACAGAAATGATATTGCTAAGACAAGTCTTGATATAATACATATCCATAGGGTTTACTTTAAAATAAAAGTATATGTTCATCCATTCACTCAACAAATACAGACAGGGAACCAAAGAGGAATAAGGTATATTGGTAGAGACGGTCAGTATAACTATGGGGAAGTAGACACAGCACTTTCCTTCCGAGATTACAGTCTTGTCCTATGTTGTGCTTCAGGAATAGGCTTGATCACACTGCCAAGCTCATTTCATAACCCTTCACTCTCCAATGGACATGTGCTGGCTTCTATACATAAGGATTTGCTGGAGGCTGCCCTTATCATGACAGGCCAGGATATGCTGCAATAACAACTCCCAAATCTGAGTGACTTAACAATGAAAGTTTACTTCCTGCCTACACTGTACGTTCAATACGGGTGCTCAACTTATCTTAGTTATTCAGAGACCCAAGCCGACAGAGGCCTCACTCTGACATGGCTTCCATGATGGCCACACATTGACATGGCTTCCACGATGGCCACACACAGAGGAAGGGACCAGTTGGTCTAAAACTTGTAATTAAACGGTCCAGCCCAAAAGGGACATTTATCACCTCCACTCACATCTCCTGGGCCAGAACCACTCAACCGGGTGGAGACCAGAAAGTTCACTCTTCCACAAACCCAGAAGGAGAGGGGGATCAAATACTAACTACGACTAGTGAGTACCACAGTGGTTTCCTATGAGGAATAAGAGAAAGTGTGGAAATACGGAATGGACAGCTTACTTCATCTATCTCTAGCTCCATGTGCCCGCAAAGTCACTTGACCTCCCCAAGCTAACGTCGGATGGTGATCATCTTTTTCCCGCCTACCTCAGATGGCAGATCTACAGCTTCAACGAAGCAACAGTATATAAAAACGCGCACTGAAAGTCTAACGTGTTCTAGGAATGTAAAAGAATGTTGACCATGAGCTGCAAGTGTTCAAGGGAGGACCTAGCTGGCCAGTGCTAGGGAGAAGCTGGTCAACACTGGAGGCTTCCAAAAGCGCAGTGTGGATAAAAGCTCAGATAATCTGCGGATCTTGCCCACAGGCTCTAGGACTAGTCCATTGAAGGCTGAGAGCCTCAAACACTTCTCCCTTAAGGTAATTAAAAATAAAAGGGTGTTGAACTCTTGGAGCTCTGAGTCTCCCTTAAAGAATCAAGGTTGTAGCCAGCATCCAGGGATGACTGCCTTTGATGTGCTCCATGGCGTCATGCTCGTACAAACCACTGCCCTTCGATGCTGTCTCTCCTCACACGCTTCCTCTCCATGCACATCAGAGTGGACACTGATCTGGGCCCCAGGCCTTTCACGCCTCTGCGTTGGGTGCTGTCCTCACAGCCCCTCCTCCAGCTTTTCCTTCCACATCAGTCTTTCTCCAATGTGATCAGAACGATGCCTGGGACCCAGGCAGGGGCTGCTTTCTGCAAACCCGCTCCTAATGCTTTTAGCTAAAACCAATGTTTCCTTCCTCTGTAGTGAGAATACAATTATTTTACCTTGTTTTCATATTTATTTTGTTCTCTTGGATTACAGTTATCAATATTCTTATCTCTCCCATTCTGTTAGAGAGTGCTAGAGGGCAGAGAGCGTGTCTGATTACTTACCTCATTGTCCATCTCTGTCAAGCATGGTGGTCTGTATAAAAGGCACCAACAGATGTGGGATAGATGGAGTGCCTCTCTAGCCACATTCCCTGTCATTTCCATTTTCTCCTGTCCTTCTCAAGTGGTTCCAGACTAATTAGTATTTGGTACTTTAGAGACAATCTAGTGTGATCTCTTTTTCTCAACGTGAACCCTCCCTTTACCCATTCTCTCTTCACCCAGACTTTAAAAACTGTCATTTTTATATCCTATTGACCAGTATCTTGCTTTCTACAAAACTAGCTGGTCAGCACAACTGTCTGGGAAACTTTCTAAAATATATACTAATTTCTCATCCCCATGATGCTATTAAAGCATCATTTTGTGGATGTGGCCTGGGAATCTATCCAGCTTGGGCAATGGCCTTCTAAGTGACATCTGGAAAGCACCTTTACGACACGTATTCCTGGCTTTTATTAGCAGAGGCTTTTGCTGTTCAGTCCAGTGCAGGACTTCTCAAACCAACATGTACCTGAATCACCTGGGGGTATTATTAAAATGTAGACTCTGACTCAGCAGGTCTAGGTCTGGGCTGGGGTCCAAGTTTACGGATTTCTAACAGACCTCCAGGCCGTTGGTGCACAGACCACACTTTGAATGGCAGAACCACACTTTTAACTGTTTTGTTAGTTTGCGCATTAGGAGGCTATTTTTAAGCAACATCTTCCAGGGGTCTCTTATATAGACAAAAGCAATATCTGATTAGCTTGAATGTACAAACATAAGTTCAAATTTGTAACATCTCTAATTATAAAGTCAGCCAATGCAAACAACCGGTGAGGTTGTTTTGAGGAATGGAAATCATGGGTTAGGAAGACAAATGAATATGAGCATTAGCACTTATTTTTGCATGTCTGGATGAATGTACCGACTCTTAGAGACAAAAATAAACCATAATTTCCAACTACTTCGCAGCGTGCCTTACAATCTTAGGTTAGATGTCGTGAAACAGAAATGACAGAAAAAGCTTTTCTCTAATCACCTGTGTAAAAGTTAGGGCAAGTTAAATGGTCCTTAAATATGTTAAATATTTCCTTAAATGCGCTTCTGACTCTAATGCACTGTCTCTGGTGTATCCAAGTCAGGAACACACTTAAGGACATGTTTTGATTAAAGTTTTCAGTGAATAAAAATGTGTGTAAAACTAAATTCAAAGGAAATATCTGTTGAAATCCTGAGCCACCTCTGCAATTTTGATGAAGACATCTTAAAAAAACCACACCTTGAACCTAATAAGTAGATCGCGTAGGCATTTCTAGCTCTGAGTTATGAGCTACGCAGAGGATAATTGTGAAAATAAGGGAGGGGCTAACATACCGCCACGGAAGAGTCTCTCGAAAGACGAAGTGAGAGAGTAGCATCTTTGTCCAATTCTCTATGGCAGGCCACATACAAGGGCTTGGTTTCCAGGAAGTTTCAGGATTAGGATTTTATCCACTCTCTTATTGAAGTTCATGCCAAAACAATACATTTGTCAGGATAAGCCACTAATACAGCAAGCACTATAAATAACCACACGGAGCAGAGAATGCCTGTGTGCATGTGAGGCAGAGATATTAAAAGCATCAAGGTAACAATTT
>NW_011888835.1:7156066-7169774 GCF_000151845.1 Pteropus vampyrus
GAGCAGAGAGAGATTTGGCCACAGGTCAAGGAATGCTAACAGGGGCCAGAAGCTAGAAGCAGCAAGGGACAGATTCCTCCCTAAGGCCTGCACAAAGAGTACAGCGCTCTGTCAGTTCCTCTAAGATTTCAGACTTCTGGCCTCCAGAACTGTGAGGGAATCAATTTATGTTGTTTTAAGCCACCCGATTTGTGGGAATTTGTTACAGTGGGTAGAAAATCCTAATACAGAAGATATATGTGAGCTTCCTTTTCCTGAAGGGCACTACGTTGGAATACAGTGACATAGAGATAGAATCTGAGACTGGGTTTTGGAGAGCAGCAACAGAGGCTGAGCAAGTCTCGAAGCCCACTTTGTTCTTCAGTTATTCAGACTTAACTAGTCTTGGCAATTGATGCTGGTGGCTACTCCAATATTCATTCTCTCCTTTCTTATGAACAGAACTTTAATTTTTTTTTTCCTCAGGGCAGCAATGGCAAACTATACTTCCCAGAATCTTTTGCAACTAGCCAAATGATTGAGTTCTAGTCTGAAAGAGATATGTGGAAGTTGTTTAGGTCGTCCTCCAGGAAAACCATTTTCAAAGGGGGCAGAATCTATTGACGTGCACACTTGGCCTCAGGAAGGAAGACCTCTATTCCCACTTGGCATGCTAATACGAGAAAAACTGAAACTACAAAAATAAGAAAGCCTTCTGCAAAAGACGGCAGAAGAGAAAGACAGAAGAAGTCCAAGATATTGTATATGTGCTAGTGGCCCTAGACTTCATACCATCTGAGAACAGTCAACCATATATTTGAGACACTGTTCAATTGGACTTTCTGTAACTCATAACAATGTAATCTTTAAAACTTCCACCAACTTAGAAAAATGAGAATGTTCTTTGTGAACTCACCCAGTTACTAGAGCTCTCTACATTACAATTTGAAGTGAGGTCACAACCCAAAACACATTACTTTGCCTCCCATTTTCTGGTCACCATTAATCTTTCTTGGGCCCCTGGACAGCATTTGAGTACTGCTTGGTGCTTTGGCCATATCACCCATTAGCACCCAATCTCACTGTCATCCCTATAAAGAACCTTTCAGTAAAGCAGTAGTGACTTTGCTTACTGCTGCCATCAGTAACAGAACCCAGTACCCACACCCATGGTCACACCTACGGCCTAGGTACAGAATACTGCAGAATAGAACGCTGGTTCCTAAATGCTAGCAACGAGAATCGGAGGCGGCACCAGGATGAGGAAGACCAGGCTCCAACATCGAAGGCTGACACCTTGAAATTTCAAGTACTCCTAGCTTTGTATGCACTCCTGATTATATCTGTCCACTAATCACTGACTTTGACATGTTCAGTTTTTTAATGTCTTGATTATTCCTGAAACTTAAAAACTTAATCATTTTCTATGCCCTGGAATACTCTAGTGCTTCAAATTCCTATTTTGGCTTTGGTCTCTAGTGAGCAAAACATCTCTTGAACCCCAGTTCGGGTAACACTACATACCATTTTGGAGGGTCCCATTCACACCCGACAGTCTCTGGTTTGTTTGCCTGACATTCTGGGTCTTCCACATATCAGCATTACTTCCCAAGTTCCATGGGGAAAGGGAAAACCAGAACAGATCACCTGTCGCTATGTCAACAATGTTTACAAGAACTAGAAAAAGCTATACAATCGCTCGGTCCGGGTTTTTCAAACTATAAATAGATGGAAAAAAAAAACATTTGGAAATAACTTGAGGTAACAATAATCATGTGTACTTTATACTGTCACCAATGTTGGCACTAAGATCACACCCACTCATAGTTTCCTGGGTCAAAGCCATTTACAAAAAAATCAGTCACAGTCACTTTAGAAAATGTAAGTCTTTAACTTAGCCAACCTAAAAAAAAAAAATTAAAAAGCCTTCTACTATTTGATGTCTACATAGGTGTGGTGGAAATGTGTGACCAGCAGGATGATACTGAAGTCCAGAGCTGCTCAGGAAGCTTCAGCTACTGGACTATTGCTACATGTCGTCTGCCAGTATGAAGCTATAAGAGGATAAAGCTCTCAGCTGCGGGTAGGTATGGTTGTTATAAATGAGCTGGCCATGCACCCCTCCAAATGATCAGAAAGAATCCATTTTCCGTGGCTTAGAGGCCAAACCTTTGAACACAAAGCGTTCCAGGTCCTACATAATCAGTGTAGCTACAACTAAGTTCATTTTCCCCAGTCTCCACTCACATTGCTACTTTTCACAAATTCTATGATGCAATCACACTGAGCATCTCATTGAAAATGTTGCCTTTATAGATGGCAAAAAAAAACAAAAAAACAAAAAACAAAAAAACACCTTTGGGAGAAGGGCTGCTTTAGTCTATGATTCATTGATTCCTAAGAAAAGACAATTGCATTATCTGGGAGTTGGTTCACTTTCCCACCTTTCCAGCTCTGCTTGTATAATGTCCTCACCCTTCAAGGCTCAGGTCAAGGGACACGTCCTCCTCCAAGTCCTAGCTTAGAGGTGAGCTCCCTCCTCTGACCTCTACCTTGTATTGAATTATAACCATGTGAACACAGGTCCCACCTTAACTACTAGACTGTAAACTCCTTAAAGGTGTAAGTAACGCAGACATCTACTCCAGAACACGTTTCAGGGCTCATTGTGAACCAAACCCGATGCCAAGCAAGGTATCATCATCTCATTTCTTGACTATTATTCCTATTTTGTAAATGAAAAATCTGAGGCTTAGAAAGAGCAGGGGATTTGCCCAAGGTCCTAGAGCTAACTGGGATTTGAATTCTGAACTACAAGACCAACAGTGAAAATTGATTCTGTATTAGCTGTTGTATGGAATTGAGACCTAGACCCAGAAACAAATGGAAAACTAATTTATGTGAAGTGCTCTCTTCAGATCTTAGTTTCTCTCAGAAGTTAGGTGAGGACTGCTGGGCTGAACAAACTCCCAGATAATACAATTGTCTTTTCTTAGGAATCAATGAATCATAGACTAAAGCAGGCTTCTCCCAAGGTGTTTTTTTTTTCTCCCTGTCTATAAAGTTAACATTTTCACAATAATGAACTTTGACTTGTTAGTGTCATTTCAATTTACCTGTGATTTCTGCATGTCTAATGAAATAAAGGAAGAAAAACATCTCTATGTCTTCTTATATTCTCACGTCGACATTGCACAGATACTTTTTATTTCTATTGGCTTTTCTTTTTTGGAGCAAGAGATTGCTTATTTTTATTACTGTTAAATACAGGGGCACTTTTGGGCACACAGCAAGTGTTCAATCGATACACACTGGCTTATTTTCAACCAAATTCTTGTGAGCAGTTGGAAAGGTAGGCAGAGCATGACTGAGGTGGAGATATGAATGAAAAGGATGAATGCGTTTTCTCCAAACTCATTTTATTCTTCAATTTTGAACATAATTCCAGGCCCGAGCAACATTAAAAATGGAACTTTAATGTTACAACATGATTGAAAGTCTAGTAGCAAACCTAAGTAATGGATCAAATTTCTTACAAAATCTGCTTGGTAATAACATTTTATATTCTTAATAACATTCTGGTCTAAATATTGACAGTGAGTTGCCACTTGGGAGGTAAGAGGATAATAACAAAAATATATCAAGATTATTAGCCTTCTTCCCCTGAGATTCAATAATTGTCTGGTAAAAGAAAAGCATTACCTTCTTGGGTGATACTGAATTGATCTTCAATGACGGTACAAAAGGTCATAGATTTAGTGAAATGTACATCTGTGTGTTTGTATTTGATAACTGCCAAATAATTACATTAAAACCTTAAAAGCTCTTATGTGAATGCATTTGGCCAACTACCCAAAGTATAATAATATTTAATCCTCAAGACTCACAATCAAAACAGTCACCTTGTCAAGTCTGTTGAAACCCACAGGATAGACAAAGTGGTAGTTAGGGCAGGGGGTGGGAGAGGCCCTGAATCGCTGGCATCTGAGCTGCTTCAAAAACACCTGAGGGTTTCAGAAATCACTTCCGCAAGGAACGGAAATTTCATTGTGTCTTCATGAAACACCTTTGACTCTTTGTGGACAGGTGTGGACATATCTACACACATTCTGTTTCTTAAGTGATTCTGTTTCTGAAATGGAGATGTACATGATTTGGAAAAGATTCTAGACACAACTTCCCCAAAACACAAAACTGAACATCTCACACACACACACACTTTCTCTGATACCTTTCGTTATTGTTTAGTACAAATAAATTAAAATTTAACTCAATGAACAGCTCTAAATTTGTACATAATTTAAATATTTCATTTCTTTGATTTCTGTTTTTAGCATATGACACACACACACATATAATTTTTTTGTCCTTTTCATATCCTCCCCTATTTTAGTTGTGGCCTAAGTGTGTGTTGGGCCAGTGCTTTACAATTATCAGTACTCTTTTATAACAGTGGTCCTCATTTTTCACTTTACAGAAGAATCCCCTGAGAAATTTGGTAATTATCACTCTCTCCACAAAAACAAATGTCTGCCTGAGTAGGCTTGGGGGCTGGAAGTGGCGATGATGGACAAGTACCTTCACTGACAAGCACAGCATGTGATTCTGATGCAGATCACACTCTGAGAAACAAAGAGATATTTCACTGAGTTATTTAGTACCACAATCCGTTTTAAAAATGAGAGAGGGAACTACACATATTTATGGAGGTTTCTTTCATAATATTCCATTACTAGGAAGTAAGATGATAATTTCATTTATACAAGAACCTTGAATTTTGAGGGAAAAGGTTTAGCAAGACAAATCCAGGAGGATTCACACGATACATTTAATGAAAGCAACTCCCTCCGCCCCATCATACAGTGTACACTTTGCTTGGCCAGTCAGTGAGTAATGGATCATATGTTGGAGAGTGGCACCTACTGGTCAATTTTAGATATTACAGCCTAGCTCTACTAGGTACTAAATGCCCAAAACATCACGCCATCCCACCTGACCCGTCCCTCCAAAAAAAAAAAAAGCTAGGACAGAGAAGCACTATTTATTCATTTAACAATTCTTCACAGAGTTCTTATCAAGAGCTTCGGGTGATATTTTAATAACTCACAATATTCAATAGATAGAATGCATTTCGTCCAAGTAGAGAAAGTATGAATGTGGTTACTTTGAAACTATTAAAACTTGAAGTTCTGCAGGAAATTCAAGTTAAAAGGTATAAGCAACACTACTGTCATTTAAAAAAATAAACTAACAGTCTGGGATATTTTATTTTTCTTCACAAAAAACCTACTGAAATTTGAATATTACTTTGCTTATCACTGACCACTCATCTAGAACGGTAGAAGGAAATCGAACTGTTAACAAAGGAATGTCTTAGTGTAATAGACATCAAATTAAAAAAGAATAAATAAATTAAAAAACAAAGCTGCAGAGATTAATTTAATTTGGTTATTTCCTTGGAAAGCACTCAGTATGATAGGAATAGGAAGGAGAAAAAAAGATCGATTCTTATCTAGAGGAACTGACAGCAATTGAAATTGAAATGTTCCTATGAAAGAGAAAACCATTAAAAACTGTAGGTGATTTGACAATTCCACTTTTTCCCTCACAGTTTATGGTATTATTTTAGGCAACATAATATACAGTATGTAGGTCAATTGACAAATTTAGCAATCTCTTGATGTTAAAAGAAAAAAAGTGTTTGAATAGAGGTTTTGTGGATTGGAAAAGCTGGGTAGATTTGATAATGCAAACCTTAGAACAATGTTTGCTGAATGTCTGCTTTGTCAACTATCATGGCAGGGCTCTAGTAACTCTATAGTTCCAGTTGAAGGGGGACTTTCTTTCTCAAAGTCCTGAATTCAAGCTTCTATAGCAAGCTCTAAGTAAAGGTAAAAAGACAATTTAAAATACTTTTCAACACAATGCAATACAAAATCCACAACGAAGTGAAGGTTTGCACTGGGCATTACAATGCAGTGTAGATCACTTAGGAGAAAATTAAACAGGCACATTTTGGTTGTAGCTGACTCCTTTCCCATTGTCCTGACTTTAAAAACACCCATTAATTTTGTAAAAGCGCAACAGGGGCACATCCACATCTGTACTGAACAAAGCACTGGCCATTGGCAAACACTTGTTGCTACTTTTCAAACAGACACACAATCAGACTTGCCCTTTCTGTTTATCTAAGAAATCAGAGCCTCCAATCCTAAACAGTAAGTTAGGTAAGTAAATGAATAAACCAATAGTTGTACTTTTCTAAGAGAGAAGAATGAAGCAGTGGGCTTTTTTTGTCTTCCAACTCTGCTTCCATCCCCCTTCACCTGGAGACAGGACTTGTGTTTCCCTTGGGTCCACAGTTCAGTCAGGCAAGTGAACACAATCAGAGTGGTTCCTTAACTCTCAAGACTTTGGCAGAACTTCCAGGAAAGGGACATTTGTCTACTGGACTTGAGGCTGGGGTTACCACATGCACAGATCTTGCCAGAGAGTTAAGCAAAGAAAGACAAAACAGATCTAAAAGACAGGATTCATGACACTGTGTGAGCCCTGGATCCACCACACCCGAGCTATGGTTGGCTTTTTCAGTGTCGTGAGCCAATAAATGGGTACCCTGCTATTTGGTTGAAAACACAAAATAGTTTAAGTTAAGCTGTCCTTTGGACTATAAATGTTCTGGTTTTAATTTTCTTTTCCTGCTGACTCATTTTTCCTTAGATCTAGTCTGTGGCTCTTTGCTATTGTTGACATTTTTCTTTGTTGCAATTCATTTTCCAAAACAGTTTCCAGAAAATCTAGAACCATCTCTTTAGGTTGACTCATATTTTATGTTTCATATAGGTATATACTCTTCCCCGCAATCAGTGTAGAAGAAACCATTTTAATTTCTGAATGGTTCCTCTCTTGAAGGGGGTACTAGACATATCAGTCACTTGTGGGGCTGAAAAGGGAACTGGGAAGAAAAGATCAAAATTGTCTAAAGTGATTCCAAACCAAATCCACTTCAGGGGCAAAGCTTGGTCCCATTGCATGAGTTACTTTAGTGCCCTGGGTCAGTTTCAAGGGTCAATCATAGCTCTTACACTGACTCAGCTGCTAGACTGGGAAAAATCCTTAACTGCTCCACACCTTAATTTCCTCATGTAAAATGAGGACAGTAACAGTAGCATCCCCCTAGGGATACAGAGAAGATTAAAGGTTATAATTCTATTGTCTAACAATAGTTCTTGGTACATGGTAAGTGAGAGAAATGTTAAAACAACAAATAGAAGGTATATCACACCCATCAGGGCAACCCATAGAAATTCCAGATGGTGTATGATCCAGGTGCTTACAGAGCAAAGAATCATTAACAAAACCACGAGGGACCATGGTATCTTCTGGCGCCTGCCAGCAAGGAGGATGTGACATGTTATGTAAAAGATCAGAATCAGTCATAAACACATTAGGTGATTTCCAAAAGCAGTATGACCTAGAGATTTGTAGACTGTTATAAAATTGACCACTATTGGTAATGTTTTAGCTTTTAAATGCATTAGTTTGTAAGAATTATTTTGGTTGCGGCTCGACCAACTCTAAGCTAGCTTACACCCACCCGCCCTCAGAATAAGTTGGGAAAGGGAGGTGATTGACACACGCACATAACTGGGAAATGTTATCTTCATTCATGATTAACTCTGAGGCCTTACACAACACCATTCAGGTTCTGCTTCTTTCCTTCTCTTCAACAGGCAAAGAAAACAGTAAGCAGCAGCCCGAGACTCACTCCCTACCAGCTTAGCAGCCCCAGGAAAAGAGTAGTTGTCTCTCAATAGCTTTGGTTTAAAAAAAAAAATAAAATCAACTCCCATACTGATTTCTAATTGACCTAGTTTGGGTCACATGCCTGCCTCTGAACTAACCACTGTGACCAAAGAGATGAGGAAGGAACAGGCATTAGGGCGATGGGCAGATAAATCGAGGTTAGTCTCAATTTTAATGGGTAACAGAAAAGAACTCTGGGACAGAGAAGAAACAAAGCAGACATCACTTCCCAGTAATAATCCACATCCTGTTAGCTACTGGGCCAAGAACTGTATCTTGATAAATTAGAAAATAACCTCTTTTACCCCATCCCTTCTTCCAATATTGCCCCTATGCCCCCATGCCTAAAAGGGTATAAAATGACATACTGTTATTTCAAGCTGTATTTCAAGCATTTAGCACAGGGCTTGCCTGACTTATTCTAAGTTATCACTAAGCTTCTTATGTGTTAAACTGGGGGTAAAGGAAAATCGGTAACACCTCTGTCGTCTTTTCAGAAAACCATCAGCAGAGGGGACAACGGTCAACAGTTGTTGGGACTGAGGTCCAGACTGATTTATACTGACAGACAAGCAGGCCCATCACGTGGGAATGAAAGAGACAAATCAACTGCTACCTCCTCCTTGATCAGACTCTCGGTCAATAAACACCTTTCTGGAATCCTGCTGCCTGGGCTTCAGGAAATCCCTGGCTCTCTCACACCCCTAAGTTAAGCTTTCTACTCCTACATAATTCTAGGGACAACTCCAACAAGGCTACATACAACATGGGCTACCATTTACTGAGCACCTACTATATGCCAGGCATTTTACCAGGCACCTCACACCTTGAGTTATATTAATCATCAAAAAAGAAAAGTCTAAATGGCTAAAGCTTAAGAATGAGCCTAAGTTACAACAGAATTTCAATACAAGTCTGGCTGACATTCTTACATTCTTTCCCATGTATAGAAATCTCAAGTCTTCTGGAGTTGTTTTCCTAATGCAGTAGATACAGTTATGTTCATTCTAAAACACAGTTTCACACTTTTTGATGATTTACACAGGCATAGTGGCTATACCTTTACTTTCAACTGTCACACAATATTTGATGACTGTTCGTTTGAGTTCAGGGATGCTGGCGCAAATTAGGTACGCGTCCCTTATAATCATACAGTTCTACCTAAAGATGATCTGCTTTATGGTGTGACCTTAACGAACATGTTCCAATTACGAAAAGGAAAAAGAGGTCCATGGACTACCGAAAGCTCTGTGTGTCTAAAATTAGGACTTACTTTTACTGGCACAACCAAAGAAAGTGATTTAACATCTTGTCTGTGCATTCTAGATAATTTGACTAAGAAAGCCACAGCAACGTCATCTGTGCTCCAGTTATCAGAGTACATTTAAGTTCAGAGCACTGAAAAAGATTTAATAATTATGTTGTGCTTCTAGGAGTTATAATTGCCTCTCATATGATTACTGATAATTTCAGGTAATTGTCAGCAATATGAAAGAGCTTTTTGTGGTCCCACACTAGATATTACTCTAGGGAAGGCCTTACAGAGCTGAGGGGAGTTGAGGAAAGGGAGGGCGAGCATTTTCAGTATAATTTCCTTGGTTTAATCTCTAAAATAAATACGTTGCTAGAATCTAAAGACTTAATTACCTCATATGACAACCATATGCTGAAAGGCAAGACCAGCTTTTAGTGGAGAAGAAAGAAAAAGTATACATAAAGATATCTTTCCATCTTCGAAATCCCGACTTTTCAGAAAACGTAGTTGATTTAAATCATTTGGAAAGCCACCCGAACATTTTTACATCTGAAATACCTGAACTGGCAGGCGTAGCGAGAGATCACAGTGAACAGCAGTGAGTTATTTCAAAACATAGCCATTACTACTGTCAGGAAAGAAAAAGTACCCTATCCCAATGCAAGCCGATTTTTCTCCACATTAGATGAGGATAGAGGGAGTTTAAAAAAAAAAAAAAAAAGATAATTTTAAAATATAAATGGTCATTGGACTCTGTATGCTGACACATTTAGTCCAGGGAACTTATATGAATTAACTGTTTCTGAAAATATATAAGCTATTTGCGAAGATACAGGCTCTCAATGGTAAAATATTAACAGATAAAGAACTAGAGTCCCAGGAAAAGTAATCGGAAAACCAGGTGGCTTATGATTCTCTTCTGGAAGACTCATCAATAAGATGTCTGAAGACAATCACTTACATTTTTGCTTTATCCAAATACCAAAAGGCTTTCTTACACAAACTTTTTTTCATTGATTTAGAAAGGAGAAGAACAAAAAGATAGTAAAAGTCCAATCGGCTTGAGAGAAAGGTTAAAGCCATTCTTTTTTATATCCAGGCTGGTTAGTGATCCATAAAAAATAATTAGGACAAGGGTAAACCTATTATGCAGCACAGATTCACCATGAGCCTTGTCAATCTGCATTTGCTCAGGCTCTAAAGATTTGCTGGACTCTGTGTATACGTATAATTGATGTATGTCAAATGTGTCTGTATAAATTTCTCTTCCTTCGTGTCATCTCGTCTAGTCCATGTCTGCGAGAATGCCTGCCCACATCTTTCCTTTAAGTCTAAACTAGCATCGTTGTGCGTGCTGATCTAAAATTTGTAGTATTTTTTATTTTATTTGTTGCACTGTCCAATTTTTCGCACTTTTCTAAACATCCATCGCGCAGCTGTTATCTGTACCCAGCACTCACTGTCTGTCACATTCCCCTTGATCCTTCCCCCCTGAGCTAAGCTCCTTTAACACTCACTGGCTGCCATGTCTATTTCCTTCATCCCTTTGCTGAGCGGAGGTGGCTGAGCACAGAGTTTCCACCTCTCAGGTGCTGGCTGTGTTATGCGGAGGATTTTGTATTAGAGACCTGTCAGAGCTGGCCTGAAGAAGGGCACGTTTGAAATCATTTCTCTTATTGAGAGATAAGTGTTCGCTGTCATTTATTCTTCCATCCTCCCTTTTACCTTTCACACCGCTTCCATATTTATCCTCTAGCCGCCTGCATATTTGACAAGGCTATTGCTGATAGTGTTATACGACCAGATATGCATGCGTGTGACTGAGCGACTGATGCGTGACCTTCAGCGCTTTCTCTGCTTCATACACGCATTCGGGCTTCCTCCAAGGCTGTCTGGGCTGCGCTGACGGTCCCTACCCACGTCCTTATTTTCCTTAATGGCAATAATAATGCTAAGTGATAAGGCCAAGAATTTATTAGGCTTCTCTCTTCCCAGGTAATTAAATGTCATATCCTTGTCGCTGCTTCATTTTTTCGGCCCTTGGCCAGACTCAGAAGTATAGAGCAAATGCAAAAGAGAAGCCTGCCTTTCCCCTTCATTGTTTGTGAGGGTGGGCAGGGGATATTTCTGCCTAGTTTTTTCAAACTCTCTGAGGATTCCTCGGTCTTAAAGTGACTTACTAGACATATCTACCAACAGAAAATGCGTTGTTGCAAGAAGTATTAGTTACCTAACAAGCTCTATAACCTATAAGGTCCTCACCATACCAAAATCTGCCAGTATTCTCCAAACTGGGAGCTCTCAAGGATGAGAACTGTGTCCTCTCTTAAGTCTGCCATGTTTACAGTGTCTAGCACTGTGGTGAATGCTCAGTAAACAAGTGACTGAGTGACAGATGCAGACGTGGGGGAGAGACAAAGAGAGAGAGAGAAAACTCACGCAAGTGAGAGAGCAGTTGACTGAGAGACTGGAGGAGCCAGAGAGAAGCCCAGGCACGTCTCCCAACTACTTCAGCTCACCCTGTAGAGGCCACGCCTAACGGCTTCGGGGGAGGGGAGGCAAAGAAAGTTTTTCATCAATCTTTGGGGAGAGTTAAGCATATCAATGCTAGGTATACAGTAACTGAAAAACTCATGTACCAAACTAAATTATGAATGAATGCCCAGATCGAAAGACTAATACAAAGTTCAGTAATAAATAATCATCTTTAGTCAGCAAACATGAGCTTTAATGAAATTTTCATTGAAGAGAAACAAAGGAATCATTTCAAAAGACACCTTTTCTAAGTTGCTGTGAATTTTTAACCTGTTTGTGACAATTCCAGATTAAGGAATCTCATATCCAGTTTAATTGTCAACCTTGTCAGCATGGCTTTCTTGATTTGCTACACTGAGAAATGCAAAATGAATCTGAACAAAATCGACATAGCTTAATGGAACAAATAATTTTTAAAGGTTTTTTTCTTGTTTACATGAATTAAAAAAAAAAAAAAAAAAAAGACATTGTGTTGCTCCTGAGGGCATAAGCAAGTAGCCGTGAGAAAGTCATCCCAAAACAGATTATTCTGGTGTAAACACATTTTATACATACCCATATGATGGATTTTGTTTAGATCCCTCTACTTAATAAAATACACAGTGTTCATGGATGTTTTGGTCCTTGGAGGTCATTCTGATATTTCGTATTTCTCTAGCTGAAAATGCAATTTTATCTGGCTTTACAAAATGTACTCTTTAGATATATATCCAACTCATAAACTATAATTTGTACCTGGAAATAGTTGGCCCAGCTGAGCCAAACGGTGGCACATCATGTATGTGCTGTGATATACGAAAGTTTTAAAATTAGCTCTGGGAACCACAGACCTTTCAGAGATGCTGACTTGGGTGCCTGGTTTACTGAAGACTGTGAGCGGGGGAGGATGCGGGGCCAGGGGGCTCCCTCAACCTCCTGTGGAAATGGAAGTTATTATCCGCCGGTGCACAAAAAGACGCAAGTCTAATGATAGTCCAGACTTTGAAAAGTCCATCAAACTGAAAGCAGGCACCCAGGTCAGGGCGGTTGAAATGGAAACAATTAAGAATCAGCTCTAATCGTCTACGGCAATGTTGTACAGGTTTCTGTGTTCATTTCTGTCAGATTTATCTTTGTAAAACACACACATAATCACAGGTGACACCCAGTGTTTAGAGGAGAGAGCTGAACTTCCTTCATGGTAATATTTTACCTCTCTCTCGTTTGGTCGATATACCAACCTGGCAAAGCCCCACCTTAGGTAAATTTAACTTTGTCTGTGCAATACTTCCAGCCGCCTGGCTGGGGAAGACTAGAGAATAAATAATGCACAACGCCGAGGACTGGTCTCCCTTGAAATTCAAGGCCAGTAACTCAAGAGGGCCTTAGCGCTCCTGGGCGTCTCCATTATGTGTCCCTAATCCGATCGCTTACCCACTCCCCTGCGACAACGCTCTCCACTGTCACCGTGGAGCGGAAACTCCCAATTCTTATTTCTGAGGAAAGAAGATCCAGGAGAACAGAACTCCCCAGTCCGTCCCCCATCACCTGCCCCCCGACGCCCGTCTTGTCTCTGGGCCCTGCTTTGCTCTCTCTCTTGTAACTCGGGGTGTTCCTCCCATTTGTACCCTAAACCCCACGCCAGCTTCGGGACATCGCTCCAGCACGTGTCCATTCCTTTCCCACCTCAGTTTACCTTCCCTACCGGGTCATTCCCATCGGCATAGAAACAGCTTTTCATATCTCCACCCCAGGTCCCCAGGTCCCCCTCCAGCTCCCATTCCATTTCTCTTTCCCTCCTTTAGAGAAAACAGCCTCAAAAGGGTTGTCTTTGCTCTTGTTCTTCAAATCTTCAGGGCCCGTTCTCTCCTGAACCCATGCCTACCAGGCATCTCACATGCCACTCACTTCACCGAGACAGCTCTCCAGGGCCACCAGTGACGGGCTCCACATCGCCAGACTCCGTGGGTCAATTCTCGGCCGCCATACTCAACGTATCAGAGCCATTTGCCTCTGCCATCCCTCCTTCTAGAAACACCTTCTTGTTTTAGCACCCAGGACATGTCTCTCCCTCTTTCTTTCCGAGCTCACTGGCTGCTCCTTCTCTGGCCTTTTCCGTTTCTCTGCAGTCTCCCTGACTTATAAGCACTGGCC
>NW_011888835.1:7169824-7189045 GCF_000151845.1 Pteropus vampyrus
CCAGCTTCGGGACATCGCTCCAGCACGTGTCCATTCCTTTCCCACCTCAGTTTACCTTCCCTACCGGGTCATTCCCATCGGCATAGAAACAGCTTTTCATATCTCCACCCCAGGTCCCCAGGTCCCCCTCCAGCTCCCATTCCATTTCTCTTTCCCTCCTTTAGAGAAAACAGCCTCAAAAGGGTTGTCTTTGCTCTTGTTCTTCAAATCTTCAGGGCCCGTTCTCTCCTGAACCCACGCCTACCAGGCATCTCACACGCCACTCACTTCACCGAGACAGCTCTCCAGGGCCACCAGTGACGGGCTCCACATCGCCAGACTCCGTGGGTCAATTCTCGGCCGCCATACTCAACGTATCAGAGCCATTTGCCTCTGCCATCCCTCCTTCTAGAAACACCTTCTTGTTTTAGCACCCAGGACATGTCTCTCCCTCTTTCTTTCCGAGCTCACTGGCTGCTCCTTCTCTGGCCTTTTCCGTTTCTCTGCAGTCTCCCTGACTTATAAGCACTGGCCACCCCGGAATGCAGTTTCTGGAGCTCCTCTCTCTTCCTGAGGGAACACACACAGCCCCAAGGCTTTAAAAACCATGAATACACTGATGCCTCCCAAATGTCTACCTGCAGCCTGGACGTCTCCCCTCAACTTCAGACTCATCTACCTAGCTGCCTGATCAACGTCTTCAACTAAAAATGGCTACAAGAGTCCTCAGTTTCTGTTCTCTATAACGACCCTCCTCTTCCTGCAGGTCTCCCACTCACCTACTAACTACTGCGCCTTCCAACTGCTCAGGCCAAACACCCTGAGTCAACCCTAACTGCTCCTTATCTGTTGTGTACACACCCACACGTGACCCACCTTCAAAACACTTGGGCTCTAACTTAAACTATACCAAGTATCTGACTCCTCCTCACCAGGGCCACTGCTCTCTCTGCTGTGGATAATTACACTGGCTTCCTAAGTGGTGTCCCCACTTCCTTTTTGCTCCCCAGCAGTCTATCCTCAACACAGCAGCCAGGAAATGACGTCAGATGATATCAAAATCCAATGCTGCTTTACAGCTTCTCTCAGAGTAAAAGCAAAAATGCTCATAATTGCTTCCCAGGCTTTGCATGAGCTAAAACTTCACCCGGTTCTCCGAACTTGTCCCTTATCGCTCTTCTCATTTTCTTCTTCTCAAGTCACACAGGCTCTTTGCTGTTTCTCCAGCCCATCGAGCACGCTCTGAGTCAAGGTTTTTGTATTGCGTTCCCTCTGTTGGAAAGCTTTTCCTCAGACGTACACTCGGCTAGCTCTCGCATTCCCTCTCTTATGAGAGAGGCCTCCCCTGGCCACCCTATATTATCTCCCCATTCGCCCACCCTGCCCACACCACCTTTTCCCTTTGCCCTGCTTTATAATGATCTTCTATGGCAACTGTCACCATTTCACATTATACACTCACTTGTTTGCTCATCAACTAAAAACTTTTACTAGAACGTATGTTCCATCGGGCCAGACAATGATGATTTTGTACTCCTCTGGGTCCCCAGCACCCAGGGCAGTGCCTGGTCCATAGTAGAATTTCGATAAATATTTAGCTGCATGAAAGAATGGCCACAAAGTTCATCAGCTGCTTCTAGCATTGTGGTCCCATTCTACCAAACTGCCTTTCCCGATGATCCCACACTACCACATTCCAGAGACTCCATATGCCATTCCCTGTCACTGAAACACTCGCCCTGCCTCCGTGTCCATTGGATGGACAGTTTGAAATGTCCATGACATTTTACAAATGTCTCTGAAACCTGCTCTGCTTCTCCCAACCTCTTCTTTACTCCCAAAGCAGTTCATTACAAAACATCTCTATCTATGAAGTTAGGTTCATAAACCCATAACTCTACTCCATATGGAGTGCAGAGCTGACAAACATCTGCTCTGGGCCACAGCTTTGTTGGCATCAGTGAAAGTCCTTAAATTAGAAGTTTCTCAACATTGAAGGATCTAATTGAATTTTATTGCAATTATTTTACTTCCCTGTGTCCTTCACAAGACTGAATACAGGGACCGAGTCTTATTTACCCTGAAACTGGCAAAATCCGAGTGTAGAGATTAAATGGATACTCTCAATAGAAAATAAATAACACTTACTGCGAGCTTATTAGCATCCTGCTGTTTTACATGGATTACCCCATTTAGGACTGAAAAACAACATGAGGTAGGAACTGTAAACTCCCTTTACACTGGTGGAACCCAAGGCTTAGATGGGTGAAACAATTCTGCCCAAGGTCACACGATGGCAATGGCAGAGCCAGAGACTGAACACTTTAACCTCAACTACCTGGCTCGTGATGTCATCTCGTCCCAGAGGGGCTGCCAAGGAGACCAGGGAAGATTCCCTAATCTAGTGACAGATCAGAATCACTTGAGATGCTTGAAAAATTGCAGTCTTTCCTTTCACCCCTAGAAATTCTGTTTTGGTAACTCTGGGATGAAGCCCAGAGAGCCTTAGTTTAATAGGTACCCCAGGTGATTTTGATGCAGCCAATTTACTGACCAGGTGCAGCAAACAGAAAACAGCACATTGAATGGGGGAGATTAGGAGGAATTTAATGAAGGGACGACTCATAAAGGTGCAGGCAGGGATGAGGAGGAGCAGAATACCAGCAGAGAGTTAATATGTTTAGGCCGAAGGGAACGTGAGGGAGCAGCTGCCAGAAGGTTGCAGAGTTGCTGTAACAGAAGACAGCCTGGCAGGAGCCTGGACATATAGTCAAGACCAGAGGCAGTCATAAGCCAGAGAGCGAGAGAGCCTGGAGACAGGCCACAGACAGCCTTCCGAGGTCTGCGGCAAAGCAAAGGCAGAGGTGTGCTGATCTGGAGGGCTGCAAGGAAAACATTCTGCGCACCTGCCATGTGAGAAGCAGTTTCCTATGGAAAGACACATCGATCCAGTAATTTAACAGAGCATATCAGACAAACCTGCTGATGACACCCAAATGTCCTTCCTCAAACGCATCCTTTACTCAGCTCCAAACCCACATCATCACCAGCCTGAAGACTTATGTATCCCACAGACATGACATGTCCACTACTCCCAACACATGGCACCTGCTCTTCCTCCTGCTTCGTTACTCAATGAAGAGCACCCCCTCTCACCCAGGCTCCTGGCCAGAGTCTAGGGATTCCTCTGTTGACTTTTTCCTCTCCTTCCCTTCTAATCATCATCATTGATCACAAATCCTTCTTCATTCTCCATACTTGACATCTCAGCTCCTTGCCCGTTTCTTCTTTCTCACTGCCACTGAAGTTGCATGAGGCCATGTCATCTCTGCCTGAATCTTTGCAAGAGCCTCATAATTGGTCTTCCTGCTCCCAACTAGTCTCCTCAGAGCTGCCAAAGCATTTTCTTTTTTCCAAAATGCAAATCCGATCTTCTCCAAGGCTTAGCACCTTTCAGTAGCTCCCCACAGCATACAGGTAAACTGCAGAAGCAACTGGGAACACAGTGTGTTTCCTTATTTCCACTTCCAGGTCATTTTTGCTAATAGTGAGGAGAAACTATTGATATGTATATATTTCCTAAGAGCAAGTCTTTGTTAATTTTAGTACTTTTATCAGTTGATCATGTCTGTTCTAGGCACGCAATTTTATAATAAGCAAAGATGATATAATCAAATTATTTTTCTACTCTTTATACCAATTTTTACATCTCTTTCCTTGCTGCAATAAAATCTCTAAAACAATGCTTAATAATAATGGTGATAGTAGCCATTCCTGTTTACTTCATTTTAACAGAAATGATTTCAGTGTTTTGCCCCTTAGGACAATATTAGCCACTTTTGTTCTGTAAACAATTATTATATTCTGAAATTCCCACCTATCCTACTTGACCTTGATTTTTTTTTTATTAGGAATACCTGCTGAAGTTTAGAAAATGCCTTTTGAAGCATTTTAATGCATCATTTAAAAAATTTTGTAGAATTGTATTGCATGGATAAATTTCCTGACAGTAAATATCTTTGCCTTTCTGCAAAAAGCCTTTATAGTCATAATATATTGTTAATTGACACAATGTAGGTTATTTAATATTTATAGTCATATGATATTGGTCTGTAGTTTTTGTTCCTTATCCTATTTTTCATCATTTTTGCCATTAAGGTTATGCGGTCTCTTTCTGTAGCTTGGAATAGTGTAGTAACAGTAAGATTAACTACCTGCTGATATGCAGACTTAGTTATACCACCTGGTTCTTGTAATTTTTACATGGTAGACCTTTAAGTTTCTAGCATCTCCCATGACAGCTTATGTAACTTTTATTTTCTGAATGAATATAATTTTTTAAATTTAAACTTAATTTTGAATTTATGTAAAGTAAAATTCACTCTTTTTGACATGTAGTTCTACCAGGGCACAGTCATCTACCCATCACAACAGGCTTCCTCTGGCCAAAAAGGTCGAACTGAGTGTTAGACACCCCACCATCCACAGCTCTGTGCATCTGGGGCTGCCTGCAGGCAAACAGGGGAGAGACGAGAGAAAAAATTATGGGGGTTCCTCTTCTCCTGTCAATCGTTGGACCTCAGGGGTCCCTTTTTCTGATCCTTTTGACTAGAGACCATTTTCTCTGAGGGTCTGCACCTCTGCTGAGGCCACCACATGGTGACAACACACAGAGGCCACCCTGGAATAAAGCTGAGAGAAAAAAAAAAGGGGGAGATTCTTCCCATACTACCCAGTTTGCAGGGGGTTCCATTTCCTGGCCAATAACAGAGAGTTTCTCTTTTAACCTGTGGCCACTGAGGTGACTGGGGCTGCTGTGCTCAGGTTCCAGAAGGGGAGAAAAGGAAGAAATAGGAATTTCATCACTGTCCCAGTACTTTTCCAAGTTCTGACTTCCCTCCCAGTCTACCTATATTGACTACTCTTCAGAGGCCCCAAGTCATGGCTTTTGGTATTCTGTCCAGAAAGTCCAGGTGTAGTCAGTGGGTGAAATAGGCTAGGTGGGCTTCTCTGTTTTGGCTAGTATCAGAAATGACTTATAATGTGCATCTTACACATTTCCTTTGGGCTTTCAAATTTATTGTTGCAAGGGTTCATGCTGTATTCTCTAGTAAGTCTTTTAATTTGTTTTCTATCTGTGGTTTTCTCTTTCTTGTTCCTAATCATATACATTTTTTGCTATATACGAATTTCTCTTTTTTCAACTACAGTCAAAAAGAGGTTATCAATTTTACTGGTCTTTTCAAAGAACCAGATTTTGAACTCGTTTAACTGTTTTACAAGTCATCAATTCTCTATGTGAACAATTACAGCCCTTACCTTTAATACTTCTCTTTTTCTACATGTTTTACTTTTATGTTCTTTTCCTAAATTCCTAAGATACATTTTAAGGTTCCTTTATTTCACTTTTTAAATATCGATGTTTAAGGCAACACATTTCCCTTGAGTGCAGCTTTTTGGTATGTCTCATATATTTTAGTAGAAATTTTTTTCCTTTTAATTGCTTTTTAGATAGTTTTGACTTCTATTTTGCTCAAAGGGTAATTTAGAAGAATTTTATTAACATGTAAGACTTTTATGGTCATCGCTTTAGCATTGATTTTTTTTTTAAATTATTTTTAAATATTACAGTATAATTAGAAAATGTGACCTAAGAAAATTGGGGCTAAGAACATAATCAATTCTTGGAACTATTTCTGTATACATACAGAAATACGTATACTCTCCTCCTTCATAGAAAAGTTAAAAATATTCAATTTTGTTTATTATAATGCAGCATTTGCCTGAGTGATCCCAAAAGATATAGCAAGATCGCGCACTAAAATTTTACTAATATCAAGTACCCTTTGCATTTTAATAGGTTTTGCTTTGTATTTTTCAGTCTCATTTGTGCATTTATGCTTATATATTCTTTTATATCGTGCCTATTATAATTAAGTAATGTCCTTATTTATCCTGTTCAGTGCTTTCAACCTAAAATTCCCGTAAGTTCAATTTTAAAATTACAATCTCTATTTTTCTTGGTATCTATTTGCGTAGTCCTATAATTTAAATAACTATTCACCTCTTTGATTTAAGAGTGCTTCAATGTTGCTGGATTTTAACTTACTCTGTATAAAATAATAAGGGAATCTGTCATTTTCATAATACTAACCAACCAATATATTTAATTCCATTATTTATATCTTCCACTGTTTTCTATTTATTTTACATTTTTTTCTCTTTTCCTTGGCTCAAGTCACCTTTCACTGCTTCCCCCATTGGTGAACTAATTAATCTCTAAGTTCCACTTTTCTTGAGACAATTAGAAAAAAATGAATATGGATTTAGTATTAGGTAACTTTAAGGTATTGTTACTAATTTTGTTATGTATAATGGTTTTGTGGCTATACATTAAAAAAAAAAAAAAGAAGCCTTTATCTGTTATAGAGACACACTGGAATATTTTCCAGTGAAGTGATAGAGTGTCTTCGTTTATAATACCCAATGTCTGGGGACACTGGGAACAGTTGGTGGACTATGTGACACTAGATATTGGTTGAAACGGGGTGTTGGGTACTTGGGGGTCCATTTACCACTTTTTTACTGTTTTGTGTATATTTGAACATTTCATATTTTAAAAGTTAAGGGAACATCATATTTTATTTATACAAAGGCTTTTAATGTTGTCACTGATCCTCCTGCACGTGTGGATCATTTTTTCATGAGTGGCACTAGTGGTCTCTTCCTGAACTTCTACGGCATTAGTTCAGGAGTCAGAAAACTGCTTCTGTAAAGGACCAGATAGTATATAGTGCAGGCTCTGTGGGCCAAGAGGCAAAACTGAGAATACTATGTAGTTACACATATAGCAAGAGAGAAAAATCAATTTCCATAAATTCTTCATTGGCTAAATTCAACATATAATAGCAAAAGATGAGTATAATTTTTGAAATACAAGTCTAAGGTCTATTAATGAGAATAATAATTTTGGGGGGATATGGGTAACATTTTGCTTAATCAGGGTTAAATCTGAAATTTCGACCTATCAGCATGGTAGAAACGTGGACCTATCCTCCTATAGAGCATTTCCCTGCTTTTCTGAAATACAGTGATCTTCCCTCCTGGGAACTCGCCAGAAGGTGTGGCCTGCATCTTTCTTTTGTCACTTAAATACTGGGCTCGCAGTGTTGAACTTTTCATTTGGGAAGCCGATGAACAGCACAGGCTCTGAGTAAGACTTTCTGGGTCTGAATTCCACCTGAATGACCCACTGCCTCTACCTACCTACCTAACCAATCTAGAAGCTTCAGTTGCCTCTTCTACAAAATGACTATTAGTACCTCTGTCCCTGGGTTGTAAAGATTAATCGAGCTGATAAATGCAAAGATTTAGAAGAATGTGTGACATATTGTAAAGCCCTTGATTGTGTTATTTTTCTTTCAATTTTTCTTCAGCCATTTAAAACTGTAAGATCATTCTTACCTTGAAAGTCATACAACAGTGGGTAGCTGGGCCGGGTTTGGTCCCTGGGCAGCACCCTGCGGGAGTTGCTATCTATTCTGTGTTCTGCAATTCTTCCTTTTTGCTGGCTTTGGGCCCTTGGGGTTATTTTCCTTTACCCATTCATGACTGTTCACCCCTGGGGCTCACGTCCCGCTGCTGAGCAGTATCTGGTAAGAGGCAGAAGGCATAGCCTGGGCCAGCAATGCCCAGGTTGGCAGCTGCCATTCCCAAATGTGGTGAATATTTCTACTGTTCACCAAAATACAGTTCCCTCTAACTCTGGCACAGAGAATTACACTGCCCCCAACTCCCAAAGTCACGTGTACCCATGGGACTTGTTCTGTCCAATGAATACGAGGAAAAAATGATGCATTTTACTTCTGGGTGAAAACATTTAAAGTTCCCTCCCTCCTCTACAGTGACTACTGACTTTCCAGATGGTGGAGTCTCGATCAGCCTGGGCCCCTCACGCGCAGACCTCGGATCGTGGGCAACTGACATGCCATATGAGAAAGAGAGAAACGCTTGCTATATTTTTGTCACTGAGGTTTGGGGAATTTTTATTTCCACTGATTAAACTGAGCTACCAGGACTAATATAACATGGCAAGGAATTAAATTTCCTCCTTGGATGGAGATTAGGGTCCTCCCAGAGCCACTTTCGGGGCTGAGCTGCCCTTGATCCTGGGGTCCACAGCATTCTGCAGATCAAGCTCCCTGCAGGAAGCAGGGGGATCTGATATTCCCTGGGCACTCTCCACCACCACACTCCAGGCTTGGGTTGGCTACTGGCTCAGCTCTGGACTTCAGCAGATCCCCAGATGCTCCTGTCTAACCCATAACTGCTCCGCTCAGGGCGGACAGAAGGCAATCAGGCTAGAATGAGGAAGGAAGGTACAGGGACCAGATTCTGTGCCACTATTTCCCAGGCAAATTTCAAGTTGGAGCTTACAAAGTTATATACTGGCTCCTGCCCCATCTCTAGTATCATCTCTCTCAACTTTCCATTCATTTCATTCTGGGCTTTTGACATACAGTCTGCTAGGCATTTGCTGTCTTCGTTACTATAGAAATGCTGTTATCTTACTCCTTCGATTTGCTCACATCCAGGCTCCTCCCACCAATTATTCTCAGTGTCATGTTCCTCCTATAAGTACTCCTCTACTACTATATGCCCTCCACATGCGAATGTTTATGCTATGCTATCATCAACCAATTATTTTACAACCCTGGACCTCCCATGGTATCTAGCCCATGAATGAACGTACATCATCTCTGATCCCTTCAGAACGCTCGAATCTAGCCATGAAGACGTAAGTAAATAAGACAAGCTGTAACAGACAGATATGAGGAAAGGAAGAAAGGACCTGCATGAAAGGATCGATCTGTTCTGCTTAGAGGTGGGGGAAGGAATAAAAAATGATCAGAAATATAGCTAACTAAAGAAAATTAACAACGTAATTGTACATGTCCAACATGAAGCAATGCAGTAATGGTACAAGTTTGTGGTCATAGGTGATAGGCATAAACATTACTGGGGTAGTTAAAGCAATCCGAATAGCTGCTAGAAGTATCTGTGAATCTGTCTTATCTTCACAGGTAGACTGGAAGGTCCTTGCAGCTAAGCTCTTCCCAGGACATATAGTAGGCACTAATGGAATGTTTCTTAATTCATACAATTCTTATCCATTCTAGCAAAGAATTAAAACGTGAAAAACACTAATGTGTACTAAGGATCTATTATGTGCCAAGCATTGTCCTAAGTGTTTTCCATTTAATACTTTACCTTTACATCATCATCATTAAAAAAAATAATTTATTACTTTATATTTCATAAGAAACAAAAGCTTCAACTAAATTAAATAATAAATACAATAATATGGGAAAGGATGACTATCATCCTTCACCCATACATCTAACCATTCCAAAAAGGCCACTACTGTCAAATCTGGTAGGATCTTTCCTGTTCTTTTTCCCAAATATTTATATATATATATATTATAAATATATATAATATATATATTTTGTATATATATACACACACATAAGTATAAGTACCTTGTACATAAAGAGTCTATGATTCATTATGATTCCATAATATTATTTGTGGGCCCACCTCATTTTTAAAAATATCTGCATAATATTCCACAGAAAGAATATACCATGATTGATTTGGCTACTCCTTATTTTTTTTCTTGCAAATACTGTAAATTAACAAATAGTCTAACAAGTCACAAGGCTTTGTTTCTTCTGTTGGTTTGTTTTACACAGTGCTGAGATACATTAAAACATTAAGCATCACTAGTGTTATAGAGAAGGACTGAAACTCCTAATTTTCTAATAAAATATAGTTACCACTAGATTGCCAAAGGCTAGTTTCCTTCACATTTAATATTTATTACTTCTCAGTACTGTTGTTCAAACACAGATACATCCTGCCCCTATTGATCACCAAAATTTTACAGTTTTATCTTGCAAACGTAGCATATATATCATTAAACAGTTGGTAAACATATAGAGATTGGGCACAAATAAGACCCATAAATACTGCTGTGCAATGTAGCTACCAATGAGTTGATAAGGCAGCTGTTATATTTGACAGCAAGAAGAAATAAATTGGTTTCCGTGATTAAACAAAGACTGGGTTCTTTTCTTTAAGCTTCACAGGCTAGAGATTCTGAATGCTTTTTACTTGTAGCAGGTGACTAGATCAGTTTCCAAGAACACGGTAGTAGAGCTGTCTGATTTAGAAATTGGGCAAAATTCAAAATTGTATCATGCAGTCATCAAGTACTAAGAATGAACAGGCTAGAAGCAACTATCCAAACACAAAAGGCTAAAGTGGCCTTTCTTCGAGGTGCTACTTCTACATGTACTTGAACGGTGTAAAGATACACCAAGAGGCTAATAGCTGTCAGTAGAACACACTGTCTACTTTTATCCAGGCTTTGATATGTGATCCTTTCCTAAGCACATAGTATTCTGCTTTCACACCAGCCATGTGTATTGCCACATACCCAAGGTAGAGATTATTCCTTCTCAGTTGGCATTTAATAGACCAACCCTTGTGCCACTGCCATCAGTGAGTGCCATACAAAATTAACCTTTTCCGTGGGGGTAAAGTTAAGGGCTAGCTGCTCTAATACAGTCCAGGATTTATTTAGGGGGAAGAAAATCAAAAGCAGTGATGTCATCAATTTCACAACTATTAAGATAAAGAAAAAGTTCGAGTGAACTCCACACTCAGTTAAATGTTCCTGACAGCCTAATCGTCCTACTCCTAGGAAGACTAACTGCCAGAGAACAATGACTTTGTAAGATACTGAACTCTGGACCCTTCCACACATTGTCTCCGAATCTCTGGATTAACCACGGCAGTCGTAAAAGCAAAGCCTCCTGCTCCAAAATCCACTGCTCCTGCCACATTGAGCTCAGTTTTGGCAAGTCTTCTAGAAAAAAAGTAGGAAGCCCACAGCTAAAATGGCAATAGTAGTAAATGTACTTACTGTTAATTACACTAAAACATGAGATGGCTGGAATGTATTCGGATTCTAGACTGATTTTTAAGACTTTTTCAAGGATTTTGGGGACAGGCATTCTGGCACAGCAAGTTCTCCTGCGGTGTATGTGATAGACTAGCCAAGCCCCAAAGATAATTACAGCGAGGTGCTCGAGGAGGATAAATGAAGCCAAAACGGTCGCGGTGGCCACCAGGGGAACTGTTAAGAAAACAAAGTCAATGAAAAATCACGTTCTTCAGGTTCTTGAAGAAGAACACAAGCGCTGTGAGAGAATGGTCAGCCTTCTGCAGAGGGAGCAGAGTGCAGGCAAGCACAAGCCCTGGGTCACTTCCAGCATGCTGGCTCCACTGTGGTCACTGACAAAGGCTTCCTTCATCCGCCTGAGACATTTTTTCTTTCTTCCAGCGCTCCTGCTGGTCCCCTTCCCCACCCCTAGAGGGCCGCCTGGCTCCCACCACACCCAAGGGGCAATGGGGGTGGGCAGTGGGGCGGGGAGCAAGCTGCCTACTGGCTACCCCTTATCGATGGGCATTGGTTTGTTTTGAATTTTTCACTCTAATGGGCACAGCATAATTTAATTACTCTCCTACTGATAAAAGTTGTTACTAATTTTCTCTCTATAACAAAATATTCTGAAATAAGAATCCTTGTACATGCATTATTGTGCACAATCGAAGATACTTGATAAATTCGTAGAAGTGAAATTGCTGGGTCGAAGGGTATATATATTTTGTATCTTGAAATTAATGCCAACGTAACTTAAACAGAAGCTTTGGGAAAGAATATTTCCATTAATAGGTTATGAAAGTGCTCACTGTTCCACATTACTGGCTTTTTAATTTTTCTAATTCTATGCAAAAGAATCTCATTTTTTTTAAAAAATGATTTTTTTTTTGATTAATGGAGTTTTTCTGTAAGTTTACAGTCATGTAAAAATTTCTTCTCTGAATTGTTTATGCCTTCAGCCAATCTATCTGATAACTTTTTTTACTGATTTGTTGTGGCTATTTGTTTTACTAAGCATGTTAATGGATATTAATTCAATGACTACTACATATGTCACAAATATCTTCTCCCACGCAGTTACTTATGTTTAAGTGTGTTCATAGTGACTCTGTATCTAGAAGTATTTAATTTTGTGATGCTTACGAAAGCCTTTCTCCTATATTGCCTTCTGAAACTTCTAAAGTTTTGTTTTCATACTATTAGCTCTTTAACCCATCTGGAATATATTTTTCTGTATGATACAAAGTGAGGCATCTACTTCTGTTTTCTTTCTTTCTCCTGAGATATCATTATCTTGATTTTGCAAAGGACAAAACTAAAACTCAGAAAGGTTAAGGAATCTGACTGATAGTTCAGAGTTAGCAAGAATGTTACCTGTTCGGCCCTTTCGGCCAAACCAAGCCACATCCCACAGGAGCAATGCGTGATATTTTCCACATTAAAACATTATTCCTTATGCTCAGTACAAATAAGCCTAAAAATGTCACTCACGTCTGTTGCACTGCTTTGGCAGAGAGAGGCACCCTGGCATTGCTGACCATATGTAGATATACCTGCCAAGATCTGCTTTGCATTTGCTCAGAGATGGAATCACGGAGTCCAGGAATAGAATCCCATTATTATTCAGCACCAACCAGCTGCTATCATGGAAATGAGGGTGCCTCAAATTGATACTTTCTCAAAAGACAATTCTATGTTCTCTTAGCTGACATGGAACCAAGTGATAATAACCATGGAAGAAGGGTAGGAATGACATCCTACCCAAGACCAGGAGGCTAAACTATCCTGACTCCAGCTACAGCAACCAGCTCCCACAAATCTTGTCCTTCTGTGAGCTATGGGGAGAGTTGGCTTGAGCACTTTTTATCTCATCTGTCTAACGAGGCCCATAGTGATACCCCTGGGCTTATCTTCTCAGTTGATAATGAATTTCTTTGCGTCTGGAAATGCTCCCCACACGACCCAATCCAGAGCCACGGGATCCTGGTGAAGATATTGCTGGCTACCATGTTTGTGTCACAGGTAATTTGCCAGGGGTGGACTGCTAACTCATACTGGGCCAACCAAATTCTCGCTCTACCAGAATTTAGAGCTGAAAACAGGGAATCAAGTCAGCCTCACCAAATGGCTCAAACCAGATGGCAGGAACTCAGGAGCTGTGGGTGGCCATGTGCTGCCACATGGACTGGGAAGCAAAGACATTAGCTTTGGGGAAAAGATGAATGACGTGTTGAACAGAGAAGCAGAGATAAGAGCTGCAGAGAGACAACTATCTGGGTTTCTAAGGACACTCTGGTTGGATCATTCATTCATTCAACAAATATTTACTGAGCACCTAATATGTGACAGATATTTAGATAACTTCTAGTCTTTAGATAACTGAAGACTAGAAGAATACTTTGTCATTACAATAAATTCGCAATTTTGCTTAAGCTAATGGCAAGGGTTTCTATTGTTTTTGTAACCAGAGACCTATAATACAGGCCCACAAACGCAAGAATCCTCTATCTGTGGAATGTTTTATACTCTCAACTGTTCCAGATACTGCCTCCGTTTATTATGCACTCAACCTGTGTACCTTGTATCAAGAGTCGTTTTATAAGCCTCTTCCATCACCCTAGGGTGACTACGAGTTCTTCCAGGGTAGCGGTTCTCAAGTACCATGACACAGTCCCCAGTGTGCTGTGATCAGTGATGAGGTATATCATTAGTAATTTTTAAATTATAATGAAGTGCTAAAGTTGGCTAGTGCTTTACGACTGTGCTCCCCAACCGTTCCCCTGAGCAGATTCAAGGTCATCAGTAATAATGTCATCCTCACTTGCATTCCCATATGCTTTCTTGGTAGAAGGGGAATTTCATATAGCCAACGTGCAGGAAACTGTGCATAATCCTGGGTGTCTACATAAGGCTATGTTAGTTATGTGAAAACCATCCCCACTATTTGTCAAGGTAGATGGACGTTAAGAACCACAGAAACTGTGTCTTTCGCAGAATTGTACACATATCATAGGGGCTCAATGAACTGCTGTTGTTGCTACTGCAGCAGCTGCTTTCTGCTCCTTAAGCCTGCACCACTGCGACTGGCCACATAGTGAGTGTCCATGTGTACTCTAGCCTTGGCCCTTGAAAAAATTTATCTCACGTTAGAACATATGCAAAGGTTGGGTAAAGTCAAATACTGAGGACAAACAATGGTAGACAATGTATGTAACGTGTGCCTTTTTGGTTACATCCCTTTCTCATGGGAAATCCCTCTCCTTCAGGCCATAGGATGCTGGTAGGACAATGATTGGTCTAGGGGGGGCATGTGACTGGAGTGAGCCAGTCAGGAACCTTTTTCAGAAGTTGAAATGACAGAACAAGTCTCAAACTTCAACTAACAGAATGCTGTAAGCCTAGAGGTAGAAGGACCTGTCTTTCCCAGAGGATGAAGCCAATCTAGAAAAACTACCCACAGTGATATGTTAGGTGCTACATGTGTGTTATATCATTAAATCTTTATGATTCAGGGACATAGATAGCTATTAAGCCCATTTTTATGATAAGAAAACTAGGCCTTCAAGTTTAAGTCACTGTCCAAAGTCAAATAATCAACAAAGAGAAGAGCAGAAATTTCAATCTGTCTCTCTGACTTGTGCCCCAAGAAGGTATAGAATGTTTTACGGGAGTCTTCCATCAACCACGGGGGATATGTTCTAACCCCCAGTGGATGCTGGAAACCTCAGATAGCACCAAACCTTATACATATTTTTCCTATCCATCCATACCTTTTCACTTAAAGGAAGCACTTTATGGCTTCTATTTGGCATACCTGAATTGCCAGCATCACTACTCTTGTACTTTGAGGCCATTATTAAGTAAAATGAGGGTTACCTGAATGCAAGCACTGCAATACTGTGACAGTCGATCTGATAACCAAGATGGCTACCAAGTGACTAACAGGTGGGAAATGGTTACAGTGTGGAGATGCTGGACCGAGGGATGACACCCTTCTCGATGGGATGATGCAAGATTTCATCACACTACTTAGAACAGCATGTAATTTAAAACTTATGAATTATTTCTGAAATTTTCCATTTAATATTTTTTGGACTGTGGTTGACCAAGTGTAACTAAAACCATGGAAAACAAAACCACAAATAAGAGGGATTACTGTACGTGAATTTGTAGCCAATCTGAAAATGCCCATCCATGAGACATCCCCAAGTCTTTAGGCATCAGCTGACTTACACTGCAGTGTTTTTAAGCTTGGAGTCAAGGGAATTTCATGTGTAAAGAACCAGATAATAAGTACTTTAGGCTTTGCAGGCCACACATTCTCTGTCGAAACTACTCAAATCTGCCATCGTATTGTGAAAGCTACGATAATATGTAAATGAATGCGTGTGGCTGTGTTCCAATAAAACTTTACTTACAAAATAGTCAGCAGGAGAAGGCAGAATTTAGCCTGTGGACAATCGTTTGCTGTTCTAAGCTATGACTCACCATGCAACTAGATTCAAAATTCCTTTTAGACAAATTCCATGTTAAATACTTTTGTATTGTTTTATGATTTATCCATGGCTAAACGTGTACACGCACACTTATTTCAGCAACAAACACACACAATGTACACTAATTGATCAAACTGATAAATGTGTTAACTCAATGATGTTGAGTGTTTTGATTCTTGAAGATGAGTGCTTCAAATATCTTATTAGCAATAAACTAAAAAATGTTAAGATGAGCAGACAATACTAGAAGGTAGGCATATGTTCTATGAAAAGAAGCAGTCTATTTTATTTCATGTATGGATGAAAGAACTATTAAGCCAATAAGAAACAGGATACCCTGGATGCATGAAGAATAAATGTTAGGTACTTCCCGACAATAGCAAGGTAAGAAAATGCTATACCAAAAAGATACTTTCTTTCTTTGACAGGTGTAAATATGATTAGAGCATCTCATTCTCAGTGGGAAAATAGGTATATCTCTATTAATTTCCCAACAGTATTAGTTTTTAAAATTAAATTGCTTTATAAATAATTGTTTTAGATATAAATGAAAATGTCCATGAGATGAGAATATTTGCCACAAAGATTACTTAAAATATTATACTAATGAAATAATACAATCTTAGACCTTTTAAAGTCTGATTTCTAAGGGAATTTGGTTCTAAGGGCATTTAGAAAAGGCAGTGGCACTCTGATTTCAACTTTCAACATCACCATATAGGAATATGAGGAGTTGTCCCAGATCTTCCAGAATTAGGAAACCAGAGACAAAGGCAATTTTATGACAATCACTTTTATGAGGTTACTTAAAACTAGACCCAAGTGAAAGGTAACATCAGAGCTCACACATTTCAGTAATGATGGGTTGCCTGTACATACCATGTAACAGAATGCATTTTATTTCTATTATGAGGAATAATTTGCCCTTGAGGGACAAAGTCACTTTGTGTGTAACATATAAAACAGAACCATGGACTTCCCGAGGTTGTCTATATTTTCCTTGCTGCCTACACCCTCCTTTGCATCCACAATTGTCCCTAGCATAAACCTAAATACTCAGGTATCTTTGCACGAGATTAGGGGAAAAGAAGCCAAAGTAAGACAGAAAAAAAAAAAGAAGAAGAAGAAGTGAAAGAGGGAGAGATGGGGGGAAAGGAGAAAAAGAAAAAAGGCAGGTGACTTAATGTGGAGCATGGCGACTCTAGTTCAAAGATGAGTAAATCCTGGGGACCTAATGCACAGCTTGGTAACACTGTACTGTATACCTGAATGTTGCTAAGAGTAAATCTTAAGTGTTCTCACCATAAAAAAGAAACAATACTGATGTGATGTGATGAAGGTGTTAACCTAAGGTGAAAACCATTTTGCAATACGTAAGTGTATTAAATCAACACCTTGTACAACTTAAAACACAATGTTATATGTCACTTACATCTCATTAAAGCTGAGAGAAAATACTGTATGGTACACTAGAGAGTTGCTACGAGAATAGATCTTAAGTGTTCTCACTACATATGCACACACAAAAGGTAACATAGAAGTGATGGATGCGTTAACTAACCTTAGTGTGGTAATCACTTCACAATATAGACCTATATCAAATCATCACATTGTACATCTTAAACTTATAGTCTTATATGTCAATTGTATGTCAACAAAGCTGGAAATAAATAAAATGTAAAAATTTCTTTTTTTTTTTAAATGGGAGGGCAAGTGAAAAAAGGAAAAGGGAGAAAAAGAGAAGAATTAAACAGTCTATGAAAAAAAAAAAAAAAAGAGCTACCCTATAGTCCTAGACAAAAAAAGGAAAATGCTAGGAGACCCCTGAACGGTCCACCTCATGTCCAGCATCCTGTGGGTTTGATGCTTGGCCCACGCTTCACGCTGGACATTTTCCAGAGTCCATGCAATCAGTACCAAGCTCACCTTTTAACTCTCATGATTCCAACTACACCTTTATGTGTACAGCTCCCGAATCTCTTATCTCCATCACTGATCCATCTCCTGATCTCTCATGCCGAGTCTCTAACTGTCCACTGTCTATCTCCCTTTGGAACAGCTACCTTCATTTCAAACCCTAACATGATCAAACGCTCACCTTTTCCTTCAGCCAGCTTCCCTTTACCAGTCTTATTTCAGTTCACGGTGGAAACCTCGAGGATCTCGACTTCCCATCTGTCAGTGATACTCTTCCATCATAACGTATTTTAGCATCTCTTCCTTCCTTTCCACCCCTTCGGGTAACATCTGAAATCTCAGGCACTCAATTTCTAGAAGTTTCGTATTCATCTTTCACCACTTTAACTCCTGCGTTTCCTCATTCCGAACCAGTGGGGCTTAATATTTCTTGCCAAAATGTAATTGTTACTCCGCCAGTCTCCTGTGCAGAAAAATCCTTTGTGGCCCCCTCTCAAAGTCTAAGCTCCTGTCTGGTGTTTTAGGTCTTTCGCCATTTGTTCCCAACCTACCTTTCCTATATCCCCAAGACTGAAACCCTCCGCGACCATCGGCTCTTCTCCAAATGGCAATGCTCATTCCTACCTGTCCCAAGTCACATACCCCTATTTAATCATCTGTTACGTGCTACACACGTGGGGGCACAAAATAGGTCATAGTTCACTTTCATGATTACACTACAATATTTTAGGTGAAAGGTATTATTAGCTCCACAAAGTTTAGAGGTATGTTTAATCAGAGACAGATTAGTTCTAAGGATGGGAAGAGCTAAGAGAAGCAAAGAAACCAAAAGGAATCGCTTCTCTCTGAGCCCTTGGTGAAGGGGAGCAGCCTTCCACAAAAACCTTCAGAAAATGTGCTGAAGGATCAAAGGGCATATTGTAGGGCCAAAAGAAGCAGTAGCTTGGGAGTGGGGGAGAGCTCACAAGAGGTGTCTGTCTCTAGGGGTTTGGGGTAAGGGTCACACCTGTAACCAAGAACAGGCACATCGGAAGGGCTCCCTATAGTTTAGGTGTTTGAAGCACATGATATTTAGGTTGGTCAGCTAAAAGTCAAAGTGGATTGAGTCACTGGAGGGATTTCACCCCAGACCACGTGACTTAAAAATATCAAATTGAAGTTAAAGTACTTAATATACATTATAGGGTACCAAAGGGACAAACAACAGGTCAGACATCCAAGAACCAGGCAAGCAGAGGAATTTGGCTTCCTCCCTCCTCCCCAATCCTTCTTCACTCCACTGCTTTTCCTCAACTTTGTTACGCATTATATTCACTTACTAACTTTGAAACATTTAAAGAGAAAGAATGCAAAAAGAAGTTCGATATCTTGTGAACGTGCTTTGTGGCGGGCACGGTGCTAGGTGGTTTCATATGTAAAAAAGAGAAGGAAGGAAGACAGGAAGTAGAAAAAGGCAGAGTAGTGATTGAAAGGAGAATGTAAGCCAACAGCAGGTGCAAGAGGGTACTGACTGTCAGACTGGTTTGTGCTAGCTGCAACAGAACCCACCAGCGCACCGGAAAAAATGCAGGTCATATAAAGCAGTCGGGCTGAGATGAGGCCCAAAACTACACATATACACATACATACACATGTACATTATTTATACACACACACATTTGTGTGTATGTGCATGTGTGTATATACATGTAAATACATTTTTAATAAGCAGCCCAGGGAATTCTGAATACCACACAGGTATTGTATCCACCCTTAATTAGGTTACCTGATACTCTCTAGACCCCATATTCTCTGTCCTTCATAAGGGATGGAGAGAGC
>NW_011888835.1:7189095-7191054 GCF_000151845.1 Pteropus vampyrus
GCCAAAAGAAGCAGTAGCTTGGGAGTGGGGGAGAGCTCACAAGAGGTGTCTGTCTCTAGGGGTTTGGGGTAAGGGTCACACCTGTAACCAAGAACAGGCACATCGGAAGGGCTCCCTATAGTTTAGGTGTTTGAAGCACATGATATTTAGGTTGGTCAGCTAAAAGTCAAAGTGGATTGAGTCACTGGAGGGATTTCACCCCAGACCACGTGACTTAAAAATATCAAATTGAAGTTAAAGTACTTAACATACATTATAGGGTACCAAAGGGACAAACAACAGGTCAGACATCCAAGAACCAGGCAAGCAGAGGAATTTGGCTTCCTCCCTCCTCCCCAATCCTTCTTCACTCCACTGCTTTTCCTCAACTTTGTTACGCATTATATTCACTTACTAACTTTGAAACATTTAAAGAGAAAGAATGCAAAAAGAAGTTCGATATCTTGTGAACGTGCTTTGTGGCGGGCACGGTGCTAGGTGGTTTCATATGTAAAAAAGAGAAGGAAGGAAGACAGGAAGTAGAAAAAGGCAGAGTAGTGATTGGAAGGAGAATGTAAGCCAACAGCAGGTGCAAGAGGGTACTGACTGTCAGACTGGTTTGTGCTAGCTGCAACAGAACCCACCAGCGCACCGGAAAAAATGCAGGTCATATAAAGCAGTCGGGCTGAGATGAGGCCCAAAACTACACATATACACATACATACACATGTACATTATTTATACACACACACATTTGTGTGTATGTGCATGTGTGTATATACATGTAAATACATTTTTAATAAGCAGCCCAGGGAATTCTGAATACCACACAGGTATTGTATCCACCCTTAATTAGGTTACCTGATACTCTCTAGACCCCATATTCTCTGTCCTTCATAAGGGATGGAGAGAGCCACCATACTTGTATAAATCTTGATGTCCCCAAGATGCGCCATTATTTTATATATCACTAAGAAAGAAAACACACTGCCAATCAAACCATAATGTGCAAACAATTGTAAGATGCCTCTCAATTTCAGAAATGTTAAAAGGTTTTAAAAATGTCCATCTTAGAAGTGATGAAATACAGTTAACATGTTTAACACCCATCACGGGCAGGGTCAATCTGTGGTCAAATATGCCTGACGACTGAGAGCAGTTCCTCCGAGTTATACAGCTACTAAGAGACCAAGCGAAGGCTGCTCCCGACGCCAAAGCCGGAGCCTCCAGCACGCCGCGCCCAGCCTCGGCGGAGAACTGTTTTCCTTCATCTCACCGAGCTCACGCGAGCAGTGCGGGTGCAGGCCTGGAACTCCACTTCTGCTGTAAATCTCTCCACGAAATACATGGAAAACATTTAAAACCAGACTTGGCACAAAGCAAGCTCTTGACAAATGCCATCGTCCCTCCTCCACACGGCTTGCAGTGAGAGAACTGAGAAGTACCGGCTACCACGTGGGATGAGAGGGGAAGCACAGGGTGCTGTTGGGGGACATGCCGAGGGGGGCTCGCCCATGCCTCAGGTGGTCAGAAAGGCTCCTAGACTAAGTAACACCGAAGATGAGACTGATCGTGACAAGTAGCGTTCACTAGGGAAGCGAGGGGTCTTGTGGGAGTCTTCTGTGAACCCCAGCCCCGAGGGAAGGGCGAGTCCTGTAGTCCTCCGCTCTCAAACAGAACAACACGGCGCCAAACGGCTCTTCCCCACCGCCCACACCCACCGCGTCCACAGGACTCGCACCAGCCCCCGGTGTCACATCAGCCCCCGGCAGGCCCTCTAGGAGGGAAGGCAAACCTACGTCAGGCAGCTGTCACAGGAACAGATGAACAGATCTGCTTGCAGGGCTGATCCAATGGAGCAGCAATAAATTAACCCTGCAAAATACTTCCAATTTAAATGTATAATCTCTCTTATTCCTACAAAGGACTTTTTTTCTTTTAAAGAAGGCAAATGAAACTACAATGTTGAACTGGTAAGCC
>NW_011888835.1:7191759-7213500 GCF_000151845.1 Pteropus vampyrus
AACTCCACTTCTGCTGTAAATCTCTCCACGAAATACATGGAAAACATTTAAAACCAGACTTGGCACAAAGCAAGCTCTTGACAAATGTCATCGCCCCTCCTCCACACGGCTTGCAGTGAGAGAACTGAGAGGTACCGGCTACCACGTGGGATGAGAGGGGAAGCACAGGGTGCTGTTGGGGGACATGCCGAGGGGGCTCGCCCATGCCTCAGGTGGTCAGAAAGGCTCCTGGACTAAGTAACACCGAAGATGAGACTGATCGTGACAAGTAGCGTTCACTAGGGAAGCGAGGGGTCGAGTGGGAGTCTTCTGTGAACCCCAGCCCCGAGGGAAGGGCGAGTCCTGTAGTCCTCCGCTCTCAAACAGAACAACACGGCGCCAAACAGCTCTTCCCCACGGCCCACACCCACCGCGTCCACAGGATTCGCACCAGCCCCCGGTGTCACATCAGCCCCCGGCAGGCCCTCTAGGAGGGAAGGCAAGCCTACGTCAGGCGGCTGTCGCAGGAACAGATGAACAGATCTGCTTGCAGGGCTGATCCAATGGAGCAGCAATAAATTAACCCTGCAAAATACTTCCAATTTAAATGTATAATCTCTCTTATTCCTACAAAGGACTTTTTTTCTTTTAAAGAAGGCAAATGAAATTACAATGTTGAACTGGTAAGCCTCTCTGCACCCCCACCTCAACCTCTCCATTTGGGCAGCTCAACTTGTAACCCACTGGGAAATGACTTTATTAGCCAAGGTGATGATGTCATCCTCGGCAGATCTGCAGTACGGGGTGGGACAGAAGGCAGGCATTACACAGACTCAGTGGGAACCCAGCCCAGCAAGCTCTTGGCGCCTGGAACGGAACAGAAGGCCACATCGGTTTGCTTTACAGTAGGCTCCCAGCAAACACAAAACCAAACTCAGGCATGTAATTAGGGATACGAAGTTTTCCCTCACCCAAAAAATCACTGAAAATCGTTTTTCCTTCTCTTTCCTTTTAAATGACAAAAGTCATATTGAAAAAGAATTTTATAGGATATGCAGGCTTTTACTGGAGGCTCATTCAGAACAAATAGCAGTCCGAAGGTGCGTAACAGGTAAACACAGAGGTGGCAAATATTCCAGAATCTAATCCGTGAATACGGAAATATTAGCTCAAGTTTGCCGCTTGGAACTGGGGAGAGAGCTGGAAAACATCTTCTACAGGTACTTCCTAGGAAAGGAGACACTCTCAGCAGACTCTGGGGTGTTTCTGATACACAGACATCTAGATACACATCAGAAATACCCCAGAGTCCGCTGAAAGCCTCTGGACATCCTACCCCCTGTACCTAGAATGCACACCCCCCGATTTGTCTGCCAGGTCAAAAATGACTTCAGTGAGGCTTTTCCTGGTGTCCCCAATGCACAGTCAGTCTCTCTTCTCCGTGTTAAACTAAAACTGGTCCCTAGTACACACTTCTATTACTGCACATATGATACTGGGTTATAATTAATCATTTATACTTCTGATGTCCCCACTAAACTACTAAGGGCCAAAGCCACATCCCTTTCACCCCAGGATCCCTGCACCTGGCACTGTACTCAGTCAGCTGCACTCAATACAGGTTGAGCAAAATGTTAAATGAGCAACTATCCACGCTGCCCTCCAAGAGAACTGAAGCCTCTATGGATCTCCGAAAAAGCAGCGTTTGAGCACATCGAGTTCGATTCGTAGGTTATATTATATATATCCCAAGTTTTGTACATTTCTAATATTTTTTCGTTTCAGTCTAAAACATGTTTTCTTAATGTTTTCCTTTAAAATTATTCCCATGTTAGTTTTCACCTTGCCTAAGCAACAGTAACCAGGAAGCCATCGTTTTATGTGCTAATTACATTTTGTCCAAATGCGCAAATATTGTTAAATAAACATTGTTCATGCATGTACACCCTCCAATCTTCCAGCATACAGTGGTACATGTACTCCATTTTAAAAAATCATGGATTAATAAAATATTCAAGCTGAAAACATCATTAGAGAGAAACAGATAAGGAAACTGAGGCTCAAGAGGAATCTATTTCTTCTCAACTGATGAAATTAATAAGTGGCAGAGAACAGACAAACTTCCCCGGCCACAGCTCCCATGTTAATGTTTTTTGTTTTTTGTTTTCCTCTGACAAAGGGGACAAATATGAGAAAGAAATAAAAGCTTTCAAACATCCAAAACATTATCGCAAATATTTTCAAGATACTTTAAAACGTACCCTTTTATTAAAAAGACTGAAAGAAAATAAAACAAGCTCTGCTGGGGTAATAGCTATATTATTCTACCTCCTTCTTAGTGTCCTAATAACATACAAGGTGGTCTCAAATTTTTGTAATGAAAAAATAAATAAGTACACCATATGGGATGGTTAATTTTATGTGTCAGCTCAGCTAGGCTATGGTGCCCAGTTGTTTGGTTAAATGTTAGTGTAGCTACTATGAAAATATTTCTAACATTTATGTGTCAACTTGACTGAGCCATGAGTGCCCATGTATTTAGTCAAATGTTATTCCAGATGTTTCCGAGGTGTTTTTCAATTAGATTAACATTTAAATCAGTAGAGTAAGGCACATTGCCCTCCCTAACGTGGGTGGGCCTCATTCAATCAGTGGAAGGCCTGAATAGAACAAAATAGCTGACCCTCTCAGGAATAAGAAAGAACCTTTTCCATCTGACTTCTTTGAGTGAGCACACTAGTCTTTCTCTGCTTTGGACTCAAACTGAAACATCGGCTCTTACTGGGTGTCGAGCCTGACAGCTTTTGGACTGAAACTATACTATCAGCTCTCCTGTGTCTCTAGCTTGCCGCCTGCAGATTCTGAGACTTCTCAGCCTCCATAATTGTGTGAGCCAATTCCTTATTGGCTCGTCTTACCAGCTCTGTTTCTTTGGAGAACCCTGACTAATACACCCTCCATTATGTAGGTAGGCATCACCCAATCAGTTGAAGACCTCAAGAGCAAAGAAAGAGACTTCCCAAGAAAGAACAAATTCTGCCTCAAATCTGCATAGAAACTCTGCCTGAGTTTCCAACTTGCTGCCTACTGTCTTCCCTGTGGATTTTGAATTTGCCAGCCACCATAATAGCATGAACCACTTCTTCAACCAATTAGTCTCTAGACAGATACATAGATAAATACACAGAGATAAATCTATATCTATTTATCCTATTGGTTCTGTTTCTCTGGAGAACTCTAATATACACCGCATTTTTCCATGGTTGTGCATTTGCAGGACGTGGGGGGTGGGGTTCATACCTAACGATGACCTATCAGCAATTTGGGGGGAAATGATCAGTAATTCAACAACTACAAAAGAGCTAACATTCATCTGCTGTTTGTTAACACAGAAAATGTGAGAATAAAACAAAACAAGCAACACACAGAGTAGTCCACAAATCAATTAATTACAAATGAGTTTCCATCACGACTTTCTCGGGGCGCACACTGAAAACTTCCTTTCCTGACACAGTTTATCTTTATACTTGATTTACATTCTTCGTTTTATTTAAATCACCAACTAAACAACTAAGACACTCTTACTCAAGTTCCAGTTTGTTTATGGTGTCTTTTCCTCTTTTTGAGTGGGTGTCAGAAAAAAAAAAAAAACCACCAAATTCATCTCCCTAAAACAGCAGTATTCCTGCTCTTCATTCCCCCACCTCCAATGATGCCGGCTGGATTCCTTCTAGTGCAACACTTTGTATTATTGATATACGACAAACCTGTCTTCTTGCACACTCTCACGATGACACGAGATATAAAGCTTCTGTCAATAAATCAAACAAGTTGAATGAATTCTACAGCCCATGTTAACAACCAAATCAATATTCAAAATTATTAATATCATAAAATTTAAATAATAGGTCTCTTCTACTCCACAAAGCATGTTGTAAATTTCTCATATCCACTAAATAACTTGGAGTGCCAATGAAGGGCACACCAGCTCCTGGCTCTGTTAATGTGTTTATCATTACATTTGCTGAACAGAGAAACAAACCATGAGAAAATGTTTATTATACAGTAGGCAGCGCAACCACAATCAATGAAGCCTCTTCCTCACTGCAACATGAAACTGGGTGATGGGTATGACTGGATCTTTAAGCATTATGTCAACTCACTACTTAGTAAAGTGATTTTTAAAACAAATTATTTGGCACAATTACCTATCCCTGGTATTTGGTGATTTCCACCACAAATGAACACCCCACCCCAATCATTTGTGATGTTCTACTAAACTGGCTTAGAAAAAAAAGAAGAGAAAGAAAAAAATCACATCCTGAGAACTAGAAACTAGAAAATGTCAGGGTAAAATAATTATGAACAAAGCACTCAGCAAATGGTACAGAATTAAGGTTTGGAGTCCTCGTCTGCCCCATCTGTAGTCTCATCTTTAAAGCAGGGGGAACAAAAAAATCTACCTACCACTCGCTTTATGGGAAATGTTAGAGACTTAAATATAAAATGAGCTCCATTTAGGGTATGATTTTTTAGTATAGTCTCAAAGATCCAATGTTTATCGCTTTACATTCTAGAGCTGAAAATATCACCCCCACACCTCCAACACGGTCTTCTGGAATTGCTGATAGAGGCTCCACGAACAGAAGAGAATTTCCGAATGCCATCTGGCATTCTTGAGGACTCGGGTGACAGAAATGACCAAAACTCCCTAGTAAGTATCATTCTTGAGTAAATATTTAGACCTCCCAATGACCTACCTTTGTCAACTAGTGAATGACATGTATACATAAGTCCCTTTGGCTATCAACGAAGAATAATTTTTGGACTCTAAAATTATTTGAATTGCAACTGTCGATAATTTGTTAATGTTTTCAGAGCCTAGTAAGTGTAATAGCTAGAGACGACAAAGACATAGTCCGTCCTCTAGAAACAATCTAGTGACAGAAAAAGAGATGGTAACTGTGATCACTAAGACACAAGCTATATAATAGAGGAACCAGAAAAATGCTCAGGAACGCTTAGGAAGACTAATTTTGACTGGAGTTGATCAGAGCAGCTTCTTGGAGAACGGGAGCGTCTGAAATGAGTACTGAAAGATGAGCAGCATACCACGGTAGGCAAGAAAGAGCACTATAGCCCAAGGATACATCTTGACCAAAACTACAGAGTATCTTGATGCATAACCTGAGTCTTAGTAGTATATAGACTTTTTTTGCATAGCTAGTATGAAATATGTGTCCCTGTGGTTTCACTCAGATTTATCAAATCTTGAAATTGTCTAATTGTTCTTCAGATCTCTTAAAAACAGAAACAAAAAATTGCAAACGCGGAGCACCTGTGTAAAACCTGTTCTCCCTTGTTTCCTACAAGTAAACCCCATCTCTAGAATATTCTAATACAATTGTTTACAAACTCCAGCATGTTCCTATATGTCTATTTATATATGTACCCATAAATGATATTTTTTTTACATTTTTAACTTAAATGTTTTCATGCTGCAATATAATATAGTCTTCTGTAATTTGATTGTCACTCACCTTTATGAGGCCCGCCCATTTTGAGTCAGATAACTCTAGTTCAATTATTTTAACAAATGTTTAGTATTCCTTGTATAAACACAATGCAATTCATTAATCCGGTCCTCTACTCATGGGTATTTAGACTGTTTTTGATTTTTTTGTATTATAAACAATCCTATAATTAAAATTTTGGTAAAAGTCTTCTTTCACAAACCAGAGTTTCTCTATGAAAGAATGTATGCAAGCTCTACTAGGTTGTAGTATGGGCATCTTTAATTTTGTCACCTGTAGGTTACTAGCTTGTACGTACAAATAGAATGTGTACTCTTTGTTAGCTCAAGGTTTTAATGTTGTCTACTTGATCAAGATTCTTTACTGTGTTGTTCATATTTTCTACACTCTTTCTAATACCAGTCTACTTGGGGTCTCAATTACTAAAAGAAGTAAAGGCTTTCTTCTATGATTGTGGATTTGTCAACATCTCCATTCGATTTATTTATACTTTTTGAGGCTTTTTACTCAGTGCATGCAACTTTAGAATTGTTATACTTTACTAGTAAATTGTTCTTTCCATCATGATATAGTGACAAGAATGACTCGTACACCACATACAATCTTTAGGGGATTGCTGTAAATAGCCTGTCCCATGTAGGTGACCTATAACCGTGAAGCTACACTAAGACAATAAAGATGTCTATTGGGTTTGATGGTAAAATACTGGCAAGTCACACTGCACATTGTTCAACCAGATTGTCAGGAGTAGAGATGAAATCCCAATTGACATCTGACTCTATGTCTGACCAATGGAATCACATGATCATGTATCTTGCTAAAATTTGTGAAATTTGCAAAGGTAAAGTATTTCATCCTCAATTAAGATAATTATCTCTTTCTACTCCCTCTGTCAAACCTTCCTCATGTTAGGTAGTGGAACATCCAACAGACATTTTGGGAATCCAGCTAAGAAGAAGCTGAGGTGGAATCACTTCGTTTGGGTTTAATAGGATGTATTTATGTATTGAATAAGATGTGTTTATGTCTATATGGTATTGTATGGTTAACTTACTTCCATGCACAGTTATTACTGGATGTCTGTAGGAATGACTTCCAAGAATACATCTACAACGCTTCCACCCTTGTGGACTCATTCAGTCATGAGACAGTATTGTTTGGCACCAGAAGTTCACACATAGTGAAGGAAACAAGCTTGACATGCAGTGAAGCAGAAGCTAGTCACTGGAAAATTCTTTCAACATTCAGAGATGGAAAAACTAAAAGCTAAGAATCTAGTTCTCACAGACACCAAGTCGAACAAGAACTATGGAACAGACCTGAAGATACGGCATATATGATTATAACACACCTAATTTTTTTTCTTTTTATAGGAATCAGAGGAAATACAGTTTATCATATCATAACATAATTCCTGTTTTAGGGCTTAAACCTATAGCATTACTACAATCACTATTTTATATGACAGGTCACAAGATATGAATTCTAATATTGATAATACCAAAAAATTTTGATCAAACACAAAAAGATTGAATTATCTTTCCATTCCTGTTATGGAAAGTAATATAAAATCCATGAGCAAACAGGTAAAATTTAAAAGAGAAAAAGTATTACAGAGGGACGCCCATCAGTGATTATTTTTCTGGACTTTGTGAGGCCTGCGACATCTGTTGGCTTTTTCGGATTTGTAATTTTTGTAACATTATTCTAAAATAGTACTCATGTTACACTAATTTTTGTATTGAAAGTACTGTAGCAAAAATTCCAAAATTATCGACGCATCAGACCCCATGAAACTTGCATCTACCTCAGAGACAAAAACAGAAACAGAAACAGGTAGAGTAAAGGTGAAATGATAAAACCACGTTTAATTAAGTGATGAATAGTGAGCTTTGGGGATAATATTAAGATAATTTAAGCTTCTGACAATGCATAGCAAATAAATTATTTGGTAAGAACAAATTTTTAAGAAAAGCAAATGTCTGTATTTTGAGTTATATCTGCATTGTTCCTCTGTAGGGTTAACTTAAAAGAGGAATTCAAACCATTTATAAATATCTCGCACTTTAACTCAGAGGTTAAAGCTGTTACCTTAAAACTGCTTTCTTTGATAAAAGAAGTCAAATGTTAGATTACAACTCTCAACCTGACTTGAAGTAAAAGAAATTAATATATTAAATTTTATGGTTCATGGGACTATCTGATCAATAAATTTTGTTGAGTCAGAAAGCTATAAAATATTAAAAATTCCTACTTTGTCTACAGATAACAGAAATTGATATTCAGTCATCAAATATGAAAGAAAACAACCTAGAAAAATAACATCAACCAAATAAGGTAGGTATGCAGCATTTCTAAGAAGAAATGCCTTCCTCGAGAATTACAAGATAGTTGAGAACTGGGCTTGACCATCACCTAATACGATGCACATTAGTTTTTTTCCTCCTTGATTTCTGTGTCAAAGGTTTATACGTTGCTAAAGAAGGGAGGCAGCTCTTCCTCGGTTATGTTGCTTCAGATGTGGCCCTTTGCCCTAACTGTAGTGGATCCAGGTGGAACTGTCCACCAGACAGAAGAAAATGAAGGAGGTGGCCTCTGGAGAGAAGTTGGGCCTGGAGATAAGGATTTGGTGGTCATCTGTGTGGACAATGCCTATGACAGACCAGGAAAGGGTTCACGACCCACTTGGAAATCACCGATTTGGGGATTAAGGAAAAACAAGAGAGGAAATAAGGAAAGAGAGAGAGAGGCGGAAAGTCAGGTTATGCAAGTATTTTACAGACCAAGAGATGAGTGCATATCCCCACTCAAACAAAACAGGAATTGATGATCGGCCATGTAAAACACTGCAGAGAAGTGACAAGAATGAGCACTGAATAAAGTGACACAAAAGTAGAAAAAGACAACCAATTGTTGACTTTAGAGACTATAGTTTTAGCAATATAGCCACAGATCCAATTGCGAGAGATTAGAGTAAGTGTAGATGATGTGATAACTCCAAGGAGTATATACAAATTATTCCTTGGAGATATTTAAGACTAAAAGTAAGGATTCAAAAAATTAGGGAGAGGGTCAAAGGAGAGAGATTTCTTTTGTTCCCTTTGATGCTGCCCTGTGACGTAACTGCAGTGGATCCGAGTGGAACCATCCGCCAGGCAGCTGAAAATGAAGGTGGCCTCAAGAGAGAAGTCTGCACAGACACCGCCAAGGAGAGAAGCGATAAGAAAGACCAAAAAGGGACTAGTGACAGTTTTTAAAATCACCCTATTTCAGGAATAAAGTTTAAAAATAAAAATTAAAAAGACTTGTAATTGTGGCTGTCTTAAAGATAGAAGACACACCTGTATATATGTTACGTCAGTAACATTTTATAGGAAGAGCGCACGCGCGCACACACACACACACACACACACACACACACAAAACAACAACAACAAAGGGAGCCAGCCCCTTCCAGAAAACACAAGAGAGGATGAGTTTAAAAGTGAGCAGACTTTCTTAAGTTTGGTGGTGGGTTCACCAGTGAACCAGTGTTATTTACTATTAGTCACACGTACATATTTTGTTATTATATATGTATCGATGATTATGTTTATTTTTGAAAAGAGTGAAATTGAGTGGAAATCCATGCATGAGCCTGGAAATCATTTTTAACAGGAGCCAGAGTTGCAATTCCCTCGTCATTCCACTCTCAGCAGTGGCCATCACCATCCTCACCCCAGGCATAAAGCTAAAGGCCACTGCCTGCTCTGCCCTGAATGATGGCTTTATGAACTTATCCAGGAGGAAGGTGGAGAAACCCTTAAAATGCTGAAAATAACCCACACGCAACTTGAATTCTATCGTATTTTTCTTCCCTGAATTGAAGAAAACCTAAGAAATAATCTATCAACAAAGACAGTTTCTTCTCCATTCTGGATTAAGTACTGAATAAAGTCCCAAGAAAGAAAAGCCAGGATGGAATACGAAACAGACGGAGAGCAAAAAATCTGACTCCTACTTGCATCCCTAGCTTATTTCTGACGGCCTTCTGCAAGTCACTTCACTTCTTTGCCCATCGATTTTCTCACCAGTAAAATGAGGTTAGATTAGATGGTTCCTGATGTAATCATTCCTCTCCCTCATGTTCTGAGTTTTCATCAAGGCGCACAAAACTTGTGCTTCCTGAGATAGAGGCAGCAAATCACAGCACTCATGGGGCCACTCTCAACAAAATGGTGGAGCTGGCTAGAAGCTTCCAGGACTCACAGAAGTGCACTACTCAGCACTGCTGTAAATAACGTCATTGTGCTAAAGCCCAGATGTTGCCGATAAATATTAGCCAAGTAAGCGGTCACTCAAGGAGAAGCTCTTGTGTCTCAGAAAGTCTATATGTAAATGGTCAGAGATGCAGCCCAGATTTGCATCCAGGAGGGCAAAAGAGGTCAGCTTCTATGAAACAGAATAATTGCTTAAGCAGATTAAATTACACATACACATACACACACATACGAAACTAGAAAAATAACATTAATCTCTAAGTTTTTAGATCAGTTACAAGTGCTGAGCACTCAGTGACACATTCTAGAAAGAAAGCAAGAGTCACATGAAAGGAAATCGCCGCATTGAAATGAGATAGAAACAGCAGCTAATCGCTGTCAATTATACACCAACAGAAAATGAGACAGGAGGGAGATGCAAGCCCTGGAATGTCCTGACACTGAACAATCGCTAAAACCCAGGAGAAAAGCTTTGAAATTTTCAAATAGTGATTTGATTTTAGTGTGGTAGTTCAGAGCAGAAAGAGCACTGATAGTCTCCATCTGTGAAAAAGAAAGTCACAAGCAATGCTGACTGTAGAGTAACAGTTCAGTAAACCCATCCTTGCCAGGGGTTGCACATGGCCTGAGGTTCAGCAAGATGCCTGCCTATAAACAGCTTAAGTTTTGAGCAAGCATTATTGCACCGTTTCCAGATGCCTGGATTAATCGTGTTAGGCAAGGCTTATACTGCAGTAACATTTCTGAACATCTTAAAAATGGAAAATCAAATCAGTAAAAAACAAAAACAAAAAAAAAGCAAAAACCCTCAAAGACGATGAAAGGTTACTTCTTACTTATACAAAGTCTGTGATCGGTCAGCTCTTGGGCAGCTGTCCTCCATGTGGTGACTCGGTAAAGTTCCTTTGACTTGGTGCATCGCCACCTGAAAAGCCGCCACACTCCCCAAAAGGAAAGAGAGCTGGAACCCGGCTTCCGCTGCCCTAGTCTGTTGGTGCAGCACGCTGCTTTCTTACACAGGCCACTGTGTAGAACTAGCCCTTCCGGGAGACTGGGAAGTGCGTTGTCTCAGGAGCCCAGGAGCAGAGGAGGTGGGTACTGCTGAACGCAAGTGGCATCTACCAAGACGGCACTGGTGAAAAGCACATCCACTCTCAAATCCCTACAGAAACGTAATAAGCCTTAAAGCCTAAAAGCTGTGTCAGCTGCTCATCCACTTTTCTGACGGCCCACGAAATGCGCTGGCCTCTTTTTACTAGATGTATAAATCAGTTAGCAGCAGGCAGCCATGGCGGTGGCAGGGGGAGGGGCGGGGTGTCGAAAATTAGGCTGGAATGAAAAAGGTTAGGATGAACTATTTCTAGCTAAGTGTTTTCATGCTGTGTCATTATCCTCCATACTGAACAGTCTATCCTGAGGCTTACCAAAGTCCAACGATGACAAGGCAAGGCTAGCAAGAATCGTCAAAGGAGCAGAGGCATGGAGACCAAGGGACACCAGCTCCGAGGGGTTAAGAACGAGCGGAAAATCCCTCGGCTTCTACACACCTTGTCTCTCTCACACACACCCGAGTGACAGGTGTGACCTCTAATCCACATCTGTAGCTGAGACCTCCCCTGGAAACCTAGATTCACGAGTTTAATGGCCTACTTGACAACTCCCCTTGGACACAACTCAGAAACCATAAAGTGAACATGGTCATGAAACTTCTGACATCACCCCAAAGCTTCCCGCATTAACGCCCTCCGTTGCCAGCTCTCTCCATCTCACTAAGTTAACACCAACATCCGGTTAGCTGCTTACACCAGAAACACAGGAGTCATACCTTGATTCCTCCCTTTGCCTCATGGGTATTGCCTAATTGCATCTCACCAATTCTATCTTGAAAATAAAATTCAAATTTGCCCTCCTCTCTCATTTCTCTTCACTCCACTCCCGCCCAGAACATCATGATTTCTACGCTCCATAAACTCCACAGTCCCTTTCTAGTCTCCCACCCCTACTCTTGCCAGTTTCTAATCAACTCTGAGGAGCAGCTGGAGGCTTCTCTTCGTAGGTCCCTCCTGTATCTAAACCCCTTCATTACTTTTTCACTGCGCTAAGAATAAAATTCAGACAAAACCGCACACGATCTCTCCAATATCATGGAGAGCCATTTAGAACCTACCGCACTGGGCTTTCTCTCCCTGAGCGGTACACAGCCTTCGCTCCTGCAGGGTCTTTGCACAGGCTGACCCAGGTCCGTGAAGTCTTCTTGCTCCCATCTTTTGACATGCCTGCATTTTCAACGTTTAGGTTTCATTTTATTTTCTATCTCAGCTTCTCAGACCTCAGAGAGTTTCCTTCCAAATACATTTTAGAATTTGCCTCATAGAACACGTTTGAGATCTAGTTTCCACTTCTGTCTTACTCGATATAGTATCACCTGGGAAGGGTGACAGACACTTTGAATCTAGAATGATATGTGCATAATTAGAGAGGTAAGAGCCATTGTCACAAAATAGGTTAACTATACCTTTTATACATACGATGGCAGGGTCCTGGACAACGAGGGCCACAGACTAAACTGCCTATAGAAACTGAGCAGGAAACAATGAGTGAGAGAGTCAGGCACAGACGAACCAAACTAAAAAGACTGCTCATTTAAAAGGGCAGCTGCTGACAAGTCCAGCTGGTACAAATTTAGGCTTACCATTGCCAGATTTTTAAAAATTTTCAAGAGAAGCGGGAAATCTGGAGCTTTTAAATGAAGAATTTGAGGGTCCCCCCACCACTGTTGAATAATTTAAACTTTAAGTTTGTGTTGGGCAAACAAAACTTGTTGGTGGCCCCAATGTGGTTGCAGGCAGCCAATATAAAATCTCTGCTAAAAAAAAAAAAAAAAAAAAAAGATTCTCTTCCCCATCTTGTTGAAATGTTTTCTGAGGATGATGATGATACTAAGAATAACCACAGTAGCAAAATTACATTGTGCTTACCATATGCCAGGAGCTGTTTTTAAGCACTTCATAGATTGTACCCCAATGATCCCAATGATCCCAATGATCCCAGCGAAGTAGATACTGTGATTATACCTACTGGACTGAGGAAGATCCTGAGGCGGAGAGAGGTCAAGAAATCAACCCCAGGTGATAACAGCTAGTAAGTGGCAGAGCAGGGATCAGATGCCAGGCCATTTCTCTACGTAATCTGAAGATAAATCAAAATAGTGAAATCATGTGTCCTCTATAAAAATGTTCTGCTTGATAACAAATCCAAGTTTTGATATCTCCCTCTCTTCCTTTTGTTATAATTTTGACATTTTACTGCCCTCCCCCTCAACACCCCCCAAGAGGTTACTACTACCCAGGAATGTATATGGTTAACCTTTTTTTGTCTATTTAGTGCAACACATACACACAAAATCTGGTATCAGATTCCCCCCAAAAAACAGATTACATCATGTGCAACTTAGACGCGTGAACATTGAAGAGTTAAACTGCGTAATTACATAAAGCACTGAGGTTCAGCTTTGGTTGTGGCATTTAGCCAACAACCTGCTATTAGGATTTGGCTTCGGGCTTGGTTTATAGCAGGCCAAGTAGCCAAATGTTATTTTGACTGTATTTTTGGCAATCTTGAACTTGTGTGCAATTAATGATTATTTGAGCATACAGGTTATTTACATATCTTATCATCATAGCACTATTAGTGACACGAAGAGGGATGTTCTCTAGGTTTACTATTGCTGCATGAAAATCCCTTTCCAAGAAAAATAAGTGTTCTAGACGTAACTTAGAGAGTGATATTCTCCTGGTTTGTTTTATACATTAAGTCTATTGGGCAGATGAAGATTAAATGTATACTGATTATTATAAAATTTCATTTATATAAAATTTCATATAAAATTTCATTAAACAAAGAGTTGAGTTCCTACAAGGTACCAGGCATGGTTATGAGTCTTAGTGATATATCGCCAAACAAAACAGGTCCCTGCCCTTGTTGAGTTTATACTCTAGTGAATGATGACACAGAATAATAAACATGAAAAGGATATGCTGTTTTAGAAAGTGATCATTTTTTGTGTGGGCGGGGGGCAGGGTTAGGGTGGTTGAGAAATAACAGAAAAGAGCCCAGGGATCAGAGGCATTGGGGAAGACATCGTTATTTAAAAGAGAATAGCCTATGTAAGCCTCACTGGAGCAAAGATGTGAAGGGGTCTGAGAATGCCCTGAGCATCCTGGGGAAATAGAATTGCAGAAGGCACAGCCAGTTCAAAGGCTCTGAGGTGGGAAGATGCCTGGTTTAAGCCAGGAGCAGCCCGAGCAGGAAAGAGGGTAGCAGATGACATGAGTGACTTGCCAGGGACAGATCATGCAGAGGCCAGTAGGGCACTGGAAGGACTTTAGCTTTTAATCTGAGGAAAATGGGAGTGATCAGAGGAGTCTGAGCAGAGGAGTCTGAGCAGAGGAACAGGATCTGACTTGCACATTAAGACAATCATTCTGGCTGCCAAATTGAGAATCCTGTTTTACGATGAATATTGTGAAAACATTGCTTAAAAAGGAAAACCACGAGAGACAGCAACAAAATTCTGCTTGATTTTGAGATTTTTTAAAAAGTATCTTCTTCATGTACAGCCTAAAGCTGTAGCTTATGGAATTGTTTCAATAAAATTTCCTTATGACTTTGGAACCAAGATGGCAAGTCCAAGAGTTGAAGTCTTTATTTCAGTCAGTTATTAGAGAGGAGGAAAGCTTAATGACTTGGAGGAATATCACCATTAGCATGACCCTGTAGTGGCCGAGCTTGACAAAAAACATCCGTTGCTCCTTCACTGACCTCAGTTGAAAGAGACCATGTTTTCAATATCATATACATACAATATAAACACCATAGGAACTGACAGCTCTAAAAATTATTACCATTGTACTATAATGCCAATTAAAAAAAAAATCTGCTTGGTATAATTTTAATGAAGTTGTAATAAATAGGCATTCTTATTAATATCACAGGTGTACTCTTGTAGGCCAGACGTTCGTTCTATGATGGTGATACTCAACTCCAGCCTAACGGTGATTTAATACTCAGCCATTGGGCCAAAACACATATTTGGTATATGTTTTAAAACTGTGTGTCCCCCACAAATTCATGGTGAAGTTCTAATCCCCCTATTTGACCATATTTGGAGGTAGGGCCTTTGGGAGATGATTAGGTTTAGATGAAGTCATGAGGGAGTCCCATGATGGGGTCAGTACCATAAGGAAGAGAGTCCAGAGCTCTCTCACTCTCCACTATGTGAGGACACAGCCAGAAGGCCACCACATGCAGGAAGAGGGCCTTCACCAGGAACTAAATAGACTGACACCTTGATCTGGGACTTCCCAGCCCCTGGAACTATGAGAAATGCATGTCTATCATTTAAGCCACTAGTCTATGGTATTTTCTTACAGCAGCTCAAGCTGATGATGAGAATATACATCTAAGGTTATGTATGAAAGCGACGTTTGAAAACTATTTCTAATTCATAAAGCCCTAGAAATGTTTCAGGTGTTGCTTATTACCGGGTGGTCTGATGTCAATACAAGTCAGGAGTCCCTAATCATTTAAGAAGCTGCTGCTGCTGCTTCCAATTCCTTTGACTTCAAGGAGATGAGTAGACATCAGAGTAATCAGCTGATGCTTACACTGAGGACCCTAAAGAAGGCTTGGGTGGGGTGTGGGGCGGTGAAGGAAGTCTGCCATCTGAAATCTTAACCAACCCTGGAGGTAGCCGAGAGATCCCCAGGTCCTGATGAGGACGTTGAAGCCTCTTGAGATGAAATTCGAAACGCCTACCAGACTACACATGGGCATTTGCCTAGTCTAAGGGACAACCTAGACCTTCTGAGGATGTAGGGAGATAGACTGGGTATAGAAGTGTTCCTGCTCGTCCTGTGAATAATGTCCCACTGTGCACCCACCACCCAGAAAAGCATTGCCCTGGCATGGTCAATCATTCTAAGATTTATCTTTCTACTCACTTGTAGAGAGGCTGAAGATAACAAAATAACTGTGAGGTAAAAAGAGGAAGACCCAGAGGCAAGGACTTGTGTGTCACATGAACTGACTTCATTCATCACAAAGGTAATCTTTATTACATGCCGGACACTGTAGCAGGCACTGATGTTACATAAGGAAACAAGACAGACAGAAACTGCTCTCGAGGAGTTTAAATTCTTGCGGACAGACAAAAGAAACAGGATGATTTCAGAGAGGAATAACTCGAAGGACACCAAACAGTGATGTCAGAGAGTGTAACTGGGGGACTAATTAAGTTAGCGGGGTCAAGCCTCTCTGGAGCAGCACATTTGAGCTAGGACCTAAAGGACCTCATCATGCAATGATTGAGGGGGAAAACATTACAGGTAGAAGGGGTGGCAAGTACCAATGCTGTCAAGAATGACCTCGGTATAGTCAAGAAACAGAAAGGCAGAAATGTCTGGAGCTCACACAGCCAGAGGAGAGGCTGCTATGAGGTGAGGCTGGGAAGGCCAGCAGGGCCCCACATGTCTTAGGTTCTTATCAATCATGATAACAAGTCTAGATTTTCACTTTAAGTGCTTTGAAAGACCATCAAGGATGCTAAACATGTGAGTGGCACCTTCTTTAACTCAAGGCTGCTGTGTGGAACATGGGTCACAGGAGGGCATGTGTGAAGTGTAACCTAAGAGGCTACCAATGAGGTCCACGGGAGAAGAGATGAGGTGTGCTCACGTGATGGCTCTGGAGGTGGAACGGGCATGGACTCCGGGCGTAGAATGAACAAACATGATGTGCTGATGAACAGTCCACCAATAGGACTGCCTATGCCATCTGTATTTTTTTTTTTTACATGATGGAATACTCTCTTTTTCCAATTCAATCATCATCACAAAATCTTTTTCTTGATGTATGAGTGATATCAGGGCAAGTTTTAAATGATTTGTTACTAATTACCATGGTTTTTTTTTTTCTCCTTTATAACCATAAACTTTTCGCAACTTCTATCCAAATAAAACATAAGCTTTGGGCATTCGTATATTTACAGAGAAGAAAAGAGAAAGTAGGGTGTTTCCTTACAATGATCTAAAACACCCTGTGCACCTCCAACCCCTCTCTCCTCACAGCTCGCCACAACATTGGGTGTACAGCGTCTAAAGCTCAGCTGTCCAGCACCTTCCAGCAGCCAAGGCACAGCCAAGGGGACATGAAGCAGCGAAGACATGCAGACATGCCTCTAACCACGGATCCACCACTTGCTGTCTCAATGAAATGCAAGCACTTCCTTCAAGTCATGTGAGCATAGCAATACCCACTGTCCAGAGCCATTTACGATCTGGCTCTTTACAGCAAAACTTTGCAAACCCCTATTCCAAATGGTCGCCTGAGTCCAAGTTTTCATATTTCAACAGCAACTACCATGTAGGATATTAGAGAAAGCAAAGCAAAGATTTCCTTGAAGACCTTACTAAACAATATGTTTTATAAAGAAGGGCTTTTAGCATGTGTGTGTAGCAAGAGAGGGTAAACTGTATATGCTTTGAGATGATGTGTTAGTTTAATTAGAGCCCTCACTAGCAACTGTCATCACCCTCTAGCTATGGGTACAGAAACCCTGCTTTTTTCCACCACTCTCTGCTGTTTGCTACTCTGCCTCGTGCCTCTGTGTGATTCTACCTTTAGTTCCTTGAGTTCTCACTTGGCTGGGTTGACCAGGGTTCTTACCTACCTCTAGGTTTTTTTTGATGTCACCCATGAAGGACCAGGAGTCTTTTCAACTACAGAATAAGCTCACTGCTGTTCACATTCGTTTCTTACATGGACTCCTGAAACATCTCAATCAATTCTGACTGTTACAACTCTTTAACTGCTGCCATATGGTTGAAAGGTTTACATATTGATCTTCAGAGTTTCAGGCTAGAAAAGAAAAGCATTTGGGCAAAATGCTACGAGACAAGTCATCCCTAGAACTCAAATGCCTCATCTTCCGGAGGCCTGTCTTCGCTGTGCCAAAACTGTTGACGGATTTGTAACTGGGCTCTCACCCATTCGCTGTTAGAGGCTCCATTTCTCCCAAACGCCACCTTCCATTTTGTGTCCTCGAATGGAATACACTACCGTCTTAGTACTCCAGAAAAGTAACATCGATCAAATGTTACTTCAAGCACTTGTTTGGTGTAGATTTCTCAGAATAGAATGGAAAGCATTGGCCATGTGTTAGAAGAACTATAGTTTATGCTAGACCAGGCCACTGCTGGCCTTAAGATCTTGGAGAAGCCATTTAGACTAAGAATCTCATCTTAGTCTCAGTTTTCTTACCTATAAAATAAATTAGGTGGTCAGAAGAACCTGAAGGTTCCTTTCTTTGATGACTATACCACTAAACTGTGGTAAAATACATTCTATTTATTGTAACACTTTTCAGAGCTCAACTCTTTAATAATAAATGCTTACCTTTTCAAATATGGGTTTACTGTCGTTTTTTCCAAGATTTTCCCAAGTGCCCAGTATATATATATACACGAGGCCTTGGAAATCACACAGCATGACGTCATTCTGTCTTGTTGCTCTTGTCCTGACCCTTCTGACATTTCTTAAAGTGTGTGCTCATTATGTTTCCCATGCATCATGTCCTTTCATATCGTTGGTGACAATATATTGGGTTGGCAGCTTCTTTTGGAGACACTCTTGCTCCCGGAGCCAAGAAGCACTGATAGCCAAGAATTAGATCACTCTATCCCCAAATTGCCATAGACCTTCTCAGAGGCAGCTGAGCAATGTAATTTGATCAAGGTTAAGTACAATTTACCCTTCATCTTTTAACCCAAGTCAAAATTCTTTTAGCTTTCTATTTAAATCCCAGATTAACGCTTCCTGCTCATTGTTACTAAGGTCTACCAGCTGCCCTCCAGTCAACTCTCATTTATCCGCCTGTGGCTTATCCAAAGCACCAGCCTCTCCCCTCCTCCTGCCTCCAGCACCAAATTCCAGGCCAGCTCTTTTAACTCTGTGCCAAAGAAATACAAACTAAATCTAATATTAGCCTAATGAGAAAAGGCTATCTGCTGCCAAAGATTCGCATAATGCATCCCGAAGCCAAATGCAAGCAATTATTCACTGTTTTAGATGCTGGCATCACTTCTCCATTATATAATCCAGCAATCAAAATTTTCTATGTTTCTCTCTGAGGTAGAAGACTACATGCAGTGTTCTAACCTTTTCTTCTGCCTCGTTGGCCAGATTCTCAGTATGGCCAGATTACATTTTCTTTTCAAATAAATCATTTGTACATTTAATGTCAAGGGAATTAAAAAAAAAAACAAAAAACAAAAAAAACACTTGGATTTATTGTTACTAAGAGTTGAAATCCACCTTCCTCTAGTTGTTAGCCCGAAACTAAGTGAGTCATCTGAATTCTTTGTTTTCTCAGCTGTTAAATGGAGATACAAATTTTAAAAATAATAAGTATGGGGAAGACGTGTATATAGAGGGGATATGCAAAAAGCCACCCTCAAGAAGCTACCAAGACTCTGGATTATCACTCTTACTAACCACTTTACAGGCTCTGGTGAATGAGCATTACTGTCAAAGAAAAATAAGGATTAATCTTATGAAACCCTTATTTTACAGATAAAAACATAGAAAGGACAAGTTTCCTTGTGAGCACCTAGGAAATAAGAGTTTCTAAGACACTTGTGAGACCACATCCCAGGATTCCAAATGGGGAGCATCAGAATACTTCCTGCTGATAGGCTGATCTTAACTCCACAGCCAGAGTTGCCACGGAAACTCAAATTCCAACTATTAGAGCATTTAAAGATATCACTTCCAAAACAGGCTCCTATTTTGACATTTTTCTAATGACTGAAGCACATGTCCTCCAAGGCCTGAGGACAAGGGTCAGAGATAATGTTAACACAACACCATTTTCCATTTTTTCATCTTGCTCCCATATCAGAGAACTTCAACGGCTTCCCATAGCGCTGTCCAGTACAACTCTCCATGATCTTCTATGTCTGTGCCATCCAAATCAGTAGCCCCTGGACACGAGTAGCAACTGACCACTTGAAATCTGGCTAGTATGACCAAGGATATGAGCTCTCCATCTTATTCAATTTCAATAAATTTAAAGAGCCACATATGGCTTATGGCTAACAGCGGAGGTGGAAAATAAATCCATGTTCCTCATTGTAGCATGCAACTTCACTTCAACATACTGTCCTGACCTGTTTCCACGAGAACCTGTACTCTGAGGAGGGTGCTGCTGGGCACACCTCAGGATGCCTGCTGCCACGTCTCGGGTAGAGGTACGTAGGCTTCATTGCTAAGGGCGCCTTCCATTCTTATTGCTGTGTACTTGAATTTTACCCAGACTTCACAATGCAGGTCAAGTCCTACCTCTACTGGAGCACTCTCTCTGGAAGCCCCAGCCCCACTGCTCTGAGAGGCAATGGCTACTTAACCTCAGGCTTAGGCCTGTTCAAGAAGGACACCATCTCTCAAAGGACCGTCACTTAACTGCTATGTGAAAGTGTACCTAGTCTGCAGGAGCACTGAGCTGGCCTTGGGCCTTCAAGATAAGAATGGAAAATAAAAAGACTGGTGGGAAACAGAGGCTGTGTCTTCTCTGTGTCAAGGACACTCATTCTAACCTTGGCCCTGATCCATGGCAGTTGTATGTGCCCTTATGTGGGTAAGGGGACAAGAGAAGCTGTGTACCTTCATAACTCCTGCGCCTCCCGATGAGATGAAGGTACTACACCGACTCTGTCTTGCCTTGCACCCAGCTGTAAGGCTAAGTTAACGCAGATTTCGCGTCTTGAATTTGTGGTGTGGCACATTCATTCTCATTCTCTTTCTCTCTCTCTCTCTCCCTCCCCCTCTCCCTCCCTCTCCTTCTCTCTCCCTCCCTCTCTCTCTCTCTCTGCGATTCCCAAGTGCTCGCAGGCATTCAGGACTTACATGGTGAATCTTTTGTGGATCCATATTTCAACTGGATCTTTTTTTTTTTTTTTTTCCGGCTACACTGAATGCTGCCCTATAATAAGGCTTAAAAATGAGCTTGGCTCTCCACTGCTTTGCCTTTGGCCTGTAAGAGCTGGAGGTAACATGTGGCACAGACAACCTCTTTCTGGAATCAGAGTTCCAGTCTTTTGAGGAATTGGGGCCAAAGGTCCCCAAATCACATTCTAAGAGAGCTACAAAAAAGGATGATTTTTTTCCCCAGAATAGATGAATAGAAGATACATTTTTAAATAATGAAAGCAATACAAATTCCAGGATCAAGATGGCAGATTAAACTCACTCTACAATCTCATCCTTGGGCTCCAGAAATGTAAAGATACTAGAAAATATACTTTTAAATTAAAAAAATATTTTTCAATTCCGAGCTTAAATCAAGGAAAGAAAATCTCTAGATGTGAGAAAACCACGGCTGTGAGGAGCCACAAGCTGACTGTGCCTGCTGTAACTCTGGAAGAGGTGACATGCTGAGAGACTGATTTCAAAGCCCACCATGGCCAGACTCAAAGTATACAGAGCCCACAGGTATGATACGGAGCTGGAACCAGGTTCCCGGTGTGAAGCAGGAAAATGCAAATGAGGGGACCTGATCTGCATAGTCAGTCAGTAACCAAGAGATAGAACATCAAAGTGAAACATAATGTAACACCTGGTCAAAGGTGCTACATCTCAAAATGTTCAGGAAGAGACAAACACAAAGCACCTCATCAGTGCTTGCTCCTGAAGCACATAGACTAAAAAAGCACCTCATCAGATGGTCTCCACAAGCACACATAGTCCCCAAGATAATTCTCTCCCTTGGCAAATAACTTACCAGCAAGAATTAGAAGCCATGGGAGGAAATACAAGATCCTAAAAGGCAGAATACGACTCAATAAACAGGAGAAGTCACAGTTGAGCATCTAGAGTTAATAGGGTACTCTGAAAAAAAGGCTTTAAATATGCTT
>NW_011888835.1:7214245-7218014 GCF_000151845.1 Pteropus vampyrus
CAGACTCAAAGTATACAGAGCCCACAGGTATGATACGGAGCTGGAACCAGGTTCCCGGTGTGAAGCAGGAAAATGCAAATGAGGGGACCTGATCTTCATAGTCAGTCAGTAACCAAGAGATAGAACATCAAATTGAAACATAATGTAACACCTGGTCAAAGGTGTTACATCTCAAAATGTTCAGGAAGAGACAAACACAAAGCACCTCATCAGTGCTTGCTCCTGCAGCACATAGACTAAAAAAGCACCTCATCAGATGGTCTCCACAAGCACACATAGTCCCCAAGATAATTCTCTCCCTTGGCAAATAACTTACCAGCAAGAATTAGAAGCCATGGGAGGAAATACAAGATCCTAAAAGGCAGAATACGACTCAATAAACAGGAGAAGTCACAGTTGAGCATCTAGAGTTAATAGGGTACTCTGAAAAAAAGGCTTTAAATATGCTTAAAAGAATGCATATTAAAAAAACAAAAACAAAAACAAAACAAACAAAAAAAACAGTTCAAAAAAGAAATAGAGAACACAGACAGTTTTTGCCGTAATCTCAACTCCAGATATAAACTGTTGCTCAAGTTGGGGAGTAAACTCTTCCAAACTCGGTGATGCCTTTATACAGAGAAAGACATTTTGACATAAATGAGAACATGCTATACACACTGTGTGGTAACCTGGCCTTCTCTTCCTCTCCCCACTTGAAAATATTATCACACTCATTTTCCCACATAAGTATTGCTATAGACTGAATGTCAGGGTCCTCTACAATTCATATGTTGAAACTTAACCCCCAATGTGATGGTCTTAGGAGGTGAGGCCACTGGTAGGTGCTTAGGTAATGAGGAGCCCTCATAAATGGTATTTGTGTCCTTACAAAAGAGACCCCAGAGAGCTCTCTTGTCCCTTTCCACCGTGTGAGGACACAGAGATACGATGGCCATCTACGAACCAGGGAGCAGGCCCTCATCAGACACCAAATCAGGCCGCACCTCATTCTTCCCACCCTCCAGAACTGTAAGAAATAAATTTCTATTGTTTATAAGACATCCAGTTTATGGTATTTTGTCACAGCAGCCCGAACAGACTAAGATAAATACACTCAGGTTTTCCTCAACCTTATAAAGGGAAAGTTCTATTCCACTGTATGAATACACGCTGTTTCTTTAGCCAGTGTCCTATGAACAGATATTTACGCTGTTCCCAATGTTTTCATATTATAAACGGTGCTACTGTGACCATTCTCCTGCAGCCATTTTTGCATATCTGGATGATTATTTCCTTAGGACAAGTTCCTAGAAAGAAAATTAGTGGCTCAAAATTATACACATACAAAATTTTGATAACTACTCTCAGACCGTCTTCTAGAAAAGCCGTACCAATTTATATCACTGAGTGGCTTTAAATGCATGCATTTCTAGCCAGAGGATATGAAGCAGGGAGGGTAAAATCAGAGGAGGTCAAGTTACCGAAGATTCAATTATTTACCCAAGAAAAAAGATGACTCACAACTTTAATAACCCTCTCTATGCAACAGAAGAAAACAAATGTGTTTGTCCGTGCATAAAAGTAGTTCACATCGCCTGTGCTACAGAAGCTTCTGGGGATGGGATGCTGCAGGTCTGCGGGAATCACACCAACCAAGGTACTCACTTCTAATTCCGTCCCCGAGCAACCACTGCCATCATCCAGCCCTCCATGAAAACACGAATACTTTATGTGAGCTTTAGTAAAGCTCCTAGTCTGTTCACTCCTACATATGACGTCAATGTGGAATCACTCGGAAGCCCTTCCGAACCCCACTGGTTGGGAGGTTTCATTGTAAATGAACTGAACTCAAGTGAATATGGTGTTAGGCATGTGGTCTATTCCTGAGGAAATGTTCACTCTAGACGACATTCTCGGTGAAGCAGGTTTTCAGCAAAGCAAATAAAAAGTGATCTAGAGGCAAAGGCAAGTGCTACCAAAGTGAAAATTCAGGATTTACTATAATATCACATATTTCCAATAATTCAGAATAAGATCATATCAGATGTGAATCAAACTTTTTATATAACCAATCAGTTTTGAAAATAAAAAAGAGATAGTCTGGAAATGTTTAATTAAATTTGAATTAAAATCCAATATCAATAGTTTATTTTTCCCCACTCTAGTTTTTAATGTTTTAAGCACCCTTTTGAAAAGATCCTACTCAAATTCTATCTTCCTAGCCAAAGACCATGAAGACTTTTTTCCTTACTCATTTAATACTCCTGTGCAGCATCAGAGATTGATGATGTCAAAATAGGGCTCACTTATTTCCAGCTCTTCTCACAAACCAAACTTCAATGACCATCAATCAATTTCCTATGAGGTGCAATTTCTCTCACCTAACATGTCTAATGCAAATTATCTGCAGTAGCTTCCTTGCTAATCATCCCCCACTCTCTACTACTACTAAACACACACACACAGACACACACAGACACACACAGACACACACAGACACACACAGACACACACAGACACAGACACACACACACACACACACACACACACACTCTTAATATAATGTTTTTAATTATCCACACTGAAGAAACAACTATGGTGATTATTCAAAACTGCGGATAAAACAAAAATTCACATTTGATTTTGGAAGACATTTTTTAGGGTGACGGAGACAGCAAAGTGTCTACAGGCATATCTTGTATCATTGCGCTTCACAGATGTTGCTGTTTTTTGTTTTGTTTTGTTTTTTGTTTTTAACACGAATTGAAGGCAAGATCTTCCATTAGCAAAGACTATGACTCTCTATGCAGTGGTCTGGAACCAAATCTGAAATATCTCTGAGGTCAGAAGGTACTTAAGGTTTGTGTTGGGTGACTGCAGTATTTGCTTTCCAAGGCATAAGCATATTCATTCACTCAAACATTTGAAAGGAATTCTTTTGCAAGGAATGCATGAGGGAGAAACCAAAAACCAAGTGAAGACTAGTTCTCTCAGTTTCTAAGGAGCAAACTAATATGAACATCTTCAATGCTGTGCCCCAGCATAAGCATCTTCACTGATTTCAGACAAAAACCCACATAGCTTCAGTTTCTTGTGGAAAACCTTACTAGTGAATCATTTATCCTCCAATTCCCAATTTACCAATGTCTGTCTTGTACCTACATCTAGGATAAAGGCTAATAAGAACAAAGTGTTCGACTAAATGGAAGAATTATATCTTTCATTAATTAGGGTCCTGTTTACTATTGTCTACTTCACACAATTGGTACACAGACACAATAAGCCAGGACATCAAGAGTTTTTCACACAGTACCCGGAATATATGGACATATTTAATCAAATGTCAGTTATTATTGTGTTTCTCAGCAAAACCCCTCAATACTCATACTGCCAACTGGGCCTTTTACAAAATACTTCTACACACACAGTATTACTTCATCTGTTCCACTCAATGGGGAAGGTAGCTTTTACGATACCTATTCTATAGGTGAAGATTCTGAGGCTGGGGAAGTCACGTGACTTGCCCAACGTCACCAAACGATACTTCTGAGCCTGGCAAACAAATCTTTCAGCTTTAAGTCCATGGTGTTCTTCTCTGAAGCCCATTCTATACTATCCTCAGAGCCTCGGGCTGCGAGACTGACCACAAATGTGTTTTGATGTCACCCCCAAGGGGATGCAGTCGATATGTTCATTTATTATTACCTAAAATCAAGAAGCAGAGTTCATTTAACAGAAGAAACAATGGTAATGAGTGAAAGCACCATCAGTTCTTCCCTGTGGTGGG
>NW_011888835.1:7218064-7222422 GCF_000151845.1 Pteropus vampyrus
TGGGTGACTGCAGTATTTGCTTTCCAAGGCATAAGCATATTCATTCACTCAAACATTTGAAAGGAATTCTTTTGCAAGGAATGCATGAGGGAGAAACCAAAAACCAAGTGAAGACTAGTTCTCTCAGTTTCTAAGGAGCAAACTAATATGAACATCTTCAATGCTGTGCCCCAGCATAAGCATCTTCACTGATTTCAGACAAAAACCCACATAGCTTCAGTTTCTTGTGGAAAACCTTACTAGTGAATCATTTATCCTCCAATTCCCAATTTACCAATGTCTGTCTTGTACCTACATCTAGGATAAAGGCTAATAAGAACAAAGTGTTCGACTAAATGGAAGAATTATATCTTTCATTAATTAGGGTCCTGTTTACTATTGTCTACTTCACACAATTGGTACACAGACACAATAAGCCAGGACATCAAGAGTTTTTCACACAGTACCCGGAATATATGGACATATTTAATCAAATGTCAGTTATTATTGTGTTTCTCAGCAAAACCCCTCAATACTCATACTGCCAACTGGGCCTTTTACAAAATACTTCTACACGCACAGTATTACTTCATCTGTTCCACTCAATGGGGAAGGTAGCTTTTACGATACCTATTCTATAGGTGAAGATTCTGAGGCTGGGGAAGTCACGTGACTTGCCCAACGTCACCAAACGATACTTCTGAGCCTGGCAAACAAATCTTTCAGCTTTAAGTCCATGGTGTTCTTCTCTGAAGCCCATTCTATACTATCCTCAGAGCCTCGGGCTGCGAGACTGACCACAAATGTGTTTTGATGTCACCCCCAAGGGGATGCAGTCGATATGTTCATTTATTATTACCTAAAATCAAGAAGCAGAGTTCATTTAACAGAAGAAACAATGGTAATGAGTGAAAGCACCATCAGTTCTTCCCTGTGGTGGGACCACAGATATCAAAGCTGCAGTTTCAGAATCTCCTGAATGCACTGGATTATTACCTACCTTAGCAGTCTCGGCTTCTGCCTGCAGGCGCTTGGGGGTTCCTTTTTGGTCAAGCACCTTCTGGAAATTTTTGTTTTTAATGGATTGAGATTCAACCCCTTCACCTTCAATTTGTAGTTTAATGCCTTCAGCACGGGCAGGGTGATCAATACCCCGTGAATTCAAACCACAGTGGAGAGCTAGAAAAGAGAAAAAAAAATTACCACTCAGAAAACAAATCATATGAAGGTGTGCATGGCAGACAATATTTCATCTGGCCTAAGTGGGAAGAAACAAGGCATCTGCAAGTTGAGAGGGGGTGTGCTAACCATGGGAAATAATTTGGTGAGGAAGGAATATGCCGGCGTAGGAAACCCTCAGCTCTGAAGTCAGAAAAGACTTCAGTGCAAATCCAGAAACCATCAGTTCCAAGTTGAGCAGGTTACTAATCCCCACATTACAGATGAGAATACGCAATCGGGCAACTTCATTACTGCTTCCCACACATCTCAGCCCCTGCAGTTCAGCCTCTAGCTCTGCCTCCATCTGGAAAAGTGCTCATTCTGGCCCCTTTCTGAATCTTCCTTATTCTTCAAGCATCCACCGAAGTCCACCCTCTTCATTCATTCGACAAATATTTAGTGAGCACGTACACTATGCCATCCCTAGGTTAGATCCCGGAAACATGGGTGCAGGAGGACGTATGGCAGATGCTGCCTTCGAAGAAGTCACAATCCAATAAAAGACAAAAGCGGTCATGATTTTAAAACAGAGTTATCAGTGCTCATGGAAGAGAAGGAGAGAGCAGAATGAAAGGTTCCAGAAAGGCAGGCCTAGTGGCGTCTGGTTTTTCACATCTTCCTTTCCACATCCTCTAACACGGATACTCCCACGAGTTAAAATCCAAAGCCCAATTTCTGGGGATCTTTAGTCATTCGACAAATACTTAATGAGCCCCTCCTATGTACCCAGTATTTAATATCAAAGAAATAGCAGTGACTGTTATGGGGACCATACATTCCACCTAGATGGCCCCCATGAACCACCAGGAGTGGAGGTGTGGGGGCCTGTGGCTGTATATGTACATGCAGATGGCACATATGTTTTGAGGTTTCTGTTAGGAAATTATCTCACCTCCTCGTGACCCTAATCCTTCATATTTAGTTAAATTCCCATCCTTATTCCCTCCCCTCTGGCCTCAGAGGATTTAAAGTCAGAACCTTAAATCCCCTCCCCGCTCCCTCAGGACTAGACTTCACCGGTAAATTCTTTTTACCCAACATCTTCGGTTTTCCCTTTTCTCATCGCTCTTCCTCTTCAACCAACTTGCGATTCTAAAAGTTCCTCCCTCCCACAGTGGTCAGGGTTTCCTCTTCTCTTCACCAGGCTCCTGAACGAGTATTTTACACCTGAGAGACGTGAGACGGCTTCCCGGATGTGAGCTAAGGTGTCTTCACTCTCCACTCCCTCCTTAACAGGCAGCATCTATTTCCATTATTTTCGATACAATCAACTCGCCAGTGACTCTCACATTTTAACCCCAGTCTTGAAAGTCCTCTCTCATGAGGTTCAGACATAAGTAAAACTGTAACTCAACATCCCAACTTCAACATATCACTGATATCTCAAATTTAACATGTTCAAAACTGAACCTGGGTTTTTCTTTGAAAACACATTCCTCTTTTCTGGTCCCCTCCAGTTACTCACCCAGAAACTCGAGTCACCCTCAACATCGCTCTTCTCCATGATGCACTACATCCCTTTCATCTCTAATCAGATCCAGTTCTCTACACCTGAAATGCTCCTCAAATCTATCCACTGCCCTCCACACCCCCCCCCCCCTGTGCCCCACCCCCCGTCTACACTGCCCACATCCCTCATCCAGATGGCTGGCCAGCCCAGCTGCTCTTCTTCACTTGACCCCCAAAATCCCATTAAAAAGATGTGTAAGTCAGACCATGAGAAATTTCCTAATGGCTTCATTTTATGCTTAAAATATTAAAAAATCTTTAACATGGCCAACAAGACCCTGTGTCATCTGTCCCCTTTTTACCTCTCCACCTCCATCTCCCAGTTATCCTCCCTTCGGTATACTCCGACTCACACGTCCTTGATCACGCCAAAGTTTTCTCACCTCCTGAACCCTCTACATGCTTCTTTGTCTGCAACGTTCTCCCCCATTCCTCACCTAATTCCCACGCATCCTTCAGGTTTGGGCTTAAATACCACTTTGCATTTGCCTTCTCTTTACCTCCTTCCTCATCCCCACCCCATGTTCGGTGTGTGCCTGGAACAGTGAGTACTCAACAAAATTTGAATGATCTTAAACTGATTGTACCCAGGTCCATATGCATGTGACTTTATAACATTTTATATGGAAAATATCTGTGAATTTCTCTTCTAGCCTCTAAGCTTCCTAAAACTAAGGACAAGCCTATTTCATGGTAAGCACTCGTCATATATTAGTCTGGCTCCTTCCTCGGGCTCTGTGCTGGATCTCAAAGAATCTTCATGAAAAACTGTGAGACATAATTATAATCATTTCACAGATAAGGGAAATGAGGATCAAAGAGTTACAGTCACAAAAAAAAATGTCATACAAGTGTCTGCCGACGGTTAAAAAGATCATATCTCATTAAGGATGGAGACAATTTCATGTTTCAGATGAACAAACCCAAAATGGATTAAATAGTAAGAAAATTTATTAGCTTTTGGAACCAGAAGCCCAGTAATGGTATAAGTTTAGCGTTCGCCGATTTCCCAGTTCAATGGTGTCATCAAGGACTCTGACAGTTTTTTTTAATCTCTCCATTTAATCTTACCCATAACATTGCCTTTATCCTAAACCTTCGTCCCCTCATGGCACCTAGAGCTACAAGCTTCTGTTTCTCATCTAACAATAGAAACAGCTTGGGTGACCACAATTCTTTTTCTTCCAAACTTTCATCTTTTCTCACTAGACCAAAGTGAATCGCGTGCCCATTAGTGAACTAAAATCCTGGCAGTGGAGATAGAACTACCCTTAAATCAACTGACCTTCAGTTAAAGTCAATTCCCCAAACTACATCGCTGCTACTCAATAAGACAGAGGCCAAATAAATGCTGGAGAAGCAGCCACGATGCCCAACTCGGGCAGTGGTAGAGAATGAAACCTACAGAGCACGAGGCTAATTACTGTTACTATCCATCAGCTCCCCCAACTCCAAAGAACAGCCAACTTACAACAAATACTCAATTCAGTATACTAGAATTGTGATTACCCAAAAAAAGGGAGACTGACATGGGATGGATTTAGACATTAATGAGGAAAAGAATACTCAATTCAGTATACTAGAATTGTGATTACCCAAAAAAAGGGAGACTGACATGGGATGGATTTAGACATTAATGAGGAAAAGAA
>NW_011888835.1:7222982-7226736 GCF_000151845.1 Pteropus vampyrus
AGGATCAAAGAGTTACAGTCACAAAAAAAAATGTCATACAAGTGTCTGCCGACGGTTAAAAAGATCATATCTCATTAAGGATGGAGACAATTTCACGTTTCAGATGAACAAACCCAAAATGGATTAAACAGTAAGAAAATTTATTAGCTTTTGGAACCAGAAGCCCAGTAATGGTATCAGTTTAGAGTTCGCCGATTTCCCAGTTCAATGGTGTCATCAAGGACTCTGACAGAATTTTTTAATCTCTCCATTTAATCTTACCCATAACATTGCCTTTATCCTAAACCCTCGTCCCCTCATGGCACCTAGAGCTACAAGCTTCTGTTTCTCATCTAACAATAGAAAAAGCTTGGGTGACCACAGTTCTTTTTCCTCCAAACTTTCATCTTTTCTCACTAAACCAAAGTGAATCACATGCCCATTAGTGAACTAAAATCCTGGCAGTGGAGATAGAACTATCCTTAAATCAACTGACCTTCAGTTAAAGTCAATTCCCCAAACTACATCGCTGCTACTCAATAAGACAGAGGCCAAATAAATGCTGGAGAAGCAGCCACGATGCCCAACTCGGGCAGTGGTAGAGAACGAAACCTACAGAGCACGAGGCTAATTACTGTTACTATCTATCAGCTCCCCCAACTCCAAAGAACAGCCGACTTACAACAAATACTCACTTCAGTATATTAGAATTGTGATTACCCAAAAAAGGGGTGCTCATGTAGGGAGATGGGAGATTGACATGGGATGGATTTAGACATTAATGAGGAAAAGAAAAATGAAGAGCTTTTATCCTTCTCTCTGGCATGATCCCCAGCTGCTTCTCGTCTTGAGATTCATGATTTAGGAATACCACTGAGCTGCTGGTTGCTTCCAATACCCCTTGTTCCCCAATTCCATCACCTCCCCACCAAATCAGACTCTAATGCATCCTTCACCTTTGCTCATGCTGGTCCGTCCTCCTAGAAAGAGGATCTGTTCCACCTGAATCCTGCTTCCTTCTCCGGGAGGCTAACTCTAGTCAGCCCACCTGTTAACTCAGAAAGCCTAACTGGCTACCAGAGCAAGAAGCCCCTGGCTGTGCTCTCACCATGCACACAGACTCCTGGAGCTGCTTCTCCTCGGTGTATTCAGGGTGTCTGCCCAATTGATCTGTCTGCTTTGCCTACAACTGCAAGCTCTTTGAGGCAGGCTCAATCCCTTATTCATCTCCTTGATTGCCAACCCCCAAGTTCAGAACTTGGCATAGAGTAGGCACCCAAGAAACATCTGTTTACTGCTGCATGAATGAGTAATTTTTTCTCCTTCCACGAAAGAAAACTTTTCTCTGATAGTAAATACCTAGTATTCAAAAATGTAAGGTAGCCATAAATATGAGGTAGAAAATGGTATTTTGACTTTCTACACACGTAGCCTTCCTCTTCACGCAAATATTTTAACCCTCCATAGCTGTTCACTCCTTGCCTGCAAACCCAGTAGCTGATTTAAGTTTTTGTGCTTGTGTTTATGTAAAACCGTTTCTGACAGGCTTGGCTTTGTTTTCCCTGGAAATTCGTGTCCCTAATATTCATAAAGCAAGCAACTTTCAAATGGCCTCTTACGAACTGTGACTGCCATCTCTTTGCTCATCATGGAAAAGGGGCCCCTGTTCACTTTCTCTTTTCCATCCTCGCCTCTGCTCTTTACGGTTTCACTGAAGTTATTTACTCTGTTTAACGCGCTCAGCAGCTCAGAGGTCGGTTTCGAGACCCTCGTCCTGCTTCCCTGATCTTCCCAACCACCCGTGTGCCTCATGGATTCCTGGTTATTGAACTGACACGGCCGGAGACACTGCTGCTGTCACTCCCGTGTTGATGTGGCCGATCCTAAGCACTTCCGAATGAAGAACTGAAAACCAAAACAGATTTCGCGCTTTTAACAGGGACGTTTTTCACCGCAAATGCGCATTAGCATTGCTTGGAGATGCCATTTTGAAGGCACCATCTCTTTTTCACCTGTGAAAATCCACTCCCTCAGAAAGTCAAACCCTTGTGCATTGCTGGTGGGACTATAAAATGGCACAGCTGCTGTGGAAAACTGTAGAGAGATGCCTCAAAAAAAGTTAAATAGAATTACCATTTGATTCAGCCATTCAACTGAAGAATTGAAAGTAGGGACTCAGATACTTGTACATCCATGTTCACAGCAGCATTATTCACAGTAGCCGAAAGGCGGAAGTAACCTGAATTCCCACTGATGGATGAATGGATAAACGAAATGTAGTACATATATACAATGGAATATTATTCAGTCTTAAAAAGGAATGAAGTTCTGACACATGCTACAATAGGGATGAACCTTGAAGACATGTGAAATGAAATAAGCCAGTCCCAGAAAGATAAATATTGGATGATTCCACCGATGAGGTACTCAGAGTAGTCAAATTCACGGAGACAGGAAGTAGGACAGTGGTCACCAAGGTATGTAGGAGACGGGAATGGGGAATTATTGCTTAGTACAGAGTTGCAGTTTGGGACAGCGAAAAAGTTCTAGAGATGGAGAGTGGTGGCAGTTGCCCAACAATGTGACGGTACTTAATGCCACTGAGCCATACACTTGACAATGATTAAAATAAAAAAATTTAAGTTATGTATATACTACGTGAAAATGAAATTTAAAACAAAAAAAAATCCCACCCCGTCTCATTTCATCCACTTACTGCCTCTGTAAGTAGAAAGCTCCAAGGATGTTTTCTTTATTTAACGGTTTGAGAGTTTCTTTATCAATAATCTCACTGTGATTTTCAGTTAGAACATTATTTTTTAATAAATAAAGATAGCGCAACAGCATCTGATTACTTTAGAATTTTCCCATGAAGGGCAAGTTCTCCAAAACAAGTCCCAGCCCAACGGGCAGAATTTCCAATTTCTGGAAGTAAGTCTGGGCCCTGCTGGGCCTGACCTCTGAGGGATCCCATTCTGACATGACTGAGGTCACAGTAACAGACTACCCGGAAGTGTCAGACCTCATGTTGTCTCCGCAAGACGATGCGAGAAGAGACGTCTGATGTGCTGGCGCTGCTGCATTCATCTGTAAGAACGAGTGGCTCCTACCTGCCAGGAAGCCGCCCAGCTTCCCCATCCTTTCAATCCCGACCTGCACCCTACTCTCCCTGGAGTGAAAAAAGGGATGGAACCTCCTTCGAGTCAAAGGGTCCTTTATTCTGCACTTTGCTGTAAACGGAGGCACCATGCAGACACTCCCAGTGGCCTCCCAGCAGACACTCATGGGCTGCTTTGGCTTCTTCACCAAGGGTTTCTACCATCACACAGAAACCACTCACAGCTCCCGAGATGTTGTGTGCTTCTGCTTTGATAGAATCAATCTTTGTACATAATATACTCTTCTCTTTTTTTCATGGATAACACTTCAAGAAATATTAAGTTCTCTCTTTCTTCCACTATGAAGCTTTAACTGATTATGCACCAATTATATCCTCGTAAGCAATGCTGACAATCACTTCTTTCTCTTATTACACGATATGTTGTGTGTGTGTGTGTGCACGTGCCATACATTGCAAATACTTATTAACACGTCTGCCTAGTCTGCGACTAGGAAGTCACTGAAGCAAGTGACTTCTTACTAAGCTTTACAAACTTAGCACCTGGCCAAGTGACTAAGCTACAGCAGGTGCTCAGTCACTGTTTATAGAATGAGTAAAGGTATGACGGAAAGATCCTGAATCAATTCTACTCACTGCCATTCCCTTATGAATAAC
>NW_011888835.1:7226786-7230426 GCF_000151845.1 Pteropus vampyrus
AAAAAATCCCACCCCGTCTCATTTCATCCACTTACTGCCTCTGTAAGTAGAAAGCTCCAAGGATGTTTTCTTTATTTAACGGTTTGAGAGTTTCTTTATCAATAATCTCACTGTGATTTTCAGTTAGAACATTATTTTTTAATAAATAAAGATAGCGCAACAGCATCTGATTACTTTAGAATTTTCCCATGAAGGGCAAGTTCTCCAAAACAAGTCCCAGCCCAACGGGCAGAATTTCCAATTTCTGGAAGTAAGTCTGGGCCCTGCTGGGCCTGACCTCTGAGGGATCCCATTCTGACATGACTGAGGTCACAGTAACAGACTACCCGGAAGTGTCAGACCTCATGTTGTCTCCGCAAGACGATGCGAGAAGAGACGTCTGATGTGCTGGCGCTGCTGCATTCATCTGTAAGAACGAGTGGCTCCTACCTGCCAGGAAGCCGCCCAGCTTCCCCATCCTTTCAATCCCGACCTGCACCCTACTCTCCCTGGAGTGAAAAAAGGGATGGAACCTCCTTCGAGTCAAAGGGTCCTTTATTCTGCACTTTGCTGTAAACGGAGGCACCATGCAGACACTCCCAGTGGCCTCCCAGCAGACACTCATGGGCTGCTTTGGCTTCTTCACCAAGGGTTTCTACCATCACACAGAAACCACTCACAGCTCCCGAGATGTTGTGTGCTTCTGCTTTGATAGAATCAATCTTTGTACATAATATACTCTTCTCTTTTTTTCATGGATAACACTTCAAGAAATATTAAGTTCTCTCTTTCTTCCACTATGAAGCTTTAACTGATTATGCACCAATTATATCCTCGTAAGCAATGTTGACAATCACTTCTTTCTCTTATTACACGATATGTTGTGTGTGTGTGTGTGCACGTGCCATACATTGCAAATACTTATTAACACGTCTGCCTAGTCTGCGACTAGGAAGTCACTGAAGCAAGTGACTTCTTACTAAGCTTTACAAACTTAGCACCTGGCCAAGTGACTAAGCTACAGCAGGTGCTCAGTCACTGTTTATAGAATGAGTAAAGGTATGACGGAAAGATCCTGAATCAATTCTACTCACTGCCATTCCCTTATGAATAACTTATATCTCTATTTTTCAAAAGAGCAAATAAAATTTGCTTCCAATCTAATTGTGCAATTCACCAAAAATATGTTAAGTCACAGAACCATAGAGCTGTCCTGAAACTGATTTACTTGACTGCCTTCTGCAGAGCAGAGAAGTGCCTGTGAACACTAAACAGTTGTACATATTTGGCACCTGATAAGTGTTGCTATATGAATGAATGACCTTAGAAAAAAATATACTCCAAACCCATCACTAGCTATTAGAATTGAGATACACTGTTTACAGGTCCATGTATATTTTTTGCTTCTAGCGAGAAATAAAGTTCCTGGAGGACACAGTCTATGTTTCATAGCTCTCTCATATAAGATACACATAACATTCTCCATGTATCGGCTTAATTAATGGAGGTGACTTACTGTATTCTGGATTCAAATGCCAATGAGAAGAGAGGCGAAGAAATAACATAGAACGTGAAGGGTTGGACGGCCCAAAAACACTATCACCCTTACAAGTTTGCCAGATGGCAGCTCTCACAACTATTGTGTGGTTGCTGGAGCTGGGCCTGGATGACACTATCCCGGCCAGATGTTTAGACCACGTGCATCTGTGTCAGGACATTGCCCGTTCCATGCCGCATGAAGCACACTCACTCTGGCTCGCGTGGCCGCAGAGACAATTTCATCTTTGTAAAACAGTTTGTTACAGGGAACTTTGTTCTCCAAGGACTACTTATATGTAATCACCACATCAACTACTTGCTCTTCCTGCCCATGAAATCTGGAGTGGGTGATCTAAATACAGCTGAAATTAAAAAAATGCTTACCTTACATACTTCAACATCAGTAGTGGGGGAAAGGCCTTTGGTGATCTCTAAGACACACAAACATTAACTATTCATTCATACAGAGAATACAGAGACAGATATATTTAGAGGTTCTATGTAGATTTAGAGGATTCAGGTGTCGGATTAAGAGAGAGATAGGTAAACTACACAGGTGATTTTAAAACATTTTTAACCATGATACTATACAAAACAGATTTTATATTATGGACCAGTGCCCAAACACATCTATATCTATGTATATGAATTAGAGATCTTATGAAACAAATTTTTCTTTTATTACAGGTGATCTACTCTGATTTTCTTATGACCTTGATTTTTTAAGATAAAGTCTTACCTCTTGGATACTTCTGAGGAAATGTAATAGACATACTTTTCTCAATTCATCCCACTAAGAAAAAATAAAAACCTTGTACATTAGATATGACAAAAATAAGATAACTTTGAAAGGCAAAGAGAAAGCAGACATCTAGGGACCTTGGAAGTCAAGGAATAATATAGTGGTAAGTTCCTTGGACTTCTTTTTTTCCCCATTTAGTCCATACTTGAAGCTGAAAAAAACCCACAACCTAGAAATGCCATAGGAGACAGACAAAAAATAAAACAACAAAAGCCTGCTCTCTCTAGTCAAAGGACCATGAAAGGAGCAGCCTAGCAAGACAGAATAGACAATAACTGCTGTGCTCCAACATCACAGATAAAAACATGACCCAACCACTCAGCAAAGGCAGAGTGGAGAGCCTCGACTTGGACCCTCTCCAGGCTATAATAAGGTACTCTAAAACTCCTAAAAGGACGGTGTCATAGAAGGCCAAGTAGGGAATCCAGACTTTCATCTCTGTCATCTGGTAATGAGGCCGCCTCCTCATCCCTGCAGGGTTGAGATAATGTGGGGAGGCTGGACTTTCACTCCCACCAGACCACAGGAGGCGGCGCCTCCTTCCTTTCTGGCTGCCAGAGGAAGTCTGGTGGAGAGTCAGGACTTTCTCCATCACCGCGGGATAACGAAGAAGCCCCCACCTCCCAGGAACCAACTGAGGCAGAGAAGGGAACTTGGATTTCTAACTCCACCGGCTCAGAGAGCTGTTAAAGAAAGCCAGCTAAAATAGAAGATTTAAGCAAGATCCACAGACTCATAATATAAAATGAAAAGATCTAAGTTTTAATCAAAAATTACTCATGACCAAGAACCAGGAGGATCTCAAAATGAATGAGAAAAGACGATCAATAAATGCCAACACCAGGATGACAGAGATGTCAGAATTATCTGACAAAGATTTTAAAGCAGCCATGATAAAAAAGCTTCATGAGCAATTACACCTGACACAAATGAAAAAAAAAAAGTTTTAGCCAAGAAATAGAAATTCTCATCAAAGAAACAGAAGATAAAAAAAGACAAAATGGAAATGTTAGAAACAAAAAATGTCGTAACTGAAAGTATAATAACTGAAAAAAAATAGCTAAATGGATGGGCTCGCCAGCAGAATGGAAGAGACAAAGGAAGATTTAACTGGAAAGGGTAAAGGGAACTTTCTCAGAAATGGAAATATTCTACATCTTGCTTTGGTTACACAATGCTATCAAGTATCAAAACTCAGCTTAACTTAAGATATATGCTTTCTACTGTAGGTAAAATAATCGAAAATGTAACAAACGAATACAGATACTAGATATGCTTTAATTATCTTTAGAAAGTTTGCAAGTGATTTTTGAATTATCC
>NW_011888835.1:7230476-7240415 GCF_000151845.1 Pteropus vampyrus
TGAGCAATTACACCTGACACAAATGAAAAAAAAAAAGTTTTAGCCAAGAAATAGAAATTCTCATCAAAGAAACAGAAGATAAAAAAAGACAAAATGGAAATGTTAGAAACAAAAAATGTCGTAACTGAAAGTATAATAACTGAAAAAAAATAGCTAAATGGATGGGCTCGCCAGCAGAATGGAAGAGACAAAGGAAGATTTAACTGGAAAGGGTAAAGGGAACTTTCTCAGAAATGGAAATATTCTACATCTTGCTTTGGTTACACAATGCTATCAAGTATCAAAACTCAGCTGAACTTAAGATATATGCTTTCTACTGTAGGTAAAATAATCGAAAATGTAACAAACGAATACAGATACTAGATATGCTTTAATTATCTTTAGAAAGTTTGCAAGTGATTTTTGAATTATCCATTTTCATCCATATCCCTCTCCCCCATCCAATAGAGAGCTACACAGCAATTCAAGTCCACGCTCTACACCTTTCTTGCTATGATATTTAAGAATGGGCAAGTTATATCACCTCTTTTCAGTAAACGGAAATACTAATATTATCATTAATCCTCACATTGTTATTGTGTTGATAAAGTGAGATAACACATACAAAAGACCTCACAACATGTGTTCAGTGAACCCCAACCCTCCATTTTTATCCCATTGCCCTCCCACATCACAGTCAGGAACTGTTAGCATTAATTTTAACAATTTTTAAACAAAATAGTAGCCATGTAATTTTAAAGGACATAGTACAGACTTGGAAAGTGTCAAGTGGCAATCCTAAGTGAGAGGGGCAAACTAAAGTAAAATTCAGTTTTAAAAAATTAAAAATAAATACTGCCACAGGGAAAAAAGGAATAGCTTTTCAAATATATAAGTAACCGTGGTGAGAATTGATAACGAGGTTAAAAATAAAGATAAAAGCAAATACTTGCACCTTGTAACATACTCCTCATGGACTGCCTTCTCTGTCACATCAAACTAATGAGAAAAAAAGTGTCTAATTGTTTAAATATTCTTTACATATTACAATCTGGTATTTCAGGAAGGAGGAAGAGAAAGTACAAAATTAACATATATGGAGGACTTTTCATCACTAAGGCATTAGCTATGAGAAGGAGAGAAAGACTTAGAGATCTAAGCGACTTTTTAAAGGCCACCATGAAAATGACAAAGGGGAAATGAAAACAAGAACTCTTTCATCTTTCATATCATATTCTATGTTATTATCACCACACCATGCTACTCGAGGGAATGAGATTTTATCTTCATCTTAAATTATTGTTTAGTCGGTAAAATCATGGGCTTTAGAGTTAACAAATCTGTACCACTGACTAGCTGTGTGGCCTTGGGCAACTTAATTTTGGTTGGGTTATCTTACCTATAAAATTGGAATAATCATAACTTTTTTATAATGCTTTAGAAGAATTAAATGAAAATGTATTTAGAGTGCCTAGTCAATGCCTGGCACCTAGTAAGTGCTCAAAAAATAGTAACCATTGCTATATGTATGTATTTCTTTGTTCCTGTTAATATCATCTTAATGATATTGATTTCTTCAAAGGCAAATACCTTGACCCTTGGAATACACATCGCATGCACAGACGACTCCACTAAAAGAAGAAAGAGGTGACTGGTCAGTGTGGTTAGGAAAGGTGGAGGGAGATCAAATGTCAAAGTCTTCAGGGAAGAAAAAGCTGGAAATTCTCTTGAAAGGGTTATCCTGGCAATAAAGAAAGCAGAAGAATACTTCAGGCAGAAACATAAGTATCTGCCAAGTCACAGAAATGTGAAAAAGGCTTGAGAGGTTCAAGTTTGACTTGATGAATTTGAGTGTTTTCCCTTTTCCGAGGTGGGTGGGTGGGTGTGTGTGTAGAGAGAGAGAGAGAGGAGGAGGGAAGGAGGGAAAGAGAAGGAGGGAAGGAGGGAGAGAGAAGGGAGGTCATCTTAGCTGGCAATTTTGTTTGCTCATTCTGTCTATTCAAAGTAACCCTCAGACTAAAGCAACATTCAGGTTTAACAAGCCCCATTCCTTCTTCCACTGGATCTTCGTGTGTGTGTGTGTGTGTGTGTGTGTGTGTGTGTGTGTGTGTGTGTGTATGCATCTCAAAGAGCACAATATTTAAAAGAAGAGCTATGACGATGAAGGAAATAGACTGATTTTAATTTATGGACTGAAAGTAGCTCAAAGGTCAACAGAGCCATTGACAGGTATATAACTTGCTAATGAGAAAAAAGTGTTCCTTTTTAAATTCCCAAATTTACTAAGAAAATTGATATGATGTCATCCAAGTTGAGATCACAAATTGCAGGACAACACTCCTCAATGCACTTTGGTCACTCTTTGGAGCCATACCTTCCAATATGGGAGCCAACAGCTGCATGTGGCTATTGTAATTTAAACTCATTATATTTAAATACGATTGGAAATTTAGCTCCTCAGTTGCGCCAGCCACATTTCAATTGCTCAACAGCCAAGTTGGGCTCTGACGACCATACTGACAGTGCAGACTATTTCAACATTTCCATCATCACAGAGAGATCTACTAGATAGCACAACTTTGAAAAGTCGGTGTCTTTCTTCCTAATAAATGATACTTGGAAAATAACTGAGAAAACATCAATCTACTGTCATGAATTCTTTTTCTACATTTATTTGTTGTTAGTGCTCTAAATAACCCTATCTACATTTTAGGGATAAGAAAAATTATGTAACACCATAATTAGAGATATTATAAAATTTTTGCTCTTTGGGAATCAGCAGTCCTTGTAACCTGACTAGCTCTGACTTTCATACACATTTTAGATACGCTTTTATAGAAGTGCATATCTCTTTAGTTATTTTAGAGAACTGTCAGATCTTTGAATAATCTATCCCCCAACCTGGTTGCTTCTGTGTCACAAATCACAGTGTGTTTGGTTTTTGTTGTTATAAGCTTTTAGAGACCCACCAAGATTACCTCTGAGGGAGAGAGAAACTGAGAATCAGAGATAAATCAGTTCTGGCAAAGCTCACGGTCTACTAAAACAGTGACTCCCAATGTGTGCCAGAAAGGAGAGAGAGATTTGATGAAAATTTCAAAGGTCCTCAGCAAAATGAAGAAACAGAGAGCCTGTGAGTTTTCCACTGGCCAAATGTATTCCGTGTAAAAGCTTGTCCTCTTTATTTTGATACTGTCTTCCCTGCATTTTTTTATGTTAACTGCCTATCTTTTATGAAATTGGATAAGAGATAATGAGTGTATGTACCTGTACAGATGAGTTTTAATGTTAGCGAAATCAATTATAGAAACTGTGAATGTCTCCATTTTTTAAAAAAATCTATGAAAGCTAAAGGTTTGAATACTTCTACGCTATAGAACAAAAATAAGCAGGCCAATAATTATTTGCAGATGATATGGGGGTAAGAGAGGGTGGAAGTAGGAGCTACAGAGAAAGTAATAATGAGAGGTTCCACAAATTGAGAAAGAAAATGATTAATTCTAAGCACCGCCCCCACCCCCCGCCAAAAAAATGAGACAAGACTTCATAGGAAGTTGGTCTTTCAGATAGACTTTGAACAAGAGGTCAAGTTTACACCAATAGATCAGGAGAAGGTGTCCAAGCAAGGGACCGATTTAAAAGAAGGTACAGATTAAGACAGTTTGGAGCATTTATAAGGAAGAACAAGTCATCTGAAGTCTGAAATCTAATGTACATGGGAAAAAATCAAAGAGATGAGACAAGAAGATAATCCGGGAGATTACAAGTGTGTGGGGCTTGAGGTATTAGGATAAGAGGTTCGGAATTTTTTTCGCTGAACAATTGGAAAGTCAATAAACGTTTTAAGCAGGGGGAAACTTAGCCAATGTTGTGCCTCAGTAATATGAATAAACACATAATGACAATATTCACCTGTCAATACATGAGCATCCTTCAAGATTCAGTTTGTCTCATGAAAACTTTCTCCGCTATTATAACACATCCCTAGGTTCCTTAATCTGAACTTTCAAAGCATTTATCTGCACTCTCCATGGCACATTACCATTTCATCAAGTCACCATGAATCAACATGATCCGATGAATCATGTTGTCATAGCTAATTATCAGCATCACTACCTGTAGCCTTTTAAATACTGAGCCCCTAATAGGGGCTAAATAATGACTGTTGGTACAAGCCAATACATATCCCATAGCCCTGATGTTCCCACCCACCCATAAATCCTACAGCTGAGATCTGCGAGGCGGGCATGCATCCTGTGGACATCTTAATCACATACAAGCACATTGCCCTAAGAGACAGCTAAAGAAACAAAACCACAAGCAAATGGCAGAGAGTGTGATTACGTATTTGAGAAAGGATTTATATTCCTACTTAGCTTTTCAAATCAGACGATGCTTCTAAAATATTTTACCAGTTTCCTCACTGTTCTAGATCTTCTTGGCTGGTATACAAAAACAAAAACAGTTCTAAAGAATATACTCTGAAAGAGTAGCAATTCGTTTTATGGTGTTATAAATTATTTCTAAAGATGCTTCTAGTCAGTTCTCAATATGACATCCATTAAAACATTGTAAACACCAACTGTTACAATCTAAATCTCTCTTTAAGATTGGGGAGAAGGGGGGAAAATCAAGTACATAAACTCAGATCAGAGAAAATCGATCAGTCCAACCATTTGCCTCCTTGGCTGCTGATATCAAAAGCCATAAGGAAGATGGTGCCGCTCTAGTTTGTTTCCAAATTTCAGCTGAATCCTCAAGCTTTGCCCTGTCTTCCATCTTCAACCAGCCTACTCGCTCCTTCCATCACTATGAACATGCTCAGGTCTTGCTCTATATAATAATCCTCCCCTGACTCTTGTTATTCACTTATTAACAAACTACTTCCTTCTTCTCCTTTCCCTATAGTAACACTGTTAAAAGTGCATTATGGATTATAGTTTAAATAGACCTGTATAGACGCTGTGCTAAGAACTTTACATGCTAGGGTGGATCAAATAATTGATAAATATTTACTCCCTTCCCCTATGGAATGACTTTGGCCTCAGTTAACTTGGTCAGTGGATGTGAGTAACGAGATGTGAGCAGAGGAGTTAAACGTGCTTATACAGTTTGGTTTGGTCTCTCATGCACTTGTGAAAATCAAGAAAAGAGTGTGCCCAGTGGCTGCTACTCCTTCAACCTGGAGCCCAGAATGAGATACACAGGGCAGAGATGACCCCAACCTAAAGTCCAGAACCAAGCCCAGGCTCTGCTGGCAGACAGGTGGAGAGAACTGGAGAGGGTGGCAGGTTTCAGACCCACAGAGGCCTGTAAGCCAGAGCAGGATTTTGCTCTTTATCTTAAGGCCAGTGGGAGATCTTTAGGATGCAGCTTCAAGGGGAAGCCTCCATTCTGTCCAGCTGCTGTCTGGGGTCCCACTAGACCCTTCAGAACCGCAGCACACCTGTTACAGAACAGGTACTACAACACTGACTATGTCAGCACACCAGCAGTGCTGACTTCCCCGCCCACAATGGTTACTCTGGTTCAGGCTAAAGACAACAGTGACTAAACTCTGGTCATGTCAGTGAGAATTCAGAGGAACAGATGTTTGAATCGATGGGTCTCATTCCTTTGAAAACATAGCCTCAACTTTTCAGAGACAGGATAAGAGGAAGGCCTCCAAAGCTAGGGGAGCCATGCTTAGCCATGCCTGTCTCAGAGCAGATTCTGAATTCTTGCTCTGAAGGCAATAGAACTGACTCGGGGAAGCAGCTGGTACCAGAGGCGGTGGCTCTGCCAGCGATACTAAAATAAACCAGAGAGTAACGGGCATTTCATCAGCCATAAACCCTCTACCCCCACTTGCATGGCTAACTCCTTGTTATTCGAGCCTCCACTTAAACATCTCCTCAGTGAGGCCATGCCTGATCCCATAATCGAAGTGGCTCTCCAGGCAACTCCCACCCTCCACCATTCTGCTTTTATTCTCTACGTGGCACCTGGTACTCTGATACTGAATGGCATATGTGTTTACTGTTTCCTCCAATAAAAAAAATTTAAGTCATGAGAGGAAGGGGCCCTGCCTGTTATAAAGCCAGCACATGGGCAGCATGCGGGGCAGGATTTCTAAACAAATGAGTGAACCGACAAGAACAAGACGCTCTCTTTTATACACATCCTCTCTGGTGTTTGTTTTCCTCCGCAAGACCGCTTCAGATGTTCACGTTTGATAGGGATCTTCAAAGTCCTTATAAACACATGCAAGCTTTAATGCATGTGCCTCTAGATTTTTCTGGGTAAAGGAACCCTAGTTTTCATCAGAGAATCAAAGAATCTCTATGTATTATGGAATTGTGTCCCCCCTAAATTCACATATGAAAGTCTTAACCCCCAATATGACTATAGGGATAGGGCCTTTAAAGGGGTAAAGTTAAATGAGGCCACACAGGTGGGCCCGAGTCCAATAATGACTAGTGTACTTATGAAAAGAGGAAGAGACAGCAGGGTTGAGTATGCACAGAAAAAGAGGCAATCTGCAAGCCTTTGAGGTCTCATGAGAAACCAAACCCGCCAACACCTTGATCTCGGGCTTTCAGCCTCCAGAATGGCGAGAAAATTAATTTCTTTGGTTTACATCACCCAGTCAGTGGTATTTGGTGATGGCAGCCCTAGGAATCTAGTTCCCTGTAAAGTTAATAACCTCTAACAAGAAACTACCATTTTTATTTGAGCACCTAGGAAGGCTGTGTCCCTTACATGTCAGCTCGTTTATTCTTCCCGAAAATATTACTGGGTGAAGAGGACTGTTCCCATTCCACAGGACCAGTAAGTAAAGTCAAGACTGAAACCCAGTCAATAGTACATCTTGGCTGCACATCAGAACTACCTGTGGAACTTGTAAAGTCATTCGTACCTGGCCAACCAGGAGAGACACCAAGTTAATTGGTCCCCAAAGAGCCCAGGCACAAGGTACTTCTAACAATTAGCTGAAATTAAGAACCACTGAATAAGGCAGCCACAATCCCAAAAGCTTATGATTCATGATTGCTGGCCTCCCCAGGTACTGATGGCAATTGTCACTGTATCTGCCCGTCAAAAGCTCCTCCTCATAACATGCTCAGTGAATCCTTGCTATTTTCTATCAGGCCACCTCCATTCACGCTGTTTCCACAACAGCCCAATATTTGCTTGGTGATAATGCCCTCCCCGCTTCCCAGTCTTTCCTGTTCTGGTAGGATCTCAGCCTAACTCCAGGGCTTAAGTATGTCAACTGGCCCTCAGCCAATGAGCACATGCCATTATCTCTGATCACGTGACCTGTGCTGTCCAATCAGAAAAACTTCTTCACTGCATGAGAATTACTGGAAGAAGACTTGTTCTCTTTCCTGCCAGATGTGTAAACAGAAGGATAAAAAAGTAGGAAATGCTGTAGCAGTCCTCTCAAGATGAATGCCTCCGCACAAATAAGGCTAAGACAGCAGAAGAGGAACCAAGAAAAAGAAATGGAGTCCAGGTGACAACTAGAAATCTGGCTCAAACCTTTCTCAAGGATATATCAGCAACTAGATTTCTCAGTTAGGTGAACTTACAAAGTCTCTTTGTACTTAAGCTCGGTTGAGTTGGGATGGGATTTCTGAGACCTCCAATTCACATAGCATGTGTCATGTCAAACAAGAGCCTGGTCTTTTGTGACTAGGAAGGTCTTCAAATGTCAGTAAAGTGTGGTGGTTTTATAACCATGTGCATTAGGTAAGAAATGTGGATTTTATCCTGAGTTCAGTAGGTGTCCCCAAAAGGTTTTAAGCATACGAATTTCTGTTTCCAGATTTAAAATACTGTTTCTGTAGAGAATATATTTGTGAGGTTCAAAACTGGAGTCAGAAAAACTAAGTTCAGAGGCCCTTGGGTTGTTCAGGTGGGAAGAGATGAAAGCCTAAGTTAGGACAGAGGTAGTGAGGAGGAGAGGAGGAGATGGGTCACCCAACCATGTAGAGCAGGGACTGACCAATTTTTTCTATAAAGTGCCAGATGGTAAATATTTAAAGTTTTGCCAACCATACAGCATCACAGCTACCCAGCCATGCCATGGTAGTGCAGAAGCAGCAATAAACAACGCATAACTATGTTTCAATAAAACTTTAAGAAGTGGTTACCTCTGACTTAGTAAAATGGGTCCAACTTGGTCATTGACTAGAAGTAAGAGAGGAAGGAAATAAAAAGTCAAGGGAGCTGCTAGGTTTGGGGATCTTTATGTTCTCACTGTTTGGTCCCAGAATCACAAATTCATTGAGTCAGTTAATGTCAAAGCAGGATAGAAACTCATTAAAATTATGTAGTTCAACAGCCTCGTTTTATTGCTGATGATATTGAGGACAAGTTCCTCTGAGGTGGTGACTCGTTCGCAGCACAAACAGGACTAGAGTTTCCAACTCTGGTGTGAACAGTATCTCTATTGCACTACACTTCTCTCCTCCATGCCTCTAGATAAAAAGGTTTTTCTCTGTGTCTTGAGACCACCACGTTACATGTAATAATACTGGGTATTTAATAAATATTACTATACATCTATAATGTGTCCAAGGACTACTGAAAGACTGTCTCCTATCTCAAGAAACTTAAAATCTTATCGACATTATACACATTTCCTCCAAGCCATTTTTGTGCTGATTTTTTTTTTTTTTTTTTAGATCTGATATTTTTTAAGTGGTTGTGAAACATACATCATACTTCTTTGCTCTAAGGATTATTCACTTTCTAATCTGAACAATGTTTTATGTTAAAAGCATACAGAGAATTTATTCAAGCCAAGAACTAAAGCACTGCTTATTCAGCCTCATGACAAGAAAAGAATAAATCACAGACATGCATTATCAGAATATAACCACAGTCAACTCCAATTGAAGACCAAAAGAATCTTATGAAAAGGCAAGCAAAATGCCTTGTGACTGTTATGCAAAACCAAAAACCATACGAAGAGAAAGTCCAGAAGAAAATATGGCAAATACTAATTAATAGTGGCTGTTTTTTGAAAGTGGGTCCATGGAAAAATTTTTTTCTCTCTACTTTCCAAAGGATATATATAATATGCATGTAATTACAACCATTTTGAAAAGTTAATTTAAAAGGTAGGAAAATGTTTCTGTGCTGCATTTTTTAAATTCTTGAATAGTATTTTGCTCTAGAATATTAATAGAATATATTAAATTAGGTAAAAAATTTTAAAGACCTTTAGGTATACAACAAACTCTGCTTTCAGGTCTAAATAGCTAATATAGCTTTATAACTGGATAAATTATTTTCCTCTTCATGCCTAGTGAATGACTAAGTACTTCCAGACGCCAGACCCTCCTCACTATTATCCTAGATTATAGAACAGCTCCCTTTTTTCTCATTTCCTGACAAATAAACCCAACATGGTTGGCTAACTATCATACGTTTAAGTTTTTCTGGACAATTATCTTTAAACATGGTTGCCCTAATCTCATCAGGAGACCATTTTTAGTGCCGTGGTCTCGCTCTCTTCCTGCTTCTTTCAGGGAAGGTAGAACCCACTGATCTCTCCCTGAGAATGCGAGCCCAGATGTCAAAGTGGGGGACAAAAGCAGTATTAGAGAGCAAGTAGCTGAATCCTTTGGTTTGACAACTGGCTTTTCCAGGCCAGCTCAGTATCATCCAGCTCTCAACCCCATTTCCACTGATGAAGGACTGGTGGGCAGACACAGAGGCAGACCAGCTGGGATGGAAAGAGGCACTTATGTGTACGGCCCCTGGGGACATCTTTCCATCTTAAGTTCAAAAAGACCCCATCAGCACTAAGGAGCAGATAGGAAGGTCTCTAGGAAGCAGTCAGCAGAAGGCATGTTTAACTCAAGATCCTAAATGCAGCAATCAGAACACACAAGTACATGCAAGTTCCTACGAGTGGTCAACCAGTTCTGTACGCCAGCCATCCCTTTCCACTTGCTCTTTTCAGTC
>NW_011888835.1:7240465-7266987 GCF_000151845.1 Pteropus vampyrus
AAGTTTTTCTGGACAATTATCTTTAAACATGGTTGCCCTAATCTCATCAGGAGACCATTTTTAGTGCCGTGGTCTCGCTCTCTTCCTGCTTCTTTCAGGGAAGGTAGAACCCACTGATCTCTCCCTGAGAATGCGAGCCCAGATGTCAAAGTGGGGGACAAAAGCAGTATTAGAGAGCAAGTAGCTGAATCCTTTGGTTTGACAACTGGCTTTTCCGGGCCAGCTCAGTATCATCCAGCTCTCAACCCCATTTCCACTGATGAAGGACTGGTGGGCAGACACAGAGGCAGACCAGCTGGGATGGAAAGAGGCACTTATGTGTACGGCCCCTGGGGACATCTTTCCATCTTAAGTTCAAAAAGACCCCATCAGCACTAAGGAGCAGATAGGAAGGTCTCTAGGAAGCAGTCAGCAGAAGGCATGTTTAACTCAAGATCCTAAATGCAGCAATCAGAACACACAAGTACATGCAAGTTCCTACGAGTGGTCAACCAGTTCTGTACGCCAGCCATCCCTTTCCACTTGCTCTTTTCAGTCCAATTTATGATCACCTCAATAATAACTCTCAGTCCCAACTATAAAGAAATAGACCCTTGCCCCAAGAAGTTCCATTAACAGGAAACCTCTCTTTCAGGGCTGAATCTATTTTGGTTTGCATGACTGCCTTTGTCAAATCTGAGTGTGTACACATGTACTACGGCACGGAATGGAACTTAGGGAACTTGGGCTTTTTCTACATCCTATCATGAATTGTTCGAAAGCCTGATGCATTGAGCAAAATGTGAATTCATTCAGCAATTATCTTCCGAGCACCTACTATTCACCAGGTATTCTTCTAGGCGTTTAAATACAACCATGGTGGGGGGCGGGCAGCGGGTACACAAAGATTATAATTGTAGTGGTAAGAAATTTCTAGTTAAAAGAATCATCTTCAGAAATGAGAATCCCTAGAAAATCTACAGTTAGATTGTTAATTTTCTTAGGAATAATAAAATATACCCAGACTTAGAACCTTATCTGGAAGTTACCAATATAAGTGGGTAAGGGCACAGACTGTGGAATCAGATTTTGGAGTTCAAATATTGGATCTTCTCTGAGTAATTAACAAGCCTTCTTCTCCCAAAAAAGACCTAAACATTCTGACATAGGAAGATCCCTCTTCTTGTCCGAAAAACACCCAGTTCATCTGACAATGAAAACCATGACTGACAGGCCCCATTCGTACAGAGAGCTTTCAAAAAAAATTTATTTTAATGGGGCCACTCAAATATGAGCAGACAGCCTCAACCCAAAATATCTACAAACATTTTGGGGTCTCTAATGTGAAACAATACCGGAATGAACAAATGGGAGGGAAAGACTTGTAAGAAATATGGAGAGCAAAGTTAACTTCGATTAAAAAATTATAATATTTGCATTAACAGCCTCAATGCAATATGAAAACATTATACCCACAGGATAAAATTAGGTGCTATAAAAACTTCAGAAAGAAAAAATTCTTGAAAAATTAAAAATGATAGAAATTATAAATGCCACAGAAGCTTGAAAGATAAAATCAGTCTACCAGAAAACAACAAAAAGAACTGAGATGAGAAATAGGAAACAGACTAAAAATATAAGAACCACTCCAGGACACTTATCATCTCAAAAACAGCAGCTAGAGAAATAAAGTACAGAATGAATTAGATAAAAATAAATCAAATAATTTTTTTAAAATTCCCACTAATGGATGACATGAGTTTCCATTTTGAGGTACCACTAACTACACACACAATACAATGGATAAAAATAGACTCACACCAAAGCCTAATCTCATGAAAGTTCGCAATATTAATGACAGAAATAAGATCAAATAATTTCAAGAAAAATGTATATTTCAAACAAATGATCAAGAATGAGAAGGCTTCAAATTTCTCAAAAACTAGACTGGAAACAGGAAGATATTAGAGGCTTCAAAATTGTGAGGAAAGAAAATTTCCAACTTTTAAAACTAATCAAGTTATCAATTAAGTACAACAGTAGAATATATACTTTTTGATACGTGTAAGTAAATTCTCCGAAGAATGCTTCCCATGTACCTTTTCACAGGAGGTAACTAGAGGATGTGCTCCATTAAAACCAAGGGGAAAACAAAGAGGAAGACAGGATCCTAGGACAGGGGAAGATGTCCGACACAGAGACACCGAGAAAGGCAATCTGAGGATTACGATAAAAGAAATTTTAAACACAACAGCTCTGAAGCAAGTCTAGAGAACAACCAGACCAATTTGAAACAAATCAGAATTCTTGTGGGACAATTTCTTCAACAAGACGAAATGAACAGAATATCTAATGTGTGAACATATTGGGAAGAGATTTAACAGAGAAACTTTTGGTTGGAATTAGTGATAAGTTTATAGGACACGAAGGAAACAAGAAGAAGATAGTGAATAATTTTTAAGTTACATTCAAATACAATAAAAATAAAATCTAAATTTTTAAGTTTATAAAGTGTTTATCATACTTCCCAGCACATAGTAAGTACTCAAAGAATTTAGAATCTCTTATGAAGTGTTTCTTAGTAAAAGAAGAGTTAGGAGTGAAGAAATTTTACTCAGACAGGTTACTTAGGCAAAGCCTGTTTCCTCATATGCAAAATGGGAATAAGTACAATTATAGTAGGCGTTAGAGAAAATGTTTATAAGCCACCATCCTTGGTACACAGTAAAAATATTTGTCTATATTTGCATATATAATATTTAGGTGTTTGATCGCCTGAAAAAGAAATCCTAATTTCAAAACATTTAACACTAAGAGCACATGCAAAAATAATGGCCAAATATAAGAAATGCAGTGATTCTGAATGTTTACTTAATCAAAGATTTTTAAGAAAATGCCTGAACAGCCTCCCAAGCATAACAAGAAAATATAGATAAAACCTTAGAGAATGACTAGATAGACTAGGAGATCAAAATGAAACTCCAAAGTAAAGAATAGGTAGAAAATCTTGTTAGAGGAATATACTGAAAATTAGAAGAATAAAATGCCTTGGCAATAATCAAATAAAAGTAGTGCATGTGAATGATCAATAAGCTGTAATAAAGGGCATGACTTGAATGTGTTACAGCTGTTGAGTTCTACGACTGACTTGGATACTGTCTTCTCGTTCCATCTAACAGATATGCCTTCATAAGAGGTAAGTATTTTCTACGGCCCTGAGCTCGACGATGACCATCAACAAGTTACAGGGACAGAACTGACAAAATGCCTACTGAAACTTGGACAAAGTTGTTTGTTGCCCTCTCAAGAGCTCCCATCACTGCTTTCATTAAGTGGGCATCTGTATCTAAGAATGAGATTCATCATTGAGCTTACACACAATTACAAAAAAAAGAGGGGGAGAATAAAATGCATTAATTTTTATCAACAACTAAACAACTATTTAGATTTGCTAGAACGACTTAAGTTACTCCAGGTACAGTGAGTTACTTACACAAAGCCCAGATGTGACTTTTCCCTACAGTGATTTAGAGAGGGACCGAAGTGGCTGACTCACTTAGTGGCAACAGAGTAGCCACTGAACTCATCTGAACTTGGGTTTGAATTCTTATTCCAACATTTTCAGCTGGTGACCTTGGGGAATTTAATCTCTCTGGGTCTTAATTTTTTTCATGTAGAAAATGGAGATATTAATAACTGCCTCCTGGGATTACTGTGAACAGGTAGGACATTCAGAGTAAACAATTATCAGTATGGCCTGGGTCCCAGCCCACTGGGCCACCTATTGCTATCAATCACCAGTACAGTTGTACCAGGGTCCACTGGCTGAAGAGCAAGCCCGGCTGCTGGTATCAGTAAATGCCTAATAAATGTTAGCTATTGTTATTATTAGTTTCTTCTTTGTGTTTTCACGATTTTTCTTTCTAGGGTGAATATGAAGGATTTTCATACCCAGAAAAAAATATGTTTTTAAATATTACTTGAATGTAGCTATTTAGAAGATATAGTTATGGAGAATCAAGAAAATATTGGGAGAGGAAAAAAAGCGGAGGGGGGGACTTAATCTCTCACGACTCGAGCCAAGGGTTAGACGCCTCCAGAGGATCACAAGAACTAGAGCATCACTCTGCTGCCTTCGTCCGTAATTTAAGAAAAATTCTTGATCCCTTTTAGAACATTCCATTTGCAAACCCCTTCAAAGTAGGCACTGTGCCATCCCTTCCAATCACAGCAACAATGACAGAAACTGTAATAAAAAGACTCAAATCTAAGCTCTGCCACTAATGAGTTATGTGACCTTGGGCAAAGGAGCCTTCACATCCTTATTTATGAAATGGGAACAAGAGTGCCTGTTCCAGCTGCCAACGGATCAGCCGTGGCTCAAATGAGAAACTGTACTTTGGAAAGCAAGAGTGCTGTGTAAAGCCAGGGCAGTATGATTTCAATGATGACGGCCTTGGGGTGAGGTCCAGCGAACACGCGGGTGCCAAAGCTACTAGCTATTGAGTTTCAATTAAGAAACCCTGGCCAAGCAAAGGTCAGAGGGAGGCAGGAGCTTCATGGGGTTGCAGAGAGGCACTTAGCAAGCAACAGACCGTGCTCCGGCCAGGGAAAATCACTCTCCCTTACCATTAGAATCAGGGACAATGGCCTCAGCGCCCTGGAAACCTAAATCTTAAGGCCTTTAAAAGCAGGAAGGGGGCAAGAAATAGGAGACGAAAATGGAGAGCACATTCTTATCTTGGTGAAATGGTGAATGGGCCAAGTTTATTTTCAGCATCTTCTTCACCTTTCCTGACATCACCCCTACTTGCTATTGTTTTCCTAAAACTTCGAACTCACACTATAGGACCAGAGTGTCCTTATGGTACCCGCTGGCTGGCCTGTGCGCCCATCCCCTACTCCACAGGCAAGCACCCACTAAGGCCTAACATCTCCAGAAAATGACTCGTGTTCTGAAAATTATACCTTCCCCCAACAACTGAGAATTAGAAGCCCTCCTATTCCATCCTTCTCCGACCTGGAGTTAGTGATTTAAAAATAAACTAATATACAAGAAATTGTCAATTACCCACATGTTCTTATAGGTCATCCTTAAAAAAATTTTTTGGGAGATATAACTGACATAACAGTATATTAGGTCATCCTTTAATAGCCAAATTGTTAAAGAAAATTCTGAAGATGATATCTTAATCCAGGATTCTCCAAAGTGTTCTAACTAGGAAATTAGATAGACATCTGTTGTTTTTATCAAATTTCTGCTCTGCCGTTAACTAGCTGAGTGACCATGGGCAAGTTACTTAACCTCTCTGTATCTCTTTTGCTATTTATAATAGGGATGATAATGGTACCTACCACATAGTTGATGTGAAGATTGGGTTAATATATGAATAGCGCCTATCACATAGTACGGTATTAATACCTTTTAGTTATGTATTTATTTTACAGTTAACAACACTCCTTATCTGCACCCCGCACCATCCACATTTCCCAGAAAGGACATCTCCTCTGAGAGATAATACACCTAAACTCCTGATGGCTCTTGCTCTAACAGTTACACTTTCTATATTTTGTATCTTCAAAATCTCACTCTCCGCTGTAGCAATTCACAGTCTATAAACACTCTCAAATATTTTCTATCTTAAAAAAAAAAAAAAAAAGATTCCTTTCTACTTGTTTCCCATCTAGACAAGGCCCTCTGTCTTCCAACTTCTCACCGTGTTGGCAACTTCCTTGACCAGGATCTTCCTACAACTATTTCTCCCATATATTTCCTTCTTTCTATTTCTATACATTTGCGTCAAGAATAGATTCCTCATCACCCATTTGATCTTTGAACTGCTGTAATATGGATTTGCTTCCCTATTTCATCAGAATGCCTTTACCACCTGACTAACCCAAGGGCATTTCCCCCGCACACACCTTGCTGGCTGTCTTTGTACACCAGGTGATGCTGACACACTCCATTTTGAAAAGGTTCCCCTACTACCTGCTTCAGCTTCCTCATTCCCCCCACCACCCACCGCTGAAACGCTGCAGCTGCCTGACAGTCATGCTTTGCTCACACAAGGTTTCCCTCTCGCACCCGCCTAATCTCTTGCCTTCGACGTCTGCACAGAAGGACGTGAGAAGAACATGTGACCCTATGGTAGAAAGGCATTCCAGGTGGGAAGAACAGCATAAAGACACGGTGCACTGCTTGGCCAGCAAACAGCTAGCTGATCACTGGCTCCTCGAATGTCAGGGAAGATTCTTAAGGAAAACCGTGGGAAATCAGCCTGGAGCAGGAAGGCAGTGACATCCTGGGAAGGTTTGGATGCTAAGGAGCCTGGACTTGATTTTATCAGCAGTGAAAAGCCCCTCGGGAGCTGGGAGCAATTATGTGTCTGCCACACCTCACAACTAAACAACCCCAAATCCAATGTTTCCCCCTACGAAATGTTTCCCAGTTCTGTTCCTCTGTGTTCCCCTTGTCCCTTGTTGTCTTGTGAATTCTGCTTCCTTGTTTTTTTAGTCTTTCCAAACCCGCCCTCCATGGTCATTAGTTCACTTTTTAAAACAAACAAACAAACAAACAAACAAATCCTCCAAGAACTTCTCACAGAGAGTCCAGGGTGGTGGAGGGGTACATTGCTGTGGGCTTGGTCGCTCCTCTGATGGAGGGAGAACAGAGCCCCCACGCAGCCTATCCTGCCCATGTCTGCACCTTTTTGCTGAATCCTTTTACCACCGGGGCCTTGAATTTGCGACTCAACTATAAGCCCTACTAGGGAAAGGTTCATAGCCTTAGATTCTTTTATATTGCTCACTGCTTTTCACAGTGCTCGGCTTATCACAGGTGCACAATAAATAATCATTATCCACATAAAAAAGAAATGCACACTCATGTGTGCTGGGTACACAAGTGAATCTGGAAAACAGCAGCAGCAGAAACAGAACCCCAAAGACCTGGGGCTCCTTACAAAAAAGGAAACAACTGTAGAGAGCCAATAGCAAGAACAACATCTTAAGAGAGATGAGCCAACGACCTGAAAAGGTTTTCCCTATCACAGAGCCCAATTAAGTGATGGTTTGCTTTATGATAATTTTTTTTTTCTTAAATTACTGACTTTTCTAAAAGACGGCTAATAAACTAGAATCAAACTGGAACAAAACCAGAAAGCAACCCAGGACAGTGATAAAACAAGGACTCTGGAATGTGGCAAGGTTGGCAACAGAGTCCAGGCCCAGCACCAACCAGCTGTGCGGCCACAGGGAAATTTCTTCTCTAGACCTACAGTCTCTCAACTATGGAGTGGGGAAACCACCTAGCCCACCGCCTTATGAAAAGCAACGTCTAGAGAGGCTGGCAAAAACTAACTAGTTCTCGGTTTACTCAGCATAGTTGAGTATGCCTTCCATGTACCAGACATGGTTATAGATAGGCACTGGAATGTATCGGAGAATAAAAACGTCAAATGCGTGTTCGCATGGAGCTCTGCTTACTCATCCTTAGCCCTCGTGAGAATAAAATGAAAGCCCCGGTCCTTTCCCCTGTGAAAAATACACGTAGTGCCAGGTATGTTGTGCATACAGTTGTAAGGGAGTCAATGACCACATGAAACCTTCAGTCCCCTCTTGTGATCTTAGATTAAGAACCTGCCCCAAATAATTTTTGACAAAAGAGCCAAAAACATACAGTAGAGAAAGGAAAGCCTCTTTAATAAATGGTGCTGGAAAGCTGCCTGTTAAAAGAATGAAACTAGACTATTGCCTATCACCACACACCAAAATTAACTCAAAATGGATTAAAGACCTGAATATAAGACTTGAAATAATAAATGCATAGAGGAAAACATAGGAACTAAACTCATGGACCTTGGACTTAAAGAGGATTTTATGAATTTGATCTCAAAGGCAAGGGAAGTAAAAGCAAAAATAAATGAATGGGACTACATCAAACTACAAAGCTTCTGCTCAACAAAATAAACTGTCAACAAGAAAAAGAGACAACCATCCAAATAGGAAAATATATTTGCAAGCAATGCCTCCAATAAGGGCCTAATATCCAAAATATACAAAGAACTCATACAACTCAATAACCACAACAACGAAAACAAACAATCCAATTAAAAAAATGGGCAGAGGACCTGGACAGACACTTCTCCCAAGAAGACATACAAATGGCCAACAAACATGAAAGAATGCTCAACATCACTAACTATTAGGAAAATGCAAATCAAAACCACAATGAGATACTATCTCACACCTGTTAGAATAGCTGTTATTCACAGGACAAGTAATAACAAGTGTTGGAGAGGATGTGGAAAAATAGGAACCCTCATACACGGCTGGTGGGACTGCAAATTGGTTCAGACACAATGGAAAACAGTGTGGAGGTTCCTTAAAAAAAATAAAAATTGATCTACCACATGATCCAGCAATCCCTCTACTGGGTATTTACCCCAAGACTTCAAAACATAAATTCGAAAAGATATTTGCACACCGATGTTCATGGTGGCCAGGATATGGAAGCAACCTAAGTGTCCTACGATAGATGATTGCATAAAGAAGCTGTGGTACATATATACAATGGAATATTACTCAGACATAAGAGATGAAATACTGCCATTTGCGAAAACATGTATGGACCTTGAGATAACCATGCTAAGTGAAACAAATCTGACAGAAAAAGTTGAAAAACCACATGATATCACTTATATGTGGGATATAAACCTAAAAGCAACAAATGAACAGGACGAATAAACAGAGACACATGGACAATTGACGAGGGGTTATCAGTGGGAGGATATAGAGATAGATTGGGCAAAAGGGGTCAAATATGTGGTGACAGAAAGAAATCTAACTATGGGTGGTGAACACACAATGAACTATATATATGCCTTACTGTTGAATTGTACACCTGAAACTTACAGGATTTCGTTAACCAAGGCTCCCACTGTGCACAGACACAGCGGATGACACGCCCGATTCTAAATCTGAATTGCACAGGGCTGCAAAACAAGCCTGGCCCCTGCCATCCTCCAAAAAATCACACAAGAAACAGAGTCAACTAACCTCTTCTTAGGCTTCACAAAATGAAGTCCACAATTCCCCTCGGCAGGCAAGACCAATTCCTCTCATGAGCAGGCAAGTCCTCCCGCCCCCCACTCTAGTTAAATTCACCTTCTGTGCCCTCTCAGGCATGGTCTTCCCGTTCTAATCTTCATGTCGTCGCCTTATTTTCTCCAAAGGCAAGTCCTCTCTCACCTGTACTGCTTTCCTTACCTGTTTTTCCATCACCATCACAACAAAATAATAAATCAATACCCAGAACGTGACAAATTCTGGTGTTATTTAATATAGAAGGGAATTTAACAGCTTTCTTCTGGATGTTAAGACCATGTTAAGCATTTCTAGGCTACATCCATGCTTGAAGTCTTAACCGACCAGGAAACCAGACTGTGTCTTTTACGATAGCAACACTCCATGCTCTTGTATAATGCAGCTCACGGAACCCACTTCTAGAAAGCTGCTTCCTTCTAATCCCATCCAACTGCCTGCATAGTCCCCATTAAGTCTTCCATTCTTATGGGGTCCTCATTATCAGATGATTAATACAGAGAAAAAAATCCAAAATTGAAGAAAACACGTGTGAGGCACAGTAACTCTGGAAGGCTAATCCTTTCTTTAAAAAACTAAAACACACTCTATGACTCAAAAATCCCACTCCTAGCTATTCATACAAGAGAAATAAACTCATGTTCACACAAAAACCTGTGAACAACTGTTTAAAGTGGTTTATTCAACAGTACCGAGAACTGGAAACCAATCCAAACGCACTTCGATTGGTGAATGGATAAACTGTGGTAGATCCATTAAATGCAATAAGACTCAGCAATTAAGAGGATTAAACTACTGATAACGTGCAACAATGTGGGTGGATCTTAATGAATTACTCCAGGTGAAAGAAACCAGACCCAAAAGGCAACGTAGTATATCATTTATATGACAGTCTAGAAAAGGCAAAAATATAGGGACAGAATTCAAAGCAGTGGATGTCAGGGGCTGTGGTAGAGTGAAAGGGCACATGGACTTTTTGGGGTGTAGGAACTGAACTTGATTGTGGTGGTGGTTACAAGACTGAATACATTGTGCATGTTTGTCAAAACACAACGACAAAAGGTGAATTTTACTGTATGTAAATTATACCTAAATAACTCAATTTTAAATGTTTTAAAATACTAATATAGAAGAATATTGAAAATAGGGACTCAAGTTTCAAAATCAATAGTAAAATAGATCGAACGATCCTGTATCTTGAAAAGAGAAACTGAATTTATCTATTTGACCAAAATTAGACTATAAATGTGTAATTCTTAGAACAAAAAAGAATCTACTTATTTGTTATATAACTTCCACGAGATTTATGTCAGCAGGACAAAATATTTTTAACTTCATGTTTGACTTTTCATAGCCCATTTATAAAGATAGATCATTTCTTCCCAATCTGTTTCAGGGTATGTTTTCACCAAAGACTTCTTTTAATCCTTAGATGGTCTAAATATTTTTCTTTAGTGCCTATCAAGTCAGCATCTTAGGTCAATTTTTTCTCTAATGGTTATCAGGCTTAACTTAGCCAACTTTTAACTGGGTCACGGCTGTATGATTCCATCGGTTTTCCAATGTCACTTTCAGAGAGTCCATAAAATTTCCCCCCTTTTGAAAGATCTGAAATTCCTCTTTGCAATCGATTTACATACGTATTGTATTGTACACATGGGTGCTCATCAAAAAGATCCCAGCCTACAAAATCGTGGGTGCTAGCGTCAAGTAAATTTTCGGAGGGGAAAAATTAAGTGATGAGTCCTTAAGAATATACTCATAACAACATTTACTTCCCTCTGTTACCTCGCAACCATGGGGTACCAGATAATAAATCAAATAATACATTTAAATATGAGAGCCCTCATATTTTACCAATTACGTTTTGTTGGTTTTATCCCAACTCTGGATAAACTACATTCCTTCATTGAGCAACTAGTGTGGTACCAGACACTATACCACCATGGGGCCTTAACAATTACTTTAAGTGTGGTAGGACGATAAGGAGACAGACAGCATCATCATCATCTTATCCAATGTTTACTGAGTGTTTATTGAGCAACTACCAGAATGGGTCCTAAGAGCGTTCTTAATACTAATATAATAACCCTCTCAACATGCCTGAGGTCATTACCATTAATATTCCCATTTGATTGATGAGCAAAGGAGTCTCTAAGCTGTCCAGTGAATTGCCCAGGCCCACACGCCAGGTCCTTGGCAGCGCTGGGGTGCATACCCTGTTTGCTGCAGAGCTTGTACATTTAACAACAGCACTGTGAGTGTTATGGCCCCCACATTGTGACATGAGCAGGCCTGAGCCCATTCTGTGGCCCAGTTCTTCAAGTCAGCAGTAGCTGAGGTTCAATCCACATGGCCAATCCACAAACATCTGTCAAGTCACTGAAAACTGGTGTTCTGTCTAGAAAACCCCAAAACACCTTTCACAGCAGCAAGAACAGCTGAGAAGCAAAGGAACTGAACTTGCCAGCTGGCTCTCCCCAGTCCCAATGCCCTTGCAAAAAGGCTGCTGAACGCAGAGGGGCGGCCACCCCTGTCACCCAACAGCTGCTGCCCCTTCACGCTCTTTGCTAGAGGAATGAAGCCACACAAGCAGCTTCTTGCACCCACACTTCAGAAAATCAGACTAAATATAGCCAAGTGTGCTCTCATGAGCCAGCTCAGAGCTGGTACTGCTGCTACATTACACTTCAGAAAACTGGGGAGGAATCAGTTTGATTTACAGCAGAGCAGCTTTCTTTCTTGCTCCTGTGGTTTCAAAAGGACCATACGCAAGATCTAACTGGGCTGTGGGGAGTGCTGAAGGTTTGGCCAGGCAGATAATAGAGCCTGTAGGAAAAGGAACGTACCAGACATGACTTCAGGGGCGTCCTCACTCACTTTGCTGCCCATAAAGGGCTAAACCACCACAACACCAGGACTTGGGGGGGGGGGAGAAGTTGCAATCCATTATGTAGATCATACACCACTGTTTTATGCCCTTTCCCCCATTCCCCACCCATCAGCATCCAACTAAAAGCTCACTCAAATGCTACCTGCTTGGTGAGCTTTTCCCCATCCAGCTCAGAACTCAATGCTCCACTTGTTCTCAGACCTCCCACGTTATGTCTCTTGGACTTTTATTTAGCACTTATATCATTCAGCCTAATCTGCTTCTCTGTCTCCTTCGCCAAAGTGGAGGGGGCGGGGAGAAGATTGTGCTAAGCTTCCTTTTTCATTAGATTTCCCCCAAATCTAGTAGAGTTCCTTGAACACAGGCAGTAGTACTGCTTACCAACAGAAAATGCAAAACCTGCCTGAGTGCCAGCAGAAGAAAGTTTGCAGTGAATCCCCACCCCTCTCCTAATTAATTAAATGCACATCTGACACTCCCCGGAGTTCAAGGACCAGGTTCAGACCCCTGGCTATTCCTCCTGTGACAGGTCACCACAGCACCTACTGTGACTCAGCATTACAGAACACAGCTACCTGCAAAGGTGCCACACCATCTCCCCGTATAAGCAGCAGCCCTTGCCTCTTCCGGCATATGGCATACAAGTATAGCAAGACACGGGAAACGAACAGAGAGCTGAAAGGAATTCGGAAGGGCTGGGTCAGGCATCACAACAGTGGGATTAGACCGAAGCCCTGTCTGAACTGGCTGAGAGGTCCTGAGAAGAGAAGGGAGTGGCGGGAACCATTGCCACAGCAGGTTGAGGCCCCGCTCAGTCACCAGATAGGAATTTTTAGTGATGGGCTTCTATTCACCACTGTCATATCCTAAAACTGTGATTAATAGAAACTGCTGGTGTGGAAAGGTCATATCTTATGAGCTAGAGAAAGAAATGAGAAAAAGAAAAAAAGGACTCTTGGTGACGAGTGAAATGGAAGAGAAAGGGGTAGCGGTTAGTTGCAGAGTCACACCACGGCACTGCACAGGTGAGCAGCTGTCAGGGAAGCCCGTCCACAGTCCCACTGCTTTTACGACATGTATATACTCTGTGACACAGCTGGCAGTTCTCCTTAAGGGTGGAAGGGGGCTATGTGGAATCAGGAGCACCCATAACCCTACCACAAATTCATTCAGTCTTCCATCCGTTCATTCGTTCATCATGCTTTGTACGGGGTCTACCGTGGGCCAGGCCTAAGACAACGCCAGACCTCAGGAAGCACCGCCAGGTAAAAGAGTGATGTTCTCAACAAGGAAATGCAGGTGTGTTAGCGCCAAGACAGCAATCTTCCTCCTCGCTTCATCTGTCACACGAGAGGAAATCCACGAGAATGACACTTCCGGTCTGTCTTTACTCTCTCATGGGCTCTTCTCAAAGAAGACAATGATTGACATGCAAGTCTGGGAAAGGGAACAATGCACAGGTGGCTCAGGCCTCCCTCCCTCCCTTAAGGACCCACCTGCCTGTTGTGGGAGCCCATATTCTCTCTGCTCTCTAGCTGTCACCATTACAGAGTCAAGTACTCCTGTGAGGGTAAGTTCACTGTTGGAGTATAATATTAGCAAGTCCACTTTATCACCCAATCCAAAGCCAGAAAGAAAATAACCCACGTGGCCTTGTAATAAACATGACGTTTTTATCTCCCATTGAGTCTCTGTGATTCGGTTCTGAATTAAAGCGGAGTACAGAGCCATCGTTTCGAACTGCTTCTCTTCGCTATAAGTGTCTATTTTGTTTGCCCTTTTCTCCAGCCAGTTATTACTTACTTATCCTTATGTTTTGGTGATAAGCAGTTTTTTTGTTTTACTCTTTTATGGGAGATAAACTGTGGAACCCAAGCATTTAATGACTCAGAGGCCATTTGATAAGCCAATTTGTGCACTCAGGATGGAAAATTCAGATTCCCCAACACAAATGTCATTTAGAGCACATCGGCTTCCATCTGAAATCTTCGAGGGGGGGATGCTGAATATTGGAAATCATTTTTCTCCCAACTAAGAGAGGCTACTCTATTAGATCTAGAATAGAAATATTATGTACAATATTCGTCCACCCCACTTTACTTACACAGCTCTGAGGATGAAGCCAGAAGAGGAATTGGGGACAAGTAGGAAAACTCTTCTCTTGCTTCATTTATGAAATAACCACTGTGGTCCTTCAAGGACCAGGCCCCAATCTTGGAGTAAGGTGATCAACACAGTCCCTGATAAAGCTACTTTCTCCTCTCCCCGTTTAATGCTGCAACTCACTTCTGTTAGTTAACATCGCCTCAATGGACACAACCATCTACATAGTCTTTCTATGGAGAATGGATTACCCTGTGCTTTCTGTGTCCCATGTCCCCTCTAGCGGTCTTCCAGCAATTTCAGGTAATTTATGACAATGCAGTGGTTTGTTAAAAAGGCAATGGATGCCAATATAATCTCAATCTGAATGCAGACCGTCACAGGTTCTATGGCCAGAAAACAGAACTCAAGGATGTCCAGCTGCCCGCTGGGGCAAGGCTCTGGTCAGGCCAGGGAACAGAAATAAGATGATGTAATTAAATCCAGAGAAGAAAACGCAAACCAGAGTAATCATAAAATAAACAAAGGGAACTTCTTTTTCTTCTTAAACTCAAGGCTACAGGTTCAGCAAAATGAATGAGCTCCTTACGTGCTATTAACACTTTTAGAAGTTTAAGCTCACTTTAGAAAACAGGTTACACGTCGCAAAATCCTTCTAATTTGAAACTAATTAGAAAAGACAGGATACAAAACATGTGCCAAATAGTATAACTGTTTGTTTTGTTTGTTTGTTTTTAAACCAAGAACGGGAGAGAGTGCGGGTAACATTTACTGAGGATCCTTGTTCCAGGCACCCTTCCTTAAGTCCTTTCCTTTATTTAATCCGCACAATTTTCCTGGAAAGTAATTAGTCATGTGCCCATTTTTTTCCACATGTAGATATTAAAGCTCAGATGTTAAGTAACATATATTTCCTATTCCAGTTCTTCTGCCAACATTCGTTATTCTCTGAATCAGTGTTTCTCAATGAGCTTCGAAACACTGGTTGTTACTTGGCATTGGGTTGGGGACTTTGTATGGGGTGACCATGCGCACTGACAGACAGTTAGCATCCCTGGCCCACGAGCACAAAAGACCAGCAGCAACCCCCAACAGCAGTCCCCGCGTATCCCAAACATGTCTTAGGAGGACAACTACCCCTCAGATAGGAATCACTGCTCTAAAAGAGTCTTTGAGTATCAGGACAAAAAACTGAAGTGAGGGGCATGTCCTTTTAAAGCCCCCCCCCCCCCCCCCACTGCCCCTGCCCTTTCGAATTTCTCAGAAGCCCATTATTTTATGGCATTTGTACTCCTATGAAAACCCCATGAACCGTTATGGAGTCAGTTACAAAAGCTCTATGAATTTATTTCCCATGCATTCCAACAACATTTATTGAGTACCTATATGGATGAGTCAGGTACTGTGCTGTTGGCTGGAAATATAAAGTCAAACTGCATGGTTCTAAGCCCCCAAGGAGTTACATGCTTATGGTCTAGTGACAGATAAGTATGGTGAGTGTTAGGATAGATGTAAGCACAGGTGCTAGCTAGGAAAGCTGAGTGCAGGCATCTCCCATAGACAGGGCAGAGTGCTGGGAAGGCAGAAAGGCTGGCTAGGTCCAGTTCCCAGAGGAAGTGAAGTTTTTCCTGAGCCTTGAAAGACCAAATGAGAGGAGCCAAGAAGGGCCCATTCCAGGCAGAGAAAACTGACTTTGCAAAAATCAGAAGAGAATCATACCTGCAGCCAAAGTTTAAACTACTTCCTTCATTCTTCAAGTAGAGACCTCATTGTGATTCAAACTCAGGATCTCCTATTTACTAGAAAGGCATGTTAGCCAAATAAGTCACTAGAAATAAAATAAGCTCTCCTCAGTCCAAAGGTTTTTCCTTCCAAAGCCCTTATTTTGTAAGGTCTAACCCACCAGACAAGAAATATGACTAATTCCATACTTCGTCCAGTGAGCAGGAAATTGCTTTCAACTATATTGCGCATTGGCAACCAGTGTGTGTCCAGCATTGAGGACACAGAAAGATGGGGAAGAGGTGATCATCAATGTCATCTGAGGAGTGAGGTAGTAGGGTGTCAGAACATCGATTTTACCCTTGACCTCAAGCTCAGAATGAACTTTTTTTCTTTTTTAAATCTGAAGTCTTGTCTCACTTACCAACAATTATAACATGCAAAAAGCCAGATTCTCCCCCTATTACATTTGCACAGAAAACATAGAAGAGCCTTTGGCTATCTGTTTTTTCAAAGTCAGAGATGTTATATATAATTAGAAAATCAAATATATAAATAAACGTATTAGATATGGATTACTACAAGTGGCCAGCTTGGGGATCTCTGAACCCAAGCTAGCCCAAAGGCAATAGTTTACAGAAGCTGGGTTGTAGCTACTTCAGGGTAATTATAAAGATCAAGAGTCAGATTAGTTTAGTTTCTCCCACCTGGGGCAAGGAGGGGCGATTCTAAGCCAGCCAGCCCTGTGTTTCTTTCCTGCCTCCAGCCTACAAGGAACAGGCTCATTTCCCCTTGGCATGAAGCCTGATGTAACTGGAGGGCATATGCCCTCGCTTTCCTACACTGCACCCTTCCCCTCTGACCTGAGACGCGCTCAGGAACCATAATTCTGTAGGTGAACTACGCTCCCCTTTAGTCCCATGGTCATTTCATTTTATCACGCAGTTTGTCCTCATTCGACATCAAGACCAGGTCTGGTCCACATATTACCCTAACCCCCATCCCCGGCCCCGAGTCCCAGAAACTACGCGCTCAACAAGAAAGCCGAGATAAGAGAATCCGAAATGAAAACTCGAGATTTGTCACAAACCGCCTGTCCCTGCTTTCAACCAGGAAGTTCGCAGAAGGAAAGGTGGTTGAGCCAGAACTGCAAAGCTAAAGGCCAAAATTACACCAGGAAAGAGGAAGGTGGTCTTCAAAGAAAAGAATTCACCCAAATCGAATAGGTTGGTTGTCCTTTTTATCCCTAGTTGATCCCATTTCATTTCTGTAAACTTTGCTAACCCCGGAGGGCCGTATAAACAGAGACAGGTGTAGGGGCACCTCCACTCTCGGGGTTCATCTGCTGCCGTCCCTGCCGGGTGCACACGACAAGGGGCCCTAGACCCAATCGCAGTCCATGCTTCCCGATGACGCACCTGGCCAGGGTCCTCCCCCACGTGTGGGGGGCAAAGAGAGCATCCCCAGCCCGGTGGCCCCCCCAGACAGCCCCGATGGGAGAGAGCAGCGAAAGGGGCACCTGGGGGTGCGACCTCATGCCGGTCTCTCTGACTTTCCCCCCATTTCCAGCGCATCGTTTCACATTAGAGACACTCCAACCTTAAAGTCCTGCGCACCTACGTGTCTTTCCAAAGCAACTGACTAAAGCGCCTACTGGCCTTTCGTGGCTCAGGTGAGTGCCAAGAGGTGTAGGAGGAAAGGGCCCGCTCGCCACCACCCTCTTTCCTCTCCTCCCCACGTTCCCTAAGATTCACCAGGGATGTGTGTATTGGGGTGCGCGGGTTGAGAGGGAGCTTAAAATGCCCAAGCGTCCCTTACCTTCCACAGCCATTCTCTCAGAGCCTCCCTAACGCATGCATAATTTTCTCGGCCGAGGTACTCCTCTTGCCCCGCGCTCCCCCCCTCCTCGCGCTTTCGCCTAAAAATTCTGCGCTCATCTGCTCCAGGACCAACCTGCCGCGGTCACGCAAAGCGAGGCTGCCGGCTCCCAGCTCGGCGCAGGGCGGCCTGGGAAGTGTAGTTCCCCGCCTTCATTCCTACCCGGGAAAGCGCCCCAAGTCTTGCGCGGGGCGCGGCCCCGCCTCCACACCCGGATGGCAGCTCCAGTTTCAGCTGCTCCACCTAGAGCAATGCGTTCTGGAGTGTCTCGTGAGCAGACCCGGGGACCCAAGGAGGTGTCAGGGACTACATATTCCAAGATGCCGTGCGCTGGGTTTCGTTCCGCGCTTAGAGTACAAACCCGTGATTGAGATCATCCCTTCAATTAGAAGGGGGTAAGCACCTGGCAGGGGTCGCGTGGGAGGCACGAAGCAGCAGGGTTTCTGGTGTGATCTTCCGAGCGTGTTTTTTGGCTTCCTTAGCTACCCATTTAGTGAGAAGAGAGCCAGCAGCGGGCTTTGGTTCTCCGCCTGGGCCAGAGAGTCGCTGCACAGGGCGCGGTTGAAATTTGAACCTCTGCGCCCCGGGATGTGTGGTTTGGCCGAATCCCGTCAGGTGATAAAGCTGATCCTCTCCGTGGTTCAAGTAGCTAACACTTAACATAGGGGTGGAGCACGGCTTAAAAATCCCGAATAGGCATCTCCCCTAAGGGGTTATTTGGAGCAAAATCTAGGAACCAGGATTCCACCTGAGGATGTCTGACGATGGAAGCCTGTGTGGCTTCCAGGGTAGGAAGCTTTCAGTTCGCCCGGCCTGGGACCTGTTGGCAGTCTGTGATAGGGCCTGTTAATTAACAGCGCCTAAGTGCTAGTGTTCTTTCAACTTCTGAACCTGTGTCCTAATTCCAGGTGCTTGGGGGTGCTTTGAGCGCACAGGTAAAAGAGTCCCGTGGAGCGTAATAGAATTCCAGAGCTGGTAGATACTGATAAAAGTGAAGTTCCCCAACTTTTTTCCCCCTGCATGTGGAAATACTGATGCAGGTAGAGGTAACGGAATGGCTTTAGGAAGAAAACTGTCTGGAAACTGCATGCAGTAAGACTTGTAAAGGCCTTGAACTCGGAAATGCACGTGGTACCACTTCCACCCAGCGCCCAGCATTTCCGCCCCTCCCCCATGTATATGTTTAAAAACGACTCTGGAAAATAACTCTTAAAGTACGAAGATCTGATTGTTTCCATTATCATAACTACTTAGATTTTCTTGTTCTGTCTTGGTCATAAATTTTAATATTTTTTACAATTTTATTTCTCTGTGTGCACGTGCATACCTGCTCTTCTTACCACTAAGTACCTATGTGCTTAATCCTCCTATTGGGTAATATGGTTGTGTCTGGGTCTTTAAAAAAGACCAGTGTGCATCAATTAAATGCCCTTGATGATACTCTGAATTCACACAGCTGTGTGCAAATCAAACCCAAATCTTCCAGCCTTGGTAAAGAGAGACCTATTTAGTGAAATACAGTTGCCAAAATAATTTTTACAACCACATATGCAACCAGGCATTCCAAAATATGGAAAGAACTGAAATCCAAGTGCTTCTCACCTCTCTCAAGTATATAAAATCACCAAAGCATTCATTTCCTTTGATTGAATAAATGGAAAAGAAAGTCAAGGGACCACAGGCAGTATCAATAGTTCTCAACCTTGTCTGTGCATCAGCCTTTTACACATTCCTAAGCCCCACCTTAGTCTCAGAATTTCTGCGGGTTTGGGTAGGTATACTTAAGTTTTTAAAACCCACAGGTGATTCTAACTGCAGCAAAGGTGAAAACCTTTGGTTTGCTTTCAAGCTTTTAAGAATCTGGGTGATCATAAAATGTAAAAATCACTGAAATTCATTTTTAATTTTAAAAATCTCATTTCAGAGGAAGTCTGAGATCTTTCCTAACTGATATGCATTCCAGTTTAAGTTTCATTTTTAGCGTAAATGTAAATAAGATGTGAAGGAAATATTAGTTTAATCATATGGAATAGCCAATATTTAGCTTTTTTCTAACCTATGAGTGGAGCAATTTTGTGGTTCAACCTAATGAAGGATAAGCAGCAGTTACTCAAGGGTTTTCAATTACTGCTGAATATTAAAATCACCTGGGGAGCTTTGAAAAAATAATAAGTTCCTACTAGAATGGCCAAAAGAAAAAGGCAGAAAATACCAACTCTTGGCAAGATTAGGGAGCAGTAAGAACTCTTATATACTCTTGCTGTTGTGAAAATTGACACAACCACTATGGGAAACCACTTGGCATGTTAAGCTGAATGTAAGTTTATCCCGTGACCCAGCAGTTCCACCCCTAGATGTATGTACCAAACAGATACACATACACATCTTTTCCAAAAGACATATACAGGAGTGTTCATGGCTGCGTTATTTGAATAGCTACAAACTGGAAACAACCGGAATGTTCATCAACAATACATTGGCTAAATGCATTGTGGTATAACCAAACCGTCCTCCATAGCAGGAGTCGGCAGACTATGGCCCATGGCCAAATATAGCTCCCTATCTATCTTCATATCACTCATAAGTATAATTTTTACATTTTAAATGGAAAAAAGTCAAAAGAACATTTTGTGATATATCAAAATTATAAAAAATACCTACATAATAACCTCAGTTTTACTTTTTGGTCTGCAAAACCCAAAATATTTCCTATCTGGACTTTTATAGGAAAGAGGTTTTTCAAACCCTACTATAAAGTAATGAGAATGAATAAATTACAAGTGCATACAACAACACTGATGAATAATATGCATTAGTTATCTACTGCTGGTAACAAATAGCCCAAAATTTAGTGACTTAAAATAACATTTATTATTCTCAATTTCTGTGGGATGAAAATTTGGACACAGCTCTGCCTGAGGGGTTTTTACGGGCTACAATCAAGGCGTTGGTTGCTCTGAAGTCATCTGTAAGCTCATTGGGGAAGGCTCAGCTTCCAAGCTCATAATTTCAACAATTGAAATCTGTTGGTGGCTTTCAGTCCATCACAGTCTGTTGGATGGAGGGCCTCAGTTCCTTTCTGGCTGTTGGCCAGAGGCCATCCTCAGTACTTTGCCACAAGGGCCTCTCCAACAAGGCAGCTTGCTTCATCAAAGCATGCAAGCTAAGGAGGCTGTAGAATTGTATAGCAAGATAGAAGTCACAACCTTTTGTAACCTGATTATGGAAATGCCATCCCCTCAACATTGCCATATTCTATTAGTCAGATGCCAGTTACTCAAAAGGAGAGGATAAGACAAGGCCATGAATAACCAGAAGTGAGGATCATTGAACGTAGTGGTAGACGCTACAGAATGTTGAACAAAAAAAGCCAAACAAGAAGAAGTACATGTGATGTGATTCTATTTATGTAAAGTTTAAAATGTAGAAAAACTAATCTATGGCATTGGAAGTCAGAATAGTGGTTCCTTCTAGTGTGGAGGGTGTGGTCAAAGTGGGGAATAGTTACTGGAAGGAAGCCCCATGATGGCATCTGGGTTGTTGGGGGGGCGTTCTGATTCTTGAACTGCATGCTGTTTATTATACATGTGTATAATGTTTGTGAAAATGTATATGTGTGATTTGTGGAAGTTGCTTGCGTGTGTGTTGTACTCCAATAAAAAGATTCAATTAAATATAATAAATGACCCATTTATCAGCCACTCTTTGATTATTTTTTTTCTTCTCTTTCTTCGCCATAGCAAAGTGACAGTTCTGTTCCATTTCATTTAAAAAGTATGTTTTGAGGACTTACTATGTGCCAGGTGCTTGCATAGAAGCTTGTGATATATGGTAGGCTGTGTGCAGAGCTGAGAAATATGTGCCACAGTTGAACATAGCATTTCAGGCATGACATAGGAAGTTCATTTACTCATGAAGTCGCATCTGATACACAACTAAATTTAACGAAGGAGAGTCAGCACTCAGGGTTAGATTCTCAAGTGAAAGTATAGAGTAAAAATTAGGAATGAGCAACTTTGTGCTTGAAAATGCCTTATGTGGCCCCTTGAAGTATAGAATATGTAATTTTATGTATACAGTCCTGTAGAATAATTTCCTAGCACACCAAAATTAGAGAATATAAAGGAAAACTACTGGGAAAGACTTTATGCGAATGACTATATATTCAAAACAGTCAACATTTAAAATAATCAAATTCTTAGTTTTGAATGGGGGCATAGTTAAACAGTTTCATATTTTTTTCTTCTTTTGGACTTCAATACTTTAATATGCTGTAAGATTTTTGTGAGGATTAAATGATAATTAAAGCTTCATCTTAGAGTAGAGGCAGGTCTCTAAAGAAATGGGAGTTTGTTCAATAGATTTAAGCTACCTGTGTGAATCAAACACATAAAATGGTTACAATTCGCCAGAAATTCTTCTAAGTGCTTTAAAAATTCCCAGGCATTTTGGCTCTGAAGGCCATGTGTTTAAACATTGTTCTATGCTGCCTTTCCAATTTTCCACATATTGTGTTTTTGCCATAGGCGGTTTGGGAGAGTGGCAGACCAAAGTCACAACATGGAGCAGGGCACGTTGGGCCTGAAGGAGCCCCTCCTTGTGCCTCTCTTCTTGGAGGGCAGATGAGTGATAGGGATAAAACCCTGTGCACCCTTTTCTTCTTAGGGAGCTCTATGCTTTCTTATTTTCCCCGGGGGCAAAAAAAAAAAAATAGCATATTATGTTGTCGCAAAAGAAAAGGATAGAATTGAGCCTTCGTGGTTAGAGATGAGAAAGGGTCATCAGTTGTCAGAAAGTGAGAGTCAAGGGAATTCGTGCAGTCGGAGCCCTATAAAAGGCACTGCAGGTGCTGATGACAGATGACTGTCCTCATAAACCTGAAGGCATGATCTAGGGCTCAATCGTCATGTCTGCCAAACTCAGAGAAGTTAAAGAAAAATAGGACATAGGAGATGATTTAGATTGCACCTGGGAGAGAAAGAAAGCAGCTCACTCGAGATGTGCCTTGTGCGATAAGGCAAGCATTAGCGTAGTATGGCCCTAGGTTTTGCCTTCTGCTTGCTTTTTCCAACCCATGATACCTGTTAGAGAACAATTTGGCATGTGAAAGGTATTTCTGTGAAGTCTGGTTTTATTCAAGGAAATGTGAATCTTATGGAGGTGGGGGAAGTTATCAGCTAATTTTTGTCTCATTGTTTTAAACACGGGGGTAGTATCTGTTAGGTGTCTTAAGTGATACAGTGTATATTTGTTAAGGTGATCTCTGCCTTCCTCATATAACCCTTCTATGGACCCTTAGGGGTCCTTCATTCACATCCCCTGGGCTGGTCTCAGGAAAAAATAAACCCAACCATAGAACTCCTTATAGTGCTGTCTTACATGTGCCGTGTGCATTGTTGACTCTGCCTTTGGAGGCACAGTGATGGAGCAGAAATACTCTAAACCCTGGAAACGTATAGATCTGAGTTTGAAATCTATTTCTCACCACATACCACGTGGGTGGACTGAAATAAAGTAATTAACATCTCTGGCCTTGGTTTACTCATCTATAAAATAGATCAAAAATATATCCCTCTCAGGGGCTTTTTGAAAATAAGTTATCTATCTGTTTTAACAAATTAACCCCAAACTTAGTGACTTAAAATAGTAAACGTTTATCATCTCACACAATTTCTGTGGTTCGGGGAATCAGCTGGGTGTTTCTGGCTCAGGGTGGGTGTCTAATGAGGTTGCAGTCAAGACACTGGTCAGGTGGCTGTCGTCCGAAGGCCTGCCTGGGGCTGGAGGACCCACTTTTGTGGTGGCTCACTCGCTCTGGCTGTTGGCAGAAGGCCTCTGTGCCTCACTACATGGACCTCTTTATGAGACTTCTGGTTGTCCTCACAAAATGACAGCTGGCTTCCGCCAGAGAGAGTGATCAAGGGAGAACAAGGAGGAAGCCACGACGTCATTTGTGACTTGCTCTTGGAATCACATGTCGTCACTTCTGCCTATTCTACTTGCTGGCGGCGAGCCCTGTAGTTCAGCTGTCATTCAAGGGCAGGGAAATTGGGCTCTGCTTTTTGAAGGAGGTGACTAAGAATTTGTGGACATATTTTAAATCACCATAAGAGGTAACATAAGTAAGGTTCTTGTAATAAAGTAAGTATTCAGTAAATGAATGTAACTATTATTTAAAGGGTTAAATAGTATCTTGTTCTACTCTGCCTCTCCAGTACCTAGCACAGTTTTGGCATATAGTGACAACCTTACATAATGAGCTAATGATTAAATAATGAGCTAAATTTACTTCTTGCCTTATGTTAGGTATTGTGCTTAGCATTTTCGATGGAATAGCTCATTTCATCTTCACAATAACCCTGGGCAATGGAGACTACTCTATTATTATCCCGATTTTACAAATGGGAAAACTGAAATATACAGAGAAGTTAAGCAGTTTGTTAAATGTTAACATATGGAGAGGCTCCATAGGGCCAGGAATTGGTCTCAAATAGCCAACTCTAGATGTAGCTTTTAACCACCAAATTATGGGTCTTCCCACAAATCAGTGACTCTAAAATTATTCCTGTGAAATACTCCTGCCTCTGAACCTTATTTGTCCTGGAATCTTCTGAGGGTGAGAGAAAAATGATACTTGAATTGTGAAGTCTGTATTTTGAGGCCCTAGAATACCCTAAATCTCCCAGCCAAAATTTCACAATGTGACAGGTAAAACTTCTCCCTCCCACTTTTCCTTTCTATTTGATCAACACTGCCACAGCCCTCTGCTTCCTTCTGTTCTGCACTTAGGTTTCTCCTTGAAACTTTGAGGTTTGACGGTCCTAAGGCTAAATACAAGCTTGAAAAGAAACAAAAAACAAAACAAACTAGATGACCCTTAAAGGTCATTTCCTGCTCTATAGTTTTATGATTATGTGAGTCCTCCTTCTTCCTGCTTCCTTTTAGAAATTAGTGACCAAAAAACCTGTCAATTCATCATTAACAATTACTCTCGACTCTCCTTTTTGTCATGCCTTAGCCATTGTCCTCATCCTATACCTGATAAGGACTGGAATGAAAACACTGCAGCAGTCTCTTAGCAAGGCTCGCATCCGCAGTATTCTGACCTCTAAATTATCTTGTAACCCAGGACCACATAGGTCTCCAAGAATATCTTCTCTGTTGATGTCGCCCTATAGTTAAATTAAAACCCTTCTATTGGCTGTGTAGCAGTACTTACACAGAGGACCATGGATATTGCTACATATCCAAGGATCGTTTTTGAAGAATTCAGCCTTACAAGAAGTTATTTTCTTTACTAATGGACTTTCCTGAAGACTTTTGCATGCTAATGTGAAATGTGAATCTTCCTGAGGATTTTTCTTTTGGGCTTATAGGCAAGCACAGATTTCGGGTCAGGAAGCTCTCTTGAGTTGTCCATTTGGAGGCTGTTTCTTCCAACTGTACCTCTCCCTGACACTTCTCACTTGGTCATGAGCCCTCATCACTGTATAGGACCTAAACATATGAAAGTCCAGAAAGCCGTTCCTCAACAGGCTGCTGCTCTATTTCTCTTTTGCTTTCGGACCCTCAGCCTCCCCAGAGTCACCACTTCAGAATATCAAGACATGTGTGTGCTTGTATACATATACATAACTTTCTATACTGATATACTGGGTAATTGTAAAAGGGAATTCGTTCACAGAGGATTTTTAGGGCGTAGAAATGACTCTGTATGATACTGCAATGGTGGGTACATGTCATTATACATTTATCCAAACCCACAGAATGGGCAACACCGAGAGTAGACTCTAGGTGATAATGATGTGACAATGTGGGTCCATTGGTTAGAACAAATGTCCCCCTGTGGTGGGGGATGTCGATAATGGGGGGGCTGTGCATGTGTGGGGGGAAAGGGTATATAGGAAATCTCTGTATTTACTGCTCAATTTTGCTGTGAGCCTGAAACTTTTCTAAAAAATAAAGTCTATTTTAACAGAAAATCTTAAAGCCAAGTACTAAATGTAACCTCCTCCAGGTCTAAAAGCATGTGGGTGTGTGTTGACTAAGAAGTCGACCCCTCACTAGATGGGTCCTCTCTGAGGATGTCCACAGTTTCCAATCCGACTTCGCTGTCCTTGATTTTGCACCTCTATCTTAGCAAGCTGTATCCTCTAGACTTCTCCATCGCAATTCCATTCAGGTGCTGGAAAACCCCAACTCTTACCCTTCATGTGATTCCCTCATGAAGACATTCTCCCAAGTCTAAGTCATTGAGTCCAGAATAGCATCCTAGGGGTTTTTATTTGGACAATCAGTGATTTCTTCTGATAACCCAAAGAACTGCAAAATGGTATAGGGAGAGGTCTTGATGCTCCAAATCTTACAGCATTGTTCAGGCGGGCATGCATCCTCCAAGTCAGATCTCTTTATTGGCTTTCTGAAAGATACATCTTTAAAAAAAAAAAAAAAAAGCCCTTTAGATATGTTAGAACAGCACATACTTGCCCTAAACTTATTTTAATTTACAGGTAAAACACAGTCCCTCTAAACCCTAACAAAAAAACAAAATATGTTCTAACTGCTTTTAATTTGCAAGATAACTTTTTCTTCCTTTAAAGGCAGTAAAGTTCATTATTATGCAGAGTAATCTGAAATTCCTTCCATGTTTTTAGCTTGTATCACTTTGGACCTGATGGACAAAGAAAGGAGCCATATGTCCCCAGAAGACTGCTCCCTTAGTAATATCAAGAGAACATTTGAAGAACCATTTAAGCAAGTAAGTAGTCAGGCCCTGTGCTGGGCACTAGGAGTGGTACCATGAATAGTACAAGTTTCTTGCTCTGAAAGTTGGCCTTAAAAGGCA
>NW_011888835.1:7267037-7279958 GCF_000151845.1 Pteropus vampyrus
TTAAGCAAGTAAGTAGTCAGGCCCTGTGCTGGGCACTAGGAGTGGTACCATGAATAGTACAAGTTTCTTGCTCTGAAAGTTGGCCTTAAAAGGCATTTATCCATTTATTTATTCATATATCAAGAATATTCTGAGCATCTGCTATGTGCTAGTTACTATACTCAGTGATAGAGAATGCTTTAGATTGAATACCCCAGATATAGATTCTAAGACTGAGAATTGTGAGTTGTGTGCAAAAGGTTTATGGGGTGATATTCTAGGGAGATACAGTGAAAGAAAGTGAGGACAGCAGGACTGGGGATGGAGAGAAGCAGACACTCAATGTAATTGCAACTGAGGCCAACTCCAGTCCTACCAGGAGCTCTGGAGCTGAGATAACCCTTTAGAGGTATTCCAAAGAAGCAAGGAAGCCAGGCCTTTGTATGCCCATGTCACCCAGTCATTGGTGGCCTGGAGTCTCTGAGAAGAGTGTTAACAACATGGACAAAGCAGTTTTTTTGTAGCCTAGGGAAATGCCCAGCAAGGGACGGGGCTGTGAGCCATCAGCATTCAATATCCCCAAGAGTTAAAAGATGTGGAGAAATCTATATGAGAATATAACCACCACCACTATTAGGTTACAGCGGGAACAAGGGAGTTAGTTGGTGGTCTGGTTGATGAGCCATAGCAGCAAATAGGTAAGTGTAAAACTGTTGTCCATGCTGTAAAAATACAGAACAAGAGCACTTAGCCCAGTCTTAGGGATCCTGAGAAGGATTCCCAAAGAAGGTAATGACAATGATAAGGTAAGGAATTAGGCATGCGAAGACACCGGGTGTGGAAAGAAATCATTAAAGAGGAAGAGGCTTCCTGGTAAAGGGGACAACAGGTGCAGCGGGTGAGGACATGGTGTGGGGGAACCTTATGGAGTTAGGAATGGCTGGAGAGGACTGAGGGCCTGAACTTGGACCCGAAAGAGGAGGGATGATGCCGGGTCCAGGGCTTTCATCCTGATTATCCTGACAGTCACGGTTTCCAGCAGGGAGTCACATGATTGAATATGCACCTCAGGAAGATCATTCTGGCTGCAGGGCTGAGAAAGGAATCGGATAAAAGAGCAGCACAGGGGACCCCTATAAGTGACCTTGGAAGTGGCTAGTTCCTTGGTTTCCAGAGAGAAATGATGGTGACTTAAAATGGAGGCATGTCAGGTGGGATGGAAAGAAATGGATGGATCTGAGAGATATTAAGGAGGCAAAATCCGTAAGGTTCGACTGATGGATATGGGTCTTTAAGGGGAAAGAAGAGTCAGCTCAGATTTGTCTCTGAGCCAGAGCAAGCTAGCAGGAGTGATCTAAGAGAGTGTCTGACTGAAACAAGGGAACCAATTAGAACCAAGATAAACAATGTATTTTTGTGCAGGGACCCATCCGGAAAAGAAAAACCAAAACCAAACCGTTTATGACCATATTCCTTTTATCCAAATGAAAATACTATTACAGAATTATGTGAAAGTCATATGTATATTCTTACTGCTTAAATTACCTTTGTTAGAAGAATGTCAGTGAGGAAATTGGCCCTGCTTTTAGCCAATTAAATATTAATATCTGGGCCAAGTTTAGACATAGCAACACAGAGGCAGCTTCTCATTTTTTGGTTTCTATTTGTGTAGTGCTTTGGATCTCACGAAAATTATTCCAGGGCATGTTCTTTTTTATTCTCGATGCCACCCTGCAGGTAGGAATTACTACATTTCCAATATACAGAAGCAGAAACAGAGGCTCGGAGAAGTGGGATGACTTCACTTCCCAAGTGGCACAGTTGAGTCTAGAATGTTTATTCCATGCAGTGCAGTGTTTCCTGAGGATGCCAGGCGTCACACGGAGATGTAATCAATGTGCCCACTCCCTGCTTCCTTCAGCAGCAAGGGCCTCTCTCTCTCTCTCTCTCAGTTGTAGGATTGTCTGTCTGTCAGAGAAGCAGAGATGGGCAGGCAATGCCTTGTTCCAAGGAAGCCCTGCCCTGGGCCACTGTACCAGACAAGCTTTGCCTTGGGAACTCTTGGAACACAGGAGCCGAGCGAGGTAAAGCTGGTTTCTCCAGATGTAGAATCCTGAGCTCTGTAGATTCCTTCCAACCAGGTCGAACTTGGTTTCTGAGTGATATATTATAGCCACATGAACTAAATGTAGCTAAAAGAGTCCCCTCACAAATCAGTGATACTGTAATCTCCAGAATCAGATGACTCTCCCCTTAACTTGAGCAGGGGTGAGGACTAGAAAAAAGAGGAGGGGAGCAGAAGAGAGGGGAGGGACCCGTTTGGTTCTGAATCTGCCCCTTCAGGCTGCAGTCTCTGGCCACACGATGGCTTCCTTTTTGGCAGGCACTTCCAGTGACAAGTTTTCAAATATAGCGTGAAGGGAGCTTATATTTTAATCAGGCAGTTTAGAAATAAGAGATATAATTAAATATGATTATGGGTAAGCTTAAATTTTCTGAATATAAACACACAAGTACAAGTGTACACTCTTTAGGTTTATTCATTAGTCTCTTCACAAGCACTTTGTAGTCTTTTTCCCACAGCTTTATTGAGATGTAATTGACATGTAACATGGTACAGGTTTAAGGTGTACAATGTGTCAATTTGTTACAATTATATTTTGCAAAATGATTTCCATCATAGCGTTAGCTAACACCTCCATCACATCAGATAATTACCATTTTTTCGTGTATGGTGAGAACATTTAAGATTTACTCTCTTAGCAACGTTTAAGCACAAAATACAGTATTAACAATAGTCACCATGATGTACATTAGATCCTAAGAATTTATTTGTCCTTTAACTAGATGTTTGTATCCCATTTTCCCTATCCCCAGCCCTTGGTACCCCCACTCTACTCTGTTTCTACAAGTTCAGCTTTTTCAAATTTTACCTACAAAGTTATATTTATTATATAGTGTCTGTCTTTCTCTGTCTGACTTATTTCACTTAGCATAATGCCCTCAAGGTCCATCCATGTTACCTCAAATGACAAGATTTCCTTCTTTCTCATTGTTGAATAATATTCCACCGTGTGTGTATGTGTGTGTATATATACACACATACCACATCTTCTTTATCCACTCGCCTGTTGAGGACACTTACCTTGTTACCATGTCTTGGCTATTGTGAATAATGCTGCAATAGACAGAGGTAAAGCACTTTGTAAAAGTACTTTGTCATCTTCCTTAGCACCTTTTCCTCTTATGCCAACCTCTATCCTGAGCTGCCTTATTTACTTCTGGAGTCCCATGATCTGGTCTCTGAAATGACCATCAAAATGAGCCGAGAAGTACCCTTGTATTCTAAATACTGGTGTAGAGAGTTGCAAAATACCTCTAATTTAAGTTGTAAAAGTAATAGTTATAATATAAACAACTACTATTTATTGAACATTTGCTATTAACCAAACTCTCAGCTAAGGACTTTGCACACACTAACTCAATGATAGGTTGGGATTCAATTATATTACAATCTAAGGATTTTGTGACTTTTATAACAACAATTTAGCAATCACTTCCCTCTTTTTTTTTTATTGCCTTTATCTAGATCTTGGAATTGTAAACTCTGTTCAGGACTCAACATGCTGATTTTATGCCATTATTTACACTCTCTGTGAAGTAGGGAGGATGCCACTTCTTACACTTTTACACTTTTCACGTGGGTGCATCAAAGTGATTGCTCTCTGGTTTGTTTTTTTGCCACCATGCCCCTGCTTTCTCCCTAGGGAGACTCTTCTTAGGGACATGGCTTAAGCCAAGCAATACTCCAAAGGCAGCTATTCTCAATGATTTTTCTCTCTAACACTATTCCTATCAGCAGAAGCACATTTTGACAAAACTATCTACTAAGAAGCTGTCTCATATGGCTGTAGAAGGGCTAAGACAGGCCACAGATGACATATGATTCCCAGCATAGCCCAGTGACACCTCTCTTCTAGGTAGGCATATGCCACAGTATAATAGGAATAATCTTGGGTGCATTCTAATTTGTTTAATTTTAAAATTTGGTTGCTATGAATCCTATTCCACGAACTCAATAGTGCAAGCTATGTCACAGTTGTATGTAGAAACTGTAAGGAATACACCAGGAAAAGAAACCTTCTGGAAATAATAAATAATTCAGCAAGGTTACAGGATACAAGGTCAATATACAAAAATCAATTTTAATTTTATACGCTGACAATGAGCAATCTGAAAATGAAATTAGAAAACAATTCTATTCATAATACTACCAAAAAGAACAAAAGTATATTTAGGAATAAATTTAACAAAAGAAGTGTAAGACTAGTCACAGAAAATTACAAAACATTGGTGACAGAAATTAAAGAACTAAATAAATGAAGAGACATGCCATATTCTGAATCAAAAGATGTTAGTTCTCCTCAATTACTATCAAAATCCCAGCAGATGTCCTTGCTGGGACTACTATTCTGCCCTCATGAGAAGGCCCTATACTGCTTTTCTCCTGGGCCGTCCCGTTAGCCAGAAGCTGGGCCAGAATCATCGGTTTCTCCAGATTCAGATCTTTATACTTTGTAAAGATTGAGAAACTTTAGTTGAAATTGGCTTTCCAGTTATTATGTTATATTATGTTATAGATAAATGAACTAAATGTGACTAAAGAAGGTCCTTGTACATCCTGAGTAAGCAGATATTGTAACCATCCAGGGTCAGAAGGGCTCAAAAAACATCATCAATCAAATGAAAGGACAAACTACAGACTAGCTTGAGAAAAGTTTTATAAATCATATATATTATAAAGGACTTATGTCCAGAACATATTTTTAAAAAGAAAATATCCTCTTGCATCTCGAAAATAAGACAAACAACCCAATTAATACATAAGCACAATACCTGAACAGATTTTTCACTAGAGAAGATATATTGAGGACTAATAAGTACATGACAAGGTGCCCAACATCATCAGTTATTAGGGATATGCATTTAAAACCACAATAAGATACCACTTCTTATGCACTAGATCGTTATAATAAAAAAGAGACAAAAGCAGGTGTTGAGGAGGATATGGAGAAACTGGAATGCTCACATATTGCTGATAGGGATGTAAAATAGTGCAACTATTCGGAAAACAGGTTTTTAGTTTCTTAAAAAGCTACCACATGACCCAGCAATTCCACACCTATGTATCTACTCCCCCCAAAATGAAAATATGTACACAAAAGACTTTTAAATGATTATTCATAGCATTATTATAACACAAAAACCCCAAACTAGATCCAAATGCCCATCAACTTGTGAATGCATAAACAAAATGTAGTATATCCATATATTAGAATACTCCTCAGCAATAAAACGAATTGAATTTCTCATGGATGAACCTCAGGAACATTATGCTAAGTGAAGGAATTCAGAAACAAAAGATTACATATTGAGTAATCCTCTATATATGAAATATCCAGAAGAGGCTAATCTATAGGGACATAAAGCAGATCAGTGGTTGTTGGGTTTGGAACTAAGAGCAAGAATCGACTGTATATAGGCAGGGGAGTTGTGGGACTTGGAGTAATGAAAATGTTTTAAAACTGGATTGTGGTGATTATTTACACATCTGTAAAAATTTACAAAAAGCCAATGACTCTTGCAGTGGGGGAGATTCTATGAATTTTATACTTCAATAAAGCTGTTAAATAAAAATAACCAAGGGTGAATGGAGAGTAAGAGTATAGATAAAACAAGTTTGGCAATATATTGATAATTCTTGAGACTGGATGGTGGGCGATGAGGGCTCATTATACTTTTCCTTTTCACCCTTTGTGCATATTTGAAATTTTTGTAATAAAGAACGAAAAGGAAATGATAAAGAGAGAATGTCACACTTCTTCATTTCTTTAAATGAAATAAAATCTGACTCGCAGTCTTTATATCACAAGGCTGGAGGAAAATTTAACCTGTCATTATAGAGGTCCCTTGTTAGGGGTCAGTCAGCCATCTGGGAGGCTCATAGCATGCTTCAGGCCAGCAGGGTCATGGTGATATGACCCTTATCTGGTATGAATGGTCTTTAGAAAGAAGTCAGCAATGTTGCATTTATGCCGAGGTTGGAGCAGGAATCTTTTCTGAGGTCTGTGAGCCTCCCTAGGGCCAGTCTAGGCACAGGATCCTGGGCATCATTCCTCTCTAAGTCTTCGTCCATTTATTCCCAAGGAGGGTGTGACTTTTTGACATCAGATTGAACCACAGACCTACCTCCCCTTCTCAGTCGTGGGAGTAACCTCCAAGCTCCTCCCAGTTCTCTCATCTTAACCTCTTCCCTGGATTTCAGCTTTCACAGTGGCCAGGAAAGGGCTCCGTCTTTGCAGCCACTTACTGAGGTTGTGTCAAGGCACCTGAGGTATGGATTCAAAATGGATTCAAAAAATGTTTTCTGATTTCAATGCATATGTGTATGTGTAAAATACAGAGCGTAATGCAAAAGGAACTTTCACCTTTTCGAGTTTGACTTGAGCGTGCAAGCCTCAGTGCATTCACTCATTTAATCATTCATAAAACAAATATGCATTGAGACCGCTGAGTAGTGCCAGGTACTATTAGCAGCACCAGAAATACGGCACTGAACAAAGCTCATAAAACTCTGTTTTTATGCAGCTTAGACCCTAGGGCTTAGGTTTCCAAACTTTAATGTGCATGAGAATCTCATGGTGATAGTGTCGACGTGTGGATTCTGACCCTGTCGCCTGCGTGCTGCTTGAGGTCTGCTTGAGCAAACTCCCCTGGGGTGGCAGCGTTGCTGGTACTCAAAGCACAATGAATGAGCTGCAAAGTCCTAGTGTGGAAAATGAGAAAACCTTGGAAAACACATAAATTTATCATTCACAAGTTTTCGTACTGAATTATTTACAGCATGCTTCTCATCTGTGCTAAGGGATGGTCACTGACATACTCTGCCTGAGGGGCTCCGCACTTGTCGCTTACTCCCCAAGTAAATTATTTCTCTCTCTTGTCATGGAGACCACCCTGGCCAAGCAGCCTACATGGACCACACCCTATGTTTACACGCACAGAGGCTTTCTGATTAATTCACAGGTCAGGACTTATATGTCAGCCTTCTTTTAGGGATCTGATCCTGTTTTGCACTTCACAGGTCCATCTGGCAGGTATCAAAGGTGTATCTAGATCTTTGGAGCTGAATCGGAGTTTTTTCTGGTCTTATATTTTTACTCTTTCCTGCTCAGCCCTCCTAGGTATAGCTGGTGTTAATGGGAAAGAATGGGGGCGGGGGGGGGGGCTTTATATTTCGCTTATTTTTTATATGCTTTATTTCCCCTTGAAAGCAATATCCCTGTGTTTGTGCGATTGTCGCTCAGTGGGCTAGTTCTCTGCAGACCCTGTGACTGTGGTTCAAAATAGCAGACTTTCTAAATAGTGAGGGTCCTCAGGCATTTGCCCAGCCACCTTCTGGTATAAGGTGCTGCAAGCTTACAGTAATTCTGCTTCTAGGAATCCACTGTAATGAAATCACTGGACTGGCAGACAAAATGATCTGTAAAAGGAAGTTCTTCGCAGCATTATTATAATAGTAAACACTTGGGAAAGAAGTCCTAAATATCTGTATTAGTTTCCTGTTGCTGCTGTAATAAATTACTTAAATTTAGAGACTTCAAATAACACAAATATATTCTCTTACAGTTCTGAAGCTCGGAAGTCAGAAATTAGTTTTCTTCTGGGTTAAAGTTAAGGGGACAGGGCTGATTCGTTCTGGCGTCCCCAAGGGGATAATTGCTCCCTGGTCTGTTTCAGCTCTGTGGGCTGACCACATTCCTTGGCTTCTGGCCCCCCCACCCCCATCTTCAAAGCACGTAGCTTCAACCTCCGCGTCTGTCATCACGTTGCCTTCTCCTCTAACTTGGACTCACCCTGCATCCCTGTTCAAGGACTGTTGTGATTTCATCAGGTCCATGATGATCATCTAAGATAATATCCTCATTTTTTCATCTTCATTTCTTAAAACAAACATCCTAACTGACATCTACAAAGTCCCTTTTGCCATATAAGGTCACATTCACAGGTTTCCAGGGTTAAGCTGTGGACATGTTTGGGGAATCATAATTCAATTTACTATAGTATCAAACCAGAGGAAGTGGTTAATTGTGTTATATTTATTCAATGGAATATTATGCGGCCATTAAATCTTCTTGAATAACAGTTAATGAAAACAAAATTATCCTAATTTATTCAATGTTCATTTACCAAGTCTAACACTTCTGATGCTCCAGGTCTTATTCAGAGCACTGAGAAGATGGGCAAGGTGAAGGTCGAGCTCTCTTGCATCTTATGTCCTAGGCAAGGAGATAGTAAACAAGCAAACAAATTGATAAGTGCTATAAAGCAGACCAGGGGTGACGAAGGTGACCTTGCATAGGGAATCAAGGAAGGCTTTCTGAAGAGGTTACATTTCCAGTAAGACCTGATGAGGAGAAGGAGCCAGCAACATGCAGACCAGTGAGCAGTATGTGGAAAGAGGCTTCTTGAAGACACTTGCAACGGAGACAGACTCTACAGCTTACCTTCTTCGACTTTTGACTTTTGCCGTTTTACCTATCTCTTCTCTTTCTCTATGGAACACGGGCAAGATCCAGGAGATGGAACAGGGCCTTGCAACCATGAGTCTGAGATCTTTAGACTAAGGATTTGGGAGCATGAAGATAAAAAGTGCCTGGGATCCGGAGGGCTTCACGTAGCTGCTACACTCATTCTGAAACACCTGCCTTCAGATTTCTGTTTGGTCTGGCCACTCTAACCAGGGTTCCGTGACATGAATTGGAATCCAAGCCATAAATGATAAATATAGTAAGAAATTTATATTTTGTTCTATGTGTAATTGGAAATCATTACAGCGTTTTATGCAGGAGAGCTATGTGGTCTGATATCTACTTGTAAAAAATGATCGTATTTGCTACATAAAGACTAGAAGAAACAGATGATCATTGCAATAATTCAGCAGAGAGATGATGCTAGCTTAGACTAAGGTTATAAAGGTAAAGATATAGAGTTTGAATATGTTTTTTTAAAGTTAAAAAAGGAAACAAAACTGGATATACATTAAGATAATAGTAGACAATGTTTATTAAGTATGTTATATGCCAGACAAGGTTCTAAAGACATTACATGTACTAACTCACTCATTTAATCCTTCTACTACTCCTGTGAAGCAGACATTATTTTTATTTGCATTTTACAGATAAGGTTAAGTACTTTTCTAGTAATCGATGGAAGATACCTCTCTCTCTCTCTCTCTCTCTCTCTCTCTCTCTCTCTCTCCCCCTCTCTCGCTCTCTCTCTCTCTCTGTGTGTGTGTGTGTGTGTGTGTGTGTGTGTGTGTGTGTGTGTGTGTGTGTGTTATAGAGGGGGTTTTCTAGTGATAAGTGCATGGGTGTGGGTGAGTAGATGCAGGTTACAGATGGATACATCCTAGAAAAAAGACTGGAAGGAAATATACCATATACGTTAGAAATCTTATCTCTAAGCAATAGGATTATGTGCAATTTTTCTTCTTCATACTCTTCTTGTTTTTCAATATTTCTGCAGTGAACATGTGTTACTTTTATATTCAGAAAATAATTAAAATATAAAAGATAGTGTGTTTTAGCATTGTGGTGTTTAGAATTAGATTTACTGTCATAAGTTATTTTTATCAGAGAGAAAGGGTAATAGTATAGCTATTGTGGCTGATGCAGAAATCATACTAGCCTGAGCTGCGGAAGTTAAGTCATGAGCAGTTTAGGTTGCTAGACCTCTGGGCCATAATTACGACTTCCAGCCCAGTCCTCTGTCTTCTAACTGGTGATGTCTTCTAGGAATAGTCCTATTCAAATCACCCAACTTTTCAGCTTTTCCAAACCCTGGCGTTGTAGAGAGCAGCTCTTTAAGACACTGTCAGCCTGTTTGTTTAAATGTGTTCTTCTTGTCTGGATTCTGTATGGCAAGTTGGCTTTCTGCGAAGAATTTCTCTTGTCAGACATGACGTCATGTCATTTATTTATTTTGGAGAACCCTCAGGTCAATAGTACACCTGTGTTTTGTGTGTGTGTGTGTGTGTGTGTGTGTGTGTGTGTGTGTGCATGTAAATTGCAGAATAGCAAGCCACTAGAATTCGCTTATCAAATTCCTAGTCCGCGATGCTATTTAAAGAAACACCACAAAAACTGCTCCTATGCACCCTTTTGCCAGAGTCAGAAAGTAAGGAGATGACATTCAAAATCCAATTCGGTGTGGGGAGGTAGAGGGGGTAAAAGCAGTCAAACATGTAAAATCGGAAGTTATGTAAATTACATTAAGTGAATAAAAAAAAATCCAATTTGGGATGGGAGCCCCAAAACTACCTTTAAACTTCAAATCCTGAAAGGGTCAACAGCAATTTTTTAAAAATCTAAATTTTAACCTCTCTGTAGAGAGTGCATATTTGTTTCATTTCTTATAATAGCCCAATCTCTCTATCTTTAAATTTCTTTTATTTCTTAGCACTAAACCTTGTACATCAATATCATGAATATATTAGAAGAAAAATGTGCAACCCTAAATGTATCAAAAATGGAAAAAAAGAGGTAGTAAATTAATGGACTCAAAACTCAGAGAGTGAACACAATGCTAATATTATGCATTAATATACATATATCTTTTTCTTAAGGATTTGAGAACATTGGAATATGTGCTTTTTATTTTTAAATAGCAGATTTGAAGCACATAAAATCCATGATATATTACAAAATCTTATATTGAAAACTGAGGATAAAAATCTAAATAAACCACACTTTATTCTTTAAAAATAGTTCTGCGTTTCGTTACATTTTCTGCCATCTCTAAGATTTGACAAATTCATTAAGTGAAGGTAGCCATCAGATTATGTAGTCAAAGTACAGGGAATATCAGTGGGGAAGAAAATGATGATGAAGAAAAAGTCTTCATTATACAATCAAGAAACATGAAGATCAGAATAGAAAGTCTTTAGGAAAACAATTGAGTGAGGACAAGAGCCAGCTTTTTTCCTGGGTGTGTTTTTCCTTTAAAATAGATATGGAAACTTAGATTAATTTACATAACAATGCCAGTATGTGGATAAAACAAAGAGAACAGATTTCAATTGAGCAAAGCTCTCCTTCCTAAATGGACTAATTCTGATAAATCACCAAGACATGAAGCTGCTAGATTCTAGACAATGAATTTATACAAAAGGAAACAAAGCCCCACAGACATTTTTATTATAGACGTTCTCACTGTGTCAGTACCAAGCTATAAAACAAGCAAAGGACTGAGCATAATTACAGCCTCTCAACAGAATGAGAAAAGCCCCATTGTAACTCATTGCAGTGAGAGGGGGGTTCTCTCAGCAGGACCAAAAATCAGGTTCAAGGGCAGGAACCAGCCCTATTCTGTGCAAAGCACTGGGTTTGGTTCATAGACATGAAGTTAGGGTATCTCATGTAGGCAATGGAAGAACAAACCTAAGTCCTGAGACCAGTGGTTCCGGATTTGGTCTGAGTGCTCATGTGATGCAGGGTTGCCTTGAGGGAGACCATAAACTTCTCTGAGCCAGTTTTCTCAATCATAAAATACGGTCTTGTGACTATGTGTGCTATAGGGACCTTTCCAACTTGAGCATTCCGATTCTTTCTTTCTCTTTCCTCTAGAACTTTAGTTTGTATTCTATTCTCCAACTGCAGGGCAGTGTTGTAAAGTTTAATTGTTGACAAATGAAAAGGGAAAATCCAAATTTCTACCTGCTGATCTCTGATAGGATGGACTGTACGTTACTGTTTGTCACATTTCACTTTCCCTTCTTGGAGAACCCCTTCTTGCATGAGGTTTACACGTCTCTGCTCTGTTGAACTCAGGAGTGGCCACGTGAGCTTGCTTTACCCAATGGAATACAAATGGAAGTAATGTGTCACTTATAAGATGAACATTTTAGATTTGTCATGTCTCTTCTCTCTGATAGCCATAGATATATTGGAAGTAGAGGATGTTCTGCCATTATAATTTGACATCTGTGTACTCTACTGAATGATCACCACGTGAAGTCTAGCTTCCTTCCATTCCCATGTATTCGTACCCACTTTACCCACTTTGCTCTCCCCGACCCCCGGTCCCCTTGGTAACCACCATTCTGTTGTCTGTATCTACTATTTCCTGGATTTCTAGAGGAAGTGATGTCTAGTTCAAGACCGGAAGAACAAATAATAGTTATACAAGAGAATTATGAATGTGTTTGCGTGTGTATGCACACGTGTAAAGATAGGTTGGGGAATTGAGTGTAGTAGCAGGACACTAGTAAAGCATGTTCTGGGAGACCACACATGTGCAAGGCCAGTGGGGGGTCCAGATAGCACACACTAAGGGAAGCATTATCTGGAAAGGAAAGAGAAGCTAGATCACTTAGGATCTTATAAGTCGTATTCAGGACTCTGCATTTTATCTAAAAAGTCAATGAGGAATCACTGAAGCATTTTGAGGTAGACGTTTCCTGTGCAGAGGCCACACAACTCCACACAACCCCACACTCCTCATCTAATCTACTCAACAACTCTTTCTTTTTAAGAATCAGATTGAACTCTTTGAAACCTTTCCAGGCATATAGCTCCTTTTTCTCTAATCTAGTTAGATAAATAGATAAACAGATAGATAAGTAGATGATAGATAGGTAGATAGATAGATAGATAGATAGATAGATAGATAGATAGATAGATAGATAGATAGATATGGATATCGCTATATCTCCATTCACATTTATTTTATATTTTTTCACTTTCATCCCTCTCCTAAAACTTAAGACCTAAAAGTCTTGAGGTCAGGACCTTGTCTTTTCATCTGTGTTTTCTCAGTAATCCTCAGAGTTCTTGGCATATAGCAAGTACTCTATAAATGTGGCACAGAAGATGACTAGAA
>NW_011888835.1:7280008-7284725 GCF_000151845.1 Pteropus vampyrus
CATAGATATATTGGAAGTAGAGGATGTTCTGCCATTATAATTTGACATCTGTGTACTCTACTGAATGATCACCACGTGAAGTCTAGCTTCCTTCCATTCCCATGTATTCGTACCCACTTTACCCACTTTGCTCTCCCCGACCCCCGGTCCCCTTGGTAACCACCATTCTGTTGTCTGTATCTACTATTTCCTGGATTTCTAGAGGAAGTGATGTCTAGTTCAAGACCGGAAGAACAAATAATAGTTATACAAGAGAATTATGAATGTGTTTGCGTGTGTATGCACACGTGTAAAGATAGGTTGGGGAATTGAGTGTAGTAGCAGGACACTAGTAAAGCATGTTCTGGGAGACCACACATGTGCAAGGCCAGTGGGGGGTCCAGATAGCACACACTAAGGGAAGCATTATCTGGAAAGGAAAGAGAAGCTAGATCACTTAGGATCTTATAAGTCGTATTCAGGACTCTGCATTTTATCTAAAAAGTCAATGAGGAATCACTGAAGCATTTTGAGGTAGACGTTTCCTGTGCAGAGGCCACACAACTCCACACAACCCCACACTCCTCATCTAATCTACTCAACAACTCTTTCTTTTTAAGAATCAGATTGAACTCTTTGAAACCTTTCCAGGCATATAGCTCCTTTTTCTCTAATCTAGTTAGATAAATAGATAAACAGATAGATAAGTAGATGATAGATAGGTAGATAGATAGATAGATAGATAGATAGATAGATAGATAGATAGATAGATAGATAGATATGGATATCGCTATATCTCCATTCACATTTATTTTATATTTTTTCACTTTCATCCCTCTCCTAAAACTTAAGACCTAAAAGTCTTGAGGTCAGGACCTTGTCTTTTCATCTGTGTTTTCTCAGTAATCCTCAGAGTTCTTGGCATATAGCAAGTACTCTATAAATGTGGCACAGAAGATGACTAGAAAGAAGGAAGCCTTGAGTGGGCCCAACAGGTAAGGAAAGGTAGCCGCTGATGTAGGGCAACCAGATTCCTCCTGATGATTTGGGATCTTTACAACTGGGGACATTTATTTTTGAGGAATCTCGGGATGATCCCATTAAGAGGTCACTCTTGGCAGGGAAATTTAAGCACTAGAACTTATCACCAGCCCTCCCTCTGAGTAATCTCAGGTCAGTAAGGGCTTTCCCTATCTCTTCTAATTCTCTGAACCAGTCACCACTGTTGGGAATACCTGTCTAAGCTCCCACTTCAACCCAGGCAGGCTCAGGTGTGCAGGCAGCATCATGGCTTGGGAGGTGAGAGGACCTGAAGTCATGCCTTAGCTCTGCCATTTACGATGTATGGAAGGCAGAATTCTAAGATGACCTCAGTGTCCCACACCCTGTATAATCTCCCTGCCCGCTGCCTGAGCATGGGTAGAACCTGTGAATGTGATTGGATAGGACTCCTGCAACTGAGTCACTAACCAGTTGACTTTGAGTTAACAAAAGAAGAGATTATCCTGAGTGGGCCTGACAGGCCTGGGAGCAAATAGCCTAGTTGTGAATTGCCTACTAAAGTCATATGACAAGGAAGTGGGTGACTTCTAGTAGCTAAAAAAAAATCCTACCAATAACCAGTGAGCTTGGAGAGGGCTGAAAACCACAGATAAGAATCACAGCCTGGGACCAACATACTGATTTCAGCTCTGTGAGACCTGAGCAGAGGATCTAGTTAACTCATACTTGCCCTCCTGGCCCAGAGAAACTCTGAGATAATACAATTGTGTTGTCTAAGCTATAGATTATGGTAATTTATTATGAGCAAGAACATAACAACTAATACACCTTGTGACTGTATGACTTCAGGAAAGTTACCTGCCTTTTCTGAATCTCATTTTCATCATCTGTGAAGTGAGTATGATAATCCTATCTCCCCTAGTGGGCTGTTGTTGAAATCAATTGAGGCGATATATGCAGAGTACCTAGCAGTTCCTCACCGTGGACTAATTACCTCCTCCACTGACTCAGCCCCACCAGCACCACCATCTATGCTAATAGTTTTTCTGGAATATTCTGCCCTAGTTGCCCCTGGAAGAGCTAGCACAGGGATTCAGCCTGCCAAAGGTGTCATTTGCCCAGCAGCCTGTCCTAGGGCCAGTGTTCTGATGAAAATTCCTATTGTTATGCATAACCAAGAAGAGTCCAGAGCAAAATTGCTTTGGGAGCCTGTGTGATTAACATTTCAGCTGTTTATGGAGTCTTTGCCCTACCATTTCCTGTTTTAAAAATTAATGTGCTGGTTTCTTTGTTAATAAAAACCAAGAAGGGGAAGTTCAGCTGGATCACAAAGAAATAGCTCTGTATGATCCAAATAAAAAGTTCTGAGTATGGATAACATTTAGAAGATCCTTTTATATTCAGATCCTCTTTTACTACTTACAACTTTTTCTTTGGATATTGATATGAGACATCACTTGTAAAATTCTTAATCTTTTAGCAGGAAATGATAAGGGACATCTCTTGCAGAGTTCTTAATCTTTTTAGTAAACCTAGTTAAGTTTTATTCCTTCCTTTCTTTAGGAAAAATGCTCTCTCTTTCAAATCCCGATAATTGCCCAGAAACTGGTGACTCAGATCCTCTGGCTATTGATAAGGGTCACCCACCCATTGTTAGCAGAAATGGCATTAAGCCAGACAGAGCCCTTAGAGTCTGAAAGGGGAGGTGACTTTAGGCCAAAGGTCTTCTTTTACTCTTTAAGAAATATATTAACCAAACCTGTTTCTCTTTACTCGCTTAATAGACAAATCAATAAGAGAAATTAATAGATATATGATTTAAATAACAAGTTTGTGTCTTCTTTTCCTTGTCTAGGGACTGAGGTGGCACTTCAGCAGGAAATCCAAGACCCCACCCTGACTAAGGCAGGAAGGGAAAGAGCTCCATGAAACCCCAAGAGGCAGGGACTACGATCCTTCTTAACAGGAAGTGGATACAGAAGAAGAGACCTCCTGTCCCTCAGCATCCATACTACTAATAAAAGAGTTCATGGCTCTTAGAAAAGAGTTAGGCAGGAAAGTTAGTTAGGGGTTTTTGGGTCTGCCTGCAAAGACACTAAGGTCATCCTATCCTAGAAGGGGTCCACCATAGTCCACCCACAATTAAACAAGCCAGAAGGCATTTTTAGGCTAAAAATAAATCATACAAAGAAACAAGTAAGCAGAGAATTAGGTACCAGTTTAAGCCAGTCACTCGCACCAGTGCAATGAAGACCCCAACAACCTTCAACTCACCTGAGCCTCATTATACCCTCACTATAATATGATGCATATGCCCAGAAGTTCATTAATATCATTATAACAGGCTGAATTCTGGGAACGAACATGCGCAGAAAGCAAATGATGAATCACTGAGTCCTGCCAATCATAGTTGTCAATCAAGGAAGCCCACTCCTCTCAGAAAAGTCACCAACCACAGCAAATAGAGGTAAAAGCCCCAAAGGCTTTTTTAATAGGCCCTTGAGCCACACTGCTCTTGCTCAGGCCTGCTTCCACGTCTGGAAGTGGACTTGCCCTTCTAATAAAGCTATTCTTTGCTGCTGTATTTCGGTGTCTTGCTCAATTCTTTGTTTGAGACATCAAGAACCTGAACGATGCTCCAGGAGAGGATCCTCACTCTCCGGGAACAATATCACTCTTCCCCAACCCCAGCTCCTTGCCCACTGCCCGTTCCACTCCTGAATTGCAAAGAGATAAAAGGCATTTGAATCAAGAGCACCGTGACTTTTTAATAACGCCAGTGGCATTGTGTATAATAGCATTGTGTAACCCAGTATATCAGAGATTTAGAGTCAGGGGGGACTTTGCAGGCCACGTAGCTTCACTCTCTCATTTTACAGATGAGAAACTGAGCTTTGGAGGTTTAATTGGCTGAGGAGACACAGATAACTAGTGACTAAGTTTACTTTGAAGGAAACCAGATCTCCTGACCCACTTTCCTCAAGTAAGCTGAATCGACTGCTTTTATTTTATTTACATATTTTATTTACATGTTCAAAGCCTGCTCTTTCAATACAAGGATCAAATACTCACTTTGTGATTCTCCTTGGCACGATGTTACCGGAGAGTGGGATCCTCTCCTGGTGCATCGTCCAGGTTCTCGATGTCTCGAACAAAGAATTGAGCAAGACACTGAAATACAGCAGGAAAGAATAGCTTTATTAGAAGGGAAAGTACACTTCCAGACGTGGAAGCAGGCCTGAGCAAGAGCAGTGTGGCTCAAGGGCCTATTAACAAAGCCTTTGGGGCTTTTTCTCTATTTGCTGTGGTTGGTGACTTTTCTGAGAGGAGTGGGCTTCCTTGATTGACAACTAATATTGGCAGGACTCAGTGATTCATCATTTGCTTTCTGCGCATGTTCGTTCCCAGAATTCAGCCTGTTATAATGATATTAATGAACTTCTGGGCGTATGCATCATATTATAATGAGGGTATAATGAAGCTCAAGTGAGTTGAAAGTCATTGATTGGGGTCTTCATTGCACTGGTGCAAGTGACTGGCTTAAACTGGTACCTAATTCTCTGTTTATTTGTTTATTTCTATGAGTTACTTTTGGTCTAAAAATGCCTTCTGATTTGCTTAATTGTGGGCGGACTAGGGCAGACTCCTTCTAGGATAGGATGACCTCAGTATCTTTGCAGGTAGACCCCAAACCCCCTAACTAACTTTTCTGCCTAACTCTTTTCTAAGACCCATG
>NW_011888835.1:7285715-7297216 GCF_000151845.1 Pteropus vampyrus
GACTCCTTCTAGGATAGGATGACCTCAGTATCTTTGCAGGTAGACCCCAAACCCCCTAACTAACTTTTCTGCCTAACTCTTTTCTAAGACCCATGAACCCTTTTATTAGTAGTATGGATGTTGAGGGACAGGAGGTCTTTTCTGTATCTGCTTCCTGTTGAGAAGGATCATGGTCTCTGCCTCTTGGGGTTTCATGGAGCTCTTTCCCTTCCTGCCTTAGTCAGGGTGGGGTCTTGCATTTCCTGCTGAAGTGCCGCCTCAGTCCCTAGACAAGGAAAAGAAGACACAAACTTGTTATTTAAATCATATATCTATTAATTTCTCTTATTGATTTGTCTATTAAGCGAGTAAAGAGAAACAGGTTTGGTTAATATATTTCTTAAAGAGTAAAAGAAGACCTTTGGCCTAAAATCCTCTCCCCTTTCAGACTCTAAGGGCCCTGTCTGGCCTAATGCCATTTCTGCTAACAATGGGGTGGGTGACCCTTATCAATAGCCAGAGGATCTGAATCACCAGTTTCTGGGCAATTATTGGGATTCAAGGGAGAGGGCCTTTTTCCTAAAGAAATGAAGAAAACTTAACTAGGTTTACTAACAAGATTAAGAACTCTGCAAGAGATGTCCCATATCACAGACATCATCATGGTCCCCAATGATCTGTGGTGCTGCTACCAAGTGAGCTTCCACAGGGAACAGAAGGCTTTCGTAAGCCCAACGGTAAGACACTGTTCAATAAGAAGGAAAGATGTGGGTTAAGTTGAAGAGGCAGAAATACATCAGTTGCCAGCACTAACTCTCAAGTGATTAAGAAATAATGTTCTTTAGGGATCATCAATGAAACTATAAGTTTGTGTATCCATCAGGTGCACTAGTCATTTGCTATTTGGTCTTACTCATTTTCCTGTATCTACTATCCCAGTATATTTCTTATGACTTATATTTCTTATGACTGGTGTTTATATATTGGAATATTCTGGGCTTCCTTTTACCAAGAGGCAAAAAGAAATTCTGTCCTAGAGCCAAATCACCTTGAGATTGCAATAAAGCTTTTGGCTTGATGAAATACTAACTGTGTGTGTAAAAAAGTTAACAAAGCAGACCTGAGACTGTAGTCCTTAGGAAGTCCTGCTTGCAGTATTGGCCTTGGCCATCACGTAGGAACTTGAACAGTAAATAGTTCCCTGTGCTGATATAAAATCACGCCAGACTGATAAAAGTGGCTCGCTGCGCCTAAACTGTCTGTACAAACAGTATTATTTATGCTGAACACCTGTTGTTTTTCTAGGATTCTGGAATTTTGGTATATGCCAGGCACTGGGTGCCTATGTGCTCAGCTCCCAGGAAAAACTTTGGTCATTGACTCTCCAGTGAGCTTCTGTGTAGACAATATTTCACATGTGGTGTAATGACCTGTTGATGCAGGAATTAAGCATGTCCTGTGTGAGTCTACCAGGATAATTGTCTTGGAAGCTTGAGCTTGGACTTTGTCCTATGCACCTTTTCTGTTGTTGATTTCGCTTTATGTCCTTTCAGTAATAAATCTTAGCTATGAGTAAAACTATATACTGAGTCGTGTAATTCTTCCTAGCAAATCATCAAATCTGGGGCCGGTCTTGAGACTTCTTTTATTTCTTAGGGGAAATATATTTATTTTATTTTACTTTATTTTCTGAGAGGCCTCCCTAGCACCATTAAAACAAAAGGCTTTGGTCTCAAGGAGCTCAAGTTCAAGAGCCAATAAGAAAAAAACAACCCACTCTAAAATATTCAAATATAATACCATACCTCTTTTATGCCCTTCATTTCCCTCTGGTTTGCCCATCTGTCCTTCTCCAGATCCCATATGTTTTCTCTTTTAATATCCTACTTTACTTTTTCTTTCCTGTTCTCCATTTTCTTTGGTTCTTTCTACTTTCTAGAGACACAGGCTTAGACTTCCCTTTGTCTCATCTGTCTGTTTTACATTTCATCTTGGGCTGTGAACTTCATGAGACTAGAGACTATGTAAACAGTAGGTTTAGCAGGAAAAAAATTATTAGTGTATGGAGATTCCATTTTTATGCTCAGAAATGTTATTATTTATCTTCCAGTTAAAGGAAATCACTTAATATTTTTGTCCCCCAGTTTTCTAATCTAATAAATGAGGATATTACCTGTCTACACTGCAGAGTTACAGAGGGGATCAAATGAGATACTTTTTTGTGCAAGAATTTAAAAATTTGAGCCACATATAATTGCTGAGACCTTTTATTTTCTTGGAGGTTTGCACAAGTGCATTGCATGAGAAAGATATGCTCCTGGGATGTATACATTCTCTCTCTTTATTCATAAAATGACAGGGAAGAGAATGTAAAAATGGGGAAGGGCCATAGGAATAGTTAGCCTGAATAAAAGAAGGCTTTGATTACTGACAAATATTTGAAGGGCAGACATAAAAAAAAAAAATACCAATAAAATAATTTTGTATGACTTCACAGAATCGAGTCAGGACTAATGCAGGGAAAAATTAAAAAACAGAAGAAGAGGAAAAACCTGGCTGAGGCAACAGGAAAAGGGATAGCAGGAGAAACTGGTCATTGGAGTTGTTCAAGATCAAGTTGAACCACATCACATTTTGCACATTGCACAAGGAATTAAACATTAGATCTATAAATGAACTTCTTTTGTGAACCACCCCCACAATTTTTGCTCCGATGCTGTCTGTACCATCATATATTGATAGTACAGAGATTTCTTTAAATGATTCACTCATTTTTTATTAGATACATTTATTTAAAGACTACAATTTGCACATGATGTTTTGGTTATTTTTTGTAATGCCCTTTAAAACAAAAAGATGATGATTTAAAAAAAAAAAAGCTTATATCTGTTAGTAAACCCAAAACTAAATGCCTTCCAGACCTGTTATTCCATGGAAATTCTTAAGCCAAATAAAAGATAAGAATAAAAACAAAATGACAGCCCTGGTATCTTGATTTTTATTCCTGTGAACCCTTCGGTCACCTCGCCTCACACGTTCTTTTTTGAAGAAAAGGATGGTGCTTAATTCGTAGAGCTGAGAATATCACCATGCCTCTCGTCAAGAAGAACCACTCATGCATTTGCTCACCACTCTCTCACAAACCACCAGGACAACAGGTACAAACTAGGATTCCAGAAAACTGGAATATGTGGTAGCCCTACTTGTCTTCACTCTTTCTGCCCTGGTTTTGCACTTACCAAATAAAGCATCAGCACTTAATTCTTGACCTCTGCTCTATTTTCTAAGGACATAGGTTAAGACCTCTCTTTGTCTTATATGCACAACTGGTCTGCAGAAGTTATAACCCTGCCCCTATATCTACAGTTGATTAGAGCAGAGAAAGATACCTGACCTAAGATGGGTCACTTTTCTTTTGCTGGAATTTTAAACTATAGACAATATATTGTTTGCTAGGGATGTCGTAACACAATATCAGAAACTGGGTGGCCACTGAGGAGGACCAGTGGATAGTTTGTTCCAGGGTCTGAGCAAAAACAACAGTATACGTTCAGTGAAGAATAAAGTGACTAAAATAGAGGAAATAATATTACAAACATCTCAATATATATAGTCAGTAGAAGCAAATGCTTGAAGCAATTGACCTTTATTAATTGAGGCTGTAGACAGGTATAGAAATCTTATAATACCCGTTGATTTTTAAGTGTACCTTAGGTATGTTTTATAATGTTACTTAATGGAGAAATGAAAGCCATGTGTAATGAACAGTGCTTGAAAACAGCTTGATCATACAGAAGTACCTCCTTAAACTCAAGGGATATAAGATCTTTGCACGTCTTATATCAAATATATATTAATAAGGGAAGTTGTACATTATAACATATATAAATGCCTTAAGATTTGATTATCATTGAAGAGTTAACAAAATTATGCATTCTGTGGATAGAATAGCATTTATTAATTCTTATTTCGCAATATTCTTTTTAAATTTTAGAGCCAATACATTTTTGTTGCATTTTTGTGTGTTGGGGGTGGGGGGTGTGAAAATTATATAAGCATAAGGCATCATGCTTCTGGTGCCTAATGGAAGAAATGAATGTTTGTATCTTAATTTTTTTTAAAAAAATTAATCGTTCTGTAATTATATTTTCTTAACAACTGCAAAACACAATTTAGAAGTAGTATAGTATTTAAAGTGCTGTAATATTTGCTCTCAAGAAACATCTAGAAATAAGCCCATTGTTCTACAAACATGAATAGTTCTATATTTTTAAAAAGTTACTGTTAATAGCTTCTGCAACAAAAAGTAATCTCTCATTTTAAAGAAATTTTTTAAAAGTGCAACTAGAACAAGCCACATTTCAGCTGACTTACATGAGCAGTAATATATCTTTTTCAAACTCAAAATGCACAGCATACAATCAGCCCACTTATGTGGTTTCTACATTTTTGACATAAACCCAAATGAACCATTTTTATTATAGTGAAATAAGAAGAAAACGACTAGGTACAGTTTCAGATATCGTATTTCCTGTTTAAAAATAAAAGGTGATGAAAAATATTACTATTCATGAACATTTCTACTTTTTCTGAATTAGGTTTCATCCGAGAGTAGGCTCACCATTGCTCAGAAGGATACGCTCAACCAATTCAACATAATTAAAATAAGACAGACATTGCAGGATTTGTCGGGGTTCAGCTCAGGGTCTAGCCTTTCTGAGTTTTCTCCCCTCTCAGACTTACTATAACATTTGTTTTTCATTTAGCTCATGACTGGATCCTATCTTGTATTATCTTCCAACTGCTTTCTGTCTGATCCTTCAAGAATGGTAAGCTTCTTGAAAGAGCAACTATCAGCTTGTGTCTAAGTTAAGAAATGCACCCCACTGAGTGGAACCTTGGATGCTGTGAGTTTTTCTGTACACACTATGAGATATTTGCCTTGTTTTTAATAGCTGGCCATGCTGTTCTTTTGAGCCTGCTAGCTTAGATTCAGGTAGTCTGAAACAGTACTTAGTGATCTGACTTGAATTAATTCTCTTTTCTCAATTGACCAATTAATCAATCAACTAACAAATATGGTTGAACTTCAACTATGTCCAAAGTACTATTTTCTCAAAGAGCAAAAATAGCTATATAATTTAGAAAAAAAAGGGGATTAAATTGAATAAATGCAAATTTTAAATCTAAAATTTGGGGACAGACATTAAAAACAATATCTGTGTTGGTGAATGTAAGGTGGTGTGAGGTGAGGTATCTTCTCTCATATGTAGTTGCGTATTGTATGATCTTTATAAAAATTCACAATATTTACCAAAAGCCTGGCAACTTTTCCCAACAATCAGCTTGGAACAGTATTTAGGAGCATTTACTTGAGTTCAAAGCCCAGTTCCTCCACGTAGGGTGTGATTTGGGGAAATTACTTAATCTCGTTGCCTCATCTGTAAAACAAGGATAACAATAGTACCTACCCATTATAAGGGTAACATAAGCCAATAGTATTAAAGTTAAGAACAGTGTCTAATAAATAGTATGTGCTAAATAGGCTCCTAAAATATCTTTTGACACAATATTTGCATTTTGAAGAAATAGAGGTAAGAGTGAGAATCTGGGTGTATAAAAAATCAATACACAAAAAACAAGTGTTGGAGAGGATGCAGAGAAAAAGGACCCCTCCTACATTGTTGGTGGGATTGCACATTGGTACAGCCGCTATGGAAAACAGTATGGGTTTCTCAAAAAATTAAAAATGGATATACCTTTTGACCCAGCCATTGCACTTCTGGGTATTTATCCAAAGAAAACAAAACAATAATTCGTAAAGGTCTATGCACTCCAATATTCATGGCAGGATAATTTACAATAGCCAAGATCTGGAAGCAACCTAAACAACAGACAATTAGATAAAGAAATTATGGTTCATATATACAATGGAATATTACTCGGCCATTAAAAAATGAAATCTTACCATTTGCAATGACATGGATGGACCTAGAGGTTATTATGCTGAGTGAAATAAGTCAGACAGAGAAAGATAAATATCATATGATTTCACTTATATGCAGAATCTAAGGAACAAAAAGAACAAAGTAATCAAAAACAGACTCATGGACAATTTGGTGACGGACAGAGGGGAAGGGGATTGGGGGGCTGAGAGAACGTGGTGAAGGGTTAAAGAAGTACAAATTAGTAGTTGATAGTTGATCACAGGGATGGGGAGCACGGCATAGGGAATGCAGTCAGCATTAATATGATGGCTAGGTGGAGGGCCAAGAGAGGGAGGGAGCAATTGGGGGATCGTTTCATGAACAATATAGATGTGTAACCAATGTACTATATACTTAAAACTAATTTAAATTAAAAAAATTCAATACATCTTAAATGTCACACTTGATGGAAATGGTTAAAATGTCAAGGCATATCCATATTAGTGAGAATACAACCATCAAAAAATTAAGTGTTCAAAGAATATGGATATACTCAGATATAATGTTATATTTTAAAAGCAGTAAAGTTGCCAGTATATATTATGATCCTAATGCTATTAGAAGGAACATAGGAAAAGTTCTACAAAAAAATATAAAAAAAACTAATGATGATTATCTCAGGGTACCAAAATTAGATATAATTTTTTATTTTGTTCTTTATCTTTTCCATAGTTTCAAAATTTTCCATCATTATTATTATGTTGAGAAAAAAGTAGAAAATATATTTATAAAAAGTGACAGAGGGAAAGAAAAAGTGGTGATTAGAGAATTATATTCCCTTTTTTTTTTTTGAGCAACTGGATAAACATACAGAATGGGAATCTTGGATATCTTCAAAGAATAGCAATTTTTAAAGCAAGAAATAGTTTTAAGCTATAATTAACTGGAGAGTATTATCTTAATAAATAGCATTAACTATATATATCCTCTCCCACTTTGAAAGAAAAAGCCTAAGTGGTGAATCACACCCTGGCCAGGAGGTGATGAAGCAAAAGCTGATGAGTTTTGGATAAACTCAGCAATAACTCAAGTCACTAGCCCAGCAGGAACCAAAGCCAAGTTTCAGGGGACAAAAAAAAAAAAAAGAACAACTCAACCAACTTCAGACTGATGATCTTGGGAGTTGGTACAGTAATTTGCAAAGGCTAAATGTTATTGCAAATCTGACAACTGGATGTACCAAAACTCACTCTGTCATATGCCAGCTCAGTGACAGAATCCCCTTGCAGACCTGGGGGTCACTTTTCTACCTAACAAACTTTTCTGGAGAGATGAGTTATGAACTCAGATCCCCAAGTCTCTTAATGAAAATGTACCTTCAAATGCTTTGAAATTTTTTTCTGCTCTCATTTCCTAGTTTGGAGAAGAAGTATGCTTTCATGGTAGGTGTCCAAAGAATATTTACTGCCTGGACTTTCTTAAAATAATGAGAAAGAGGGAAAAAGTACTCTGAACACTTGTAAACCTGCCCACTGAATCAAAGAATATGTAAAGCAGCTTGGCAGTGAATGTAATAATTACCTATCATAATAACTGAGATATATTTCTTTCTCATTTTTACAGTAGCTTTGTGAATATAATCAGAGACCCTAGAGCAAGTTACATGGAAAGCATTAAGGTTAAGGACATACCCTTTAAATGGGAGACAGGCACAAGATACATGCTCAGCCACTTAAAAAGAAAGTGATAATTGTAATTATTTGAAAGAAAGCGTTCTTAATTTATTACTTTTAAAAGAAACTATCTTTATTATACTTTAGAGTATTCTAAGTGTGTATCATGGCTGCTAATACTTTATGCATACTTTTTTTTCAGTCGAAGGCATTTGCCATAATTCAGCTTTAGCAAACTCTGGCCTCAGCTGTAACTTAGAGCATAATGTATATCCATCGTCCAACTATAAATCTGTAAAAAAAAAAATCTGTGGTTGTTATTATACTTTTATGAATCTGATTCATGCAGAAAGCATTATCCCTGCGATTTTAATTAAGGAGTTAGGAATTTCCCCATTTGAATTCCTAGCATTCTGTACACTTTATTGCATTTATCCCCATGAGCCCCAAATGAGATATTTGGATTACAGATCCTTAGAATAATAAAATTCATAAGCTCTAAATCAGGGATAGGTAAGTGGTTTGATCCAACTTTAGAACTGACTTTGTTGATTCGAATTGCAATGAGTCTCTTAGATCATTAATATCTAACTTTTTAAAGCTGTAATTTTTGATATTTGTTGATATCAGGATATTAAGATGCAGTCTCTTGTTGTTTGGTTTCTTATTTCTGGAAAGCCCTCTAGTGTCTTACTTGGATTTTAAAGACAAGATTCTGTGACTCAAGATGAATAAGACAAACTCAGGTATGAGGGAGAGAGAAATCTATGTATGACCTATTACGTCAGATAGTGTTACTTTTACTATAATGAGGTTGTATTAATTCATGCATATGTGCAGGTCATTTTACACAAGTACATAGAAATTATACACTTCTAATTGCCATTGTATCTTTAGATCACCTGCATTATTTAGACATCTTGCACTCCCACCTGTCCCAATTTCTCATTCTAATGCTACAAATACACAGAGCCTAATAGTAACAATACTAGCTCTTAAATACCAGCCCTGATCAAAGGGTTTTACTTAAGTTGCTTAAATGTTTATAACTAACCCATGAGGTCATTACTATGATTATCTCCATGTTACAGATGAGAAAACTGAAGTAATGAGAGGTAAAGTACCTTGCCCAAGATCACAGAGTCAAAAAACGAAAGAGCTACCCACCAATATGAACCCAGGCAGATCTGGCTCTGGAATTCACAATCTTAAGCATCTGCTCTGCTGCCTGAACTACTAGAACTTTGTCAGCACTCACCAGTAGCCGTCTACCCCATCAGGGAAGAGAAAAGGTTTAAGACTGTGGCCTTGACTCCAAGGAGCTTGTAGTCAGGTCACAAGAGAAGTGCACATAGGGAGAACTCATGGAGGAGTGCATGTCATGCTAATAACATTTACGGGATGGCTGCTCTGTGTCAGCTGCCATCCTAATAACTAAATCCGTGAGAACACGAAGGGACTATTTTTATCTTGGTTTTACAAGAGAGGAAATTGGAGGTAAGTAACTTAAATCACACAGCAGAGCTGAGATTTGAACCTAGGCAATCAGAATCCAGAGCCCCTGCTCTTAACCACGGTATTCTACTGAGTATGAACATGTCTTCAAATGTTTGTGGCAGATAGCAGAAAAGTGCTAGCAAAGCTTCATGAGGGTAGGTGGGGTGGAGAGTCCAGTTAATCAATTACTTAGCTAATTAACTAAATCGAGATTCACATTGTCTCAAGTCATACTGAAGTGGCTCTCTGAACTCACTCCGCTCTCTTTTGTTTCCAGATCTTGGCACATTCCCTGCCAAGAATGTTGTTCATGCCCCGCCTCCTCCAGCACCACCCACTCACCTGCTTTTCTAGCACCCCTACCTACCACCTCCACCACCACCATTGCGTGGCTGGTTTCCATTCACCTTTAGGTCTCAGCTTGAAGTCCCCAACCTCTGGGAAGCCTTTCTGCGCCTCCAAAATTTCAGCAGATGAGGTCACTTGTAATCCCACCCCATCGTAGCGCCTACCACGCTGCGGCGCGATTGCAGCTCTCCTTGTGTATCCATTCGCTTCGGATCCTGCCCTACCGCATCCCTCCCCCAACCCACTCTCCCTCACGCACCCTGATCTTCTTGAATGCCGGAACTGGATCTTACTTCCTCCATTGAATTGCAAGCTCCTAACAGAATGCCTGACACATAACAAATGCTTTATAAATGTTTTTGGACGAATGATTGAGTTCTGTCCCTTACAATGTGACAGCATTAACATTTATTTCCACGATCTCATTGAATTCTCATAATCTCTCAGATATTATTTCCATTTTACAGACAAGGCTACTGAGGCTCGAGGACATTAAATAACATCCTCAAGGTCACATAGTAAATGGAGAGTTGAAATTAGAAATTAGGTCTGTCTGACCCTAATCCTGTGCTACAGAGGAACCAGTAGTTGCAATACATGTTCCAAAAGGCATAATGTATAATGTAGTTCTAATACAACTCGATACACAGATGAGTCAAAAGTCATCTGTGGATGCTGGGGAGCACAGCAGGATTTTCACAGGGATGTGATGCATAGAATTGATTTTGAAGGATAAGTGAGTTAGTTTGAGTGAGAACAAAGAGAGGGATTAGTAGGTACAAACTGATGAGCTGTGAGATCCCAGTCTCTTCAGGGCGGAGTGAGGAATCTTTTGTAAAGAGAGCACAGAGTGCAGGGGACAGGCAGCCCAGGGCACTTAGATTGGAGTGTAAGTGTAAGTGTAAGATGGGAGCCATGACAAAGTATGTACCCACTTTCATTCTAAGAGGTTGAGTGTGAGTTCCTAGGGAAAGAGAAGTGTTATCAAACCCTGGAAGGAATTTTAAGTTAGTGTAAAGTCAGGTAGGAAATCAGTTGGCAAATAGAGGGGAATAATTTCTCCTTCATGCTGCATGAGAGACAGGTGTGCAAAGCCTTTTTTGTTGTTGCTTGTTAGCAACTCGTCCAGTCACATGCCATAGACAGTTGAGTGGAGACCTGAAAGAGCGAAAGGATAATCACAGTGCACTTGAGACACGCCTCTTTCCTCCAGCAATGCCTGCGTTTCATCTACTGTTCCTATTGTATATTATTCTTATTTATATGCGAGATGCTGCACTATACGCATTGTTTTATTTTGTTGAGTCCCTCCACTGCGAAGGGGGTTGTGATCTCCACTTTTGAGATAAGAGGATGGAAGATCAGAAAGACTAAGTGACTGGTTCAAATTCACAGCTAGTTGAGTTGAAGCTAAGGATTGGCCCTTGTGTATGTATCTGACATCAAAATCTATGATCTTAACCAATTTCACGGAGATTAAAGTAATAATAACTACTGAATACTCAGGGCCTCCTCTGATCCAAGCACAAAGATCGAAGATATTTATTGCCTAATTATTTAGTCCATTACTACGTCTTTTATTTTTTAATTTTAAGAATTTATTTGGGTAAAAATCAGTGGGAATCAGGCAGCACCCCACTGAAGGTAGTTAAAAGTACTTTGCTGTCAGAAGTTCAGAAAGAGACTTTTATCAACAAAAGGCAGAAATAAGGAAATTATTGATTGGCTATAGTGTAAATACTAGTTGGCTGCTTATGTTTGGTTGTCCTTCGCATTTTGATTTCTTGAGGTATTTACAGGCTTCGATTTGGGTTTGCTTACAAAAGCCACCATAACATTAAAGTCACCTCAGTCTAGTAGCCTCCTTTGATTAATTTAATAATTCCCCCTTTTGGTCATCCTCTCACATATGAGAGATTGACTAAAAATTTAGTGTTAGTGCTACTCTCAGTAACCATCAGAGTTAAGTTGCTCTTGTCTCATTGTGAAACTCGTAGGTTATGATGTCAGATCCTTAGAATTGTTTTTGCTGTTCAACTCATTCATCTTGTTTCTGTTTCTCCAAGCTCACGGAGAC
>NW_011888835.1:7297566-7335660 GCF_000151845.1 Pteropus vampyrus
TTCAAATTCACAGCTAGTTGAGTTGAAGCTAAGGACTGGCCCTTGTGTATGTATCTGACATCAAAATCTATGATCTTAACCAATTTCACGGAGATTAAAGTAATAATAACTACTGAATACTCAGGGCCTCCTCTGATCCAAGCACAAAGATCCAAGATATTTATTGTCTAATTATTTAGTCCATTACTATGTCTTTTTTTTTTAATTTTAAGAATTTATTTGGGTAAAAATCAGTGGGAATCAGGCAGCACCCCACTGAAGGTAGTTAAAAGCACTTTGCTGTCAGAAGTTCAGAAAGAGACTTTTATCAACAAAAGGCAGAAATAAGGAAATTATTGATTGACTATAGTGTAAATACTAGTTGGCTGCTTATGATTGGTTGTCCTTCGCATTTTGATTTCTTGAGGCATTTACAGGCTTTGATTTGGGTTTGCTTACATAAGCCACCATAACATTAAAGTCACCTCAGTCTAGTAGCCTCCTTTGATTAATTTAATAATTCCCCCTTTAGGTCATCCTCTCATATATGAGAGATTGACTAAAAATTTAGTATTAGTGCTTCTCTCAGTAACCATCAGAGTTAAGTTGCTCTTGTCTCATTGTGAAACTCGTAGGTTATGATGTCAGATCCTTAGAATTGTTTTTGCTGTTCAACTCATTCATCTTGTTTCTGTTTCTCCAAGCTCACGGAGACCATCTGATGTATTGCTGAATGATGGCTGTGAACATGCATTTAAGACCTTTGGGAGAACATAACGCATCAGGAATTCTATAATGCGATTATGGAGACTTAGCCAGGGCCCCGATGAACCAAACCAGTTGGTACCAAATAAATCAAAGGGCGTACCTGAAGGGGCATCAACCTGTTTTAGCTACGTGGCTTGTTTGTTAATTTCCTGTTTTTGCTGTAATACCGGAGGTGTTGATCAGGATACAGCACGAGGTATTTGCTATGCTAGACTCTCCCTTGTTCAGCTAATAAGTAATGTAAAGCAATTCCATTGTGAGAAAGTTTAGGAACTTCTGTTGTGTAGCTATGGTTTTAGCAGTAGATTCAATGATACTTGCCAGAGTTAAGGAGCATTGCTTTCCCATGCATCAACAGAGGGAAAAGTAGGGAAAAGACAAAAGGAATAAAAGTTTCATATTGTAGATGAAGATCTTGATCCATGATCTTGGGAGAGCTGTTCACTTCTTGAGGCCAACGGCTTCTGGGGAGGAACCGCCCTTGTCGATTTTAATTCTAGATCTCCAGCTGGTGTGTAGTTCCAAGACTCTGGAGGAGCCTTTTTTAACTGGGGCATGTGGATCCAATATTCAATTTCCTGAAGTTTGGCTGCCATTGGGTAGTAAGGAGGACTTGGTGTAGTCCCTTCCAAGGAAGTTCAAGGGCAGTCTTCTTTCTTTCTCTGTAGACCAGGCACCACCGGTAGACACCTGAGAGAGCTGACTTTGGTAAGAATTCTTATCCTTTGCCAGCTTCTGCAAGTTTGCCCAGGATGTTGACCACAGGCTCCTGAATGAGAGGGGTGTCTCAGCAGGTCTCATGCTAGACATGAGAAATTGAGGATTCACACCAGACCCAGCCCGGTTTCTAGTCTGAAACAGTCTATCACTGGACCTGGCATAATTTCTAAGTCGGAACCAGTCCATCCCTATACCCCGCCTGGTTTCTAGTTGGAAACAATCTATCCTCAGATCCGGCCCGGTTTCTAGTCAGACACAGTCCATCCCAAGACTGGTTTCTAGTCAGTCTATCCCTGGATCCGGTCCAGTTTCTAAGTCTAAACCAGTTCATTCTCGGACCCGGCCTGGTTTCTACTTGGAAACAATCCAACCTCAGATCTGGCCCAGTTTCTAGTTGATCTCAGTTCAGCCCCAGACTGGTTTCTAGTCAGACCCGGTCCATCTCCAGACTTGGCCCAGTTTATAATTGGAACTAGTCTGTTACGAGATCTGGGGAGCCCTTGAACTCCTGGACCTCTGGTTCGTGGTGTCCAGTCGATAAAGACTTGAAGGCAGATGCCCAGCAATGGCATGTAAGCTAGCTTTATTGAAAATGAAAGTACACTTACATGGGAAAGCAGGCTGACAAGAGTGGTCAACCCCCCAAATAAAGTACACTCTCAGAAGGGAGAGCAAGCTGCCAAGAGCGATCAGCCTTGAAGTCTCCTGCTTCGGTTCCTTTATTCTGCCTGCAAATCTTTGGTCCTCCTCTGGTCACATAGCCCTTCCTCTATGAGCCTTGCTGACAGATAGGTTTCTTACATATCCCTTCTTCTCTCTGAGCTTGAGTATACCCATAATGCACTCGGTTTTCTCATAAGCGGTGTCAAAACCGCAATGTAAATTTATTGTAATGATCATATAATGAAGCAGAGGTGAATTCTAGGTCACATCAGCTGTTCTGCTCATTCCTGTGTCGGGGAATTTCCCTATCATTGCCTCACTATTGTGTCAGGTCCGATGGTTAAGTTGAGGCTATTGTTTTAAGGCTATTTTTCATTTTGGCTGCCCTGGAGAGGGCCGGTAGGGTAACTTATACCTCTAGTCCATCCCTGGACCAGCCGGGTCTCAAATAGGAACCAGTCCATCCCAGCCCAATCCAGTTTTAAGTTGGAATCATTCTGTTCCTGGACCTGATATGTTTTCTGAGTCAGAACCAGTTCATCCTTGGACATGTTGCTAAGTCGAACCTAGTCTATCCCTGGACCTGGTCCGGTTTCTTGTAGGATCCAGTTTATTCCCGGACTCAGCCTAGTTTTAAATAGGAACCAGTCCCCGGACCTACCGGGTTTCTAAGATCGAACCAATCCGTCCGCAAACCTGGCCTAGTTTCTAGTTGGAAACAGTTCATCCCTAGACCCAGCCGCTTTCTAAGTTGGACATAGTCTGTCCCCAGACCCAGTTCAGTTTCTAAGTTAAAACCAATCTGATTTCAGCTGGTTTCTGGACCTAGTCCGCAAAGAGAAATGCCCAAATAAAATTTGAAAGCTCATAATGCAAAAGCTGCAGAGCTAGGATGCAAGGGCCGAGAGGGACTTGCCCGCCATGTCTGGAGGCAGCGAGAAAGCAGAGAACTCAAGAGACTTCACCGGTACCTATGCTTGGTTGCTCGTTGTTCCTGGGGGCTTTCGGGGGTCCCCTTCGGTTCCCTGTTCTGACACCAGAACTTTTAAAAGATAAACTGAGGCATATTAAAAACGTTTAGAGTTTATTTGAGCAAAAATTGATTTGAATTGGGCCGTGCCAAACCAGGAGTGGTCCATTACTTGTAAAAGAGTAAAATATTTGTCTGAAATGCGCTTGCTGTATTCTCTGCAGAAGTTTCTTCCCTCTATTCCCAACTACCTCATTTTCTAATTCCACCTGTGGACGACATAGGATATTTTGATGATTTTCTCAGTTATTGAAAATTCTCTTAGAATCTCATATTTCTCCTTAAACCCATAGTTGAGGGATGGGTTATTTTAATGATTTCTCAGTTATTGGGAATTCTTTTAGAATCTTGTATTTCTCCTTGAAGCTCACAGTTAGAATCTATGAGAACAACTTCAAGAAAGATCTTTAAAAACAAATGTGTGGTGCCAGCTGCACTCCCAGTCTCCTTTTAATGAGAAATGGACAGGTTATTATGCTATTACATGGCACATCCTATTCTTGGAAGCCATCTTAAGCTGTGCAGGATAATGTATCTCTATACTGCATCAGCCACTTTGTTCCACAGATGTTATTTATTTATTTATTTTTTTAGAGTTTTATGAACAGCAAATGGCTCCTTAGGAGAACATTGTAATCGCTCAATCTGGATTTTCTAGCAGTCTTGGTATAAGGATGATAAAATGCCCACAGGGCAGTGCCAATTTAAAAAGGATGATTAACTCCAGATTTCTCATCCTTGAGACATTGTAAATGCCTGGATCAAGGTCTGATGTGTTCCAGATGATGGGCAAGGATGTACAAACACACAGGCTTCCATTATGAGGAATACTGGGAACAAAAGAGTACACTATTCATTTATTTAATCAGCCAACAAATACACAGTGAGTGCCTGCTCTCCATCGGGCATTATTCAAGGTGCTGAGAATACAAAGTCTCTACCCTGAAGGTGTTTGCATCCTCTGTCTGGAAAAATAAAGCAAGATAAGGGAATAAGGCGTGATATGGGTGAGACATGCTATTTTATGTAGAATGAGCAGGAAAATGCCTCCCTAAGTTTACACTCAGCAGAGAGTTTAAGGAAGTGATGGAGCAAGATTTGCAGATGTCAGGGGAAGAGCGTTTCAGGCAATTATGGCAAAATCCCTGGAATGGGAATGTGTTTAAAATGTAGGCAGCATGGATGCCTGTGTGGCTGGACAAGTGGGTAACAGAGTGATAGGGATGTCATTGGGAAGATGCAGGTGAGAGGCAGAGGAAAGCTGGGATGTAGACCATCAGGCCTCACATAAGCCTCGGTAAAGAATTTAGATTTTATATTGGTAGACTGAGAAACCACTGCAAAGTTTTGAGCAGAGGAATGACATGATCTGATTTACCTTTTGAAAGGTTTCCTCTGCCTTCTCTGTGTACAATAATACGTGTAGGAGGCACATAGAAGCAGGGAAGCCATAGATAAGAGGCTGTGTTAAGTCCAGGCAAGAGATGATGCTGTTTGGACCAGGTTCTCATGGTAGACATGGTGAGTAGGGATTGAATTGTAGATTTTTAAAAGGATAACTTGACAGAATTTGTTAGTAAGTTGAGCATGAGAAAGAGTAATCAAGAATTTTTACCTGCGTACATGGGAGAATGGAAATATTTAGTGAGATAGGAAAGATTTCAGGAGAAACAGAGGAAGTGGGAGTATTATCTACATTTTGGACATGTTCAGTGTGAGATGCTTGGTTGGCTTCCATGTGGAATTGTAGAAGAGGCATTCAGGGAGTGAGTCTGAAGGGCAGGGAACAGATTTGGACTAAAGGTTTAAATTTGAGAGTCATGAACTTGTTGTCCATGAGACTAGGTAAAATCATCTAGACAAGTGTTGTTAGGGAAATAAATTCTTGAATGGTCTCTTTGAGGAGTTCGATTATGCAGTCTCCCACATGTGTTGTTTTCATCCCATTCCTTCGGAGGGCAAAATGCTCCCATGCTTTTCCTAAAAAGTTTTAAAATTAAGTGTCACCCACGCTAACTCCAAATTTTGTTTCTAAAGTTCCTAGAGACTTAACAGAGAGCAGAAAAGCAGATGGTTTACTTTGTACAGCAAGAGAACAAGTCTGAGCAGCTTCTTGCTCTACCTGTCATGAAATTCATCAGTGTGGCCCAACCACATGGTAGTGCATTCAGAATGTTTGTTCCTCCCAAATATCTATCAGTGTCACAGTATGTTTCTGGATTCTTCCCAGTGATAATGGTAGCTACAGGTTAAGGTCCCAGAGCCATTTTTCCATTTATAAATGACTTCATCCGAAGTGTATATTTAGTAAAGCAGAAGCTTGCAAGGAGGAGGGTATCCAAGAGTATTGCATACTGGGGAAGACAAGTGAAAGGATGCAGAGTAAAACATATTTCTGAAAGTGAATGGTAGCTAAATGCCCATTTACCATGACTCTTATACATGAAGGAAAGGTGTTACAGTGATTGTGAGACAGAACATATAAACTATTTCTACACAGACCCCATAAATGGAATCTATCATGACATGGATGAGATTCAGAGTGTTTGATTCAGTAGGATAGGAAGCTACAGATACAGATGGAAGATATATTCACTGGGCTGGAGCAGGTCCACGCAGTGCAGAGACCTGCCAGAGATTGGAGAAGGTCTAGCCAGGTAGGCAAATAATTTTAGATGGTTGTGAGTTGATGGATGACATCAGGTTACAGGGATGCCCTGACTGCACCAAAACCTGGCAAAGAAGGCACAAGGATGAACAAAACTTGCAGAACAAAACTTGCAGAGGTCAAAACCAGGAGGTCTAGCTGTTCACAGCATGTAAGTCAAGGCCACAGGCTTACTCCGCTAATTAGCCGCAGGCCTGGACCAGAGCCAGGACTCTGCTTTTAGGACATGAGGAATGGAGACCCGTGGCTATCAAAACAGGCCCAGAAGGGCCATTTGACTTTGGCCTTACATTTACTTAGAACTTCAGATTTACAATTTTTTATCTTCTATATCAGAGTTGCAATTTTTTATCTTCTATATCAGAGTCTTTATCTTCTATATCAGAGTTGCAGCAGGAAATAGATGACTCTCCCAAATCAGGTAATTTTTAGAGAGCTTAATGAAGGGATCAAAGTGTTGGCAACATGTAGAGAAACCAGAAGGGATGGTGCAATGCCCTGGAACTAATAAGAGTGGGGCACATCCCCAGGTCTGAAGGGGTGCAGGAGTGAGTTGTCAGTGAAACTCAGAGACAGAAAGGCTGTGTGGAGCAGACAGCCTCATAGGAGCTGTGGTCATAGATTGAGGGAGGCAGCCAGCCCTCTCAACAAGGTGGGAGCTGAGGGAATATATTTCTGACTCCATTTCATCATCCCTCCAACCTCTCGCTGCTTCTACCCACTGGCAAACCTAAGAGGAAGCCAAGGGCAAGGGAGCATGTTGAGTTGTCCAGATAAGCCACCGTCAGCACAGAGTGAGGTAGAGGGATGAAGGAGCTAAGAAACATCATCTGGCACATCTCCTGATGAGGACACATAGAGGTATAGTGATCAGACTGAGGTAGAGTCATTCGTTATTTTATATCTGAGTCCCATTCTTGCTACATGGCTATAATGTATTTTTAGTTGATTTTAGAAATTCTATAATTTTCTTGTAACACAATAATATCATGTTAAGTTTTTGCATGTTAAAGAATCAGTTTGTTCAAAATAAACATTTAAAAAGTGGCAGTTTTAAAACTCTTTAGAATTGTGTGTGGATGTGCACACGTATGCAGGTGCATACATATGTTTGTATTACTTGTTAAATATGGGGAGGCCTCGATCTTTTTTAAGCACGAGCTCAATCGTGGGTCCCAGCCTCAGAGAGATTGGCTTCTTGACCTGGTTTCTGAGCAGATGACTAGCTGTAGAAGAACAAGGCAGGAATCTTTGTTGAGACTGGAGGGTCTTGGTCAAAAGGACATGTATCAGAACTGGAGCAAAATACCAAAGTCAGTCTAGTTAAACTGATTCAAAGTTTGTTACTGAGTCCTGAAATGGGACTCAACAGAGCTGAGTGTGAAGGAGGGGACTAAGTGGCTCCAGGTCCAAGTGCAAGAAGGAATAAGGACTCGGAATGAAGCAAGTGGTTGCACAAGCAATTGATGTCAGGCCTTCTTTTTCCAAGGATAGCTGCTTCCAGGTGTTTGCTCACCCATGCATATGGCACTATGCCTATTGGAAAAGAATCAGATTTTTCTTAACGACACACTATTTTAGTTTACTTGGCCTTATTGGAACATTGCAGCCTCCTAGAGCAACAAATTGAATTACATACCAGGTAAGGCTGGTAGGAGCTAGAATTTTTATTTAAAAGTGGAGCTATCCAATAGTGATTTCCAGAAGTTTCAAATGAACTATTTAAAGTATGGAGCCTGAATCCCTTTGTAAGGCCTTCTGTGATATCTTCAATTTTCAGTCATGATATTTAAATGAAGACAGCTGTGGTTTTAAAACAGAGTACAAAGATGGTAGGCACACAGTAAATACGGGTTTTTTTCATAAGTTCTATTGCACAATATTAGCAAGGAGCAGCAAAGTAAATATTTTCCCCTGAATTTATACCATGTGGTTATTGCCTTAATTTTGACTAAATGATATACCTTGGAAAAACACTTAATTTTACCGGAATTAAATTGTGCTATTTTTTCTGCCCCTATAACTGACATAGCTGTTGTGATGATAACCCTAAATAATTATCAACAATGATTTAATTTTAATCTTAAATGTTATGAAATTTAAAATATTCCCTAGTACACAATTATATTGTGAAACATTAAGACAGTACTCTCTCACTTTCAGTAAAAAATGTCCAGAATGCTGATTTTATTAATTTGTATGAGCTTTCAAATGATGGAATACTTAGGCTGTTTTTGCACTGAGAAATTAAAGGACAGACTCACATAATTATAAATAAGTACTTAAACATCCTTTTATAATATCCAGGTAATTGAGGTCAAAGGAAGAATTATCTAAATATCTTAGTTTTTAATTTTATTCTGTGACTGTATACAAGTAGTAAAAACATTTCTGATGTTTTACTAAAATTTATTATTTCTTAGTTAACTATGCTCTTTTAAAGAAAATGAATACATTAACATATGAGAAAAGAAAAAATAAAAATCATCTGTGACCTCACAATCTAGGAATAACAACTGTAAGCATGTAGGTATATGATAGTTTATAGTTTTTAATTTGAAATATCAAAAAAATCTTATACAGAAAAATATGAACATACTTGTACAGATTTTTGATAGAGAGGATCTAATTGTAATAATTCGTGTGCTGCATCTTGATTAAAAACTTTTTTTAATTGATTCTGATTTCTGAAATTTTAAACAATGTATTTAAATTTTTTGAATTTTGATCATCGCCAGTTAACGTAATTAATCTCGGCAAAGTCAAGAATCTCGGGGTGGAAACAGACTTTAAAAGTAATCCAGTTGACTCCTAAATCAAATACCTCTTCTTCAGTATTTCTGCTTGTGTTTATCAATCCTGGACTTATCATTTTTATTAATGACAGATTCACTTCCTTTTGGGGATTTTCCATCTTGAAATAATTTTGACTGCTTGAAAATATTTCCTTAAGTCGCTTTACAATCGATCTCTATATGATCTCTAGCCCTCGAAAGCTTCAAAACCTAATCCCTCTTGTGCATGACAATAGCCCAACCACGTGATTAAAACGCAGCCATAAATTCCCCCTCCCTTATCAGCTTCTTTCCCTGTGTTTCCTCTTTTTAGCATAAGTGCTACACATTCCCTTAGGCTCTTTTATATTTCAGTTTTAAAGCACTTAACAACCTGTGTTGCAAAGAGCAGATAACTTTAGTCCATTATTATAAAAACTACTAGGTTCATGAAGAAGTATAATTAATTAGATACAAATTTGTCATGAAAACTAATTGTAATATTTATATTTTCCCAGAGAGATAAAATTCAATGAATTGCTGTGTTGAAATTGGGCAGTGTAATTTGCAATATTTATCTTTCAGCAATGTTTTATTGGGATATTAAAACTCATACTTAATTCAATAAATTGGATTTTTTAAAAGCCTACTTAGATTCACTTGGTGTATTTATGGACCACCAGCTGTTGACTATGGGATAATCCTGACGTTCTTAGCTCCTTAACTATCCCAGCACATCACTGATGCAATATATAATTTCACAAATTATCTGGTACCAGATCTGGCTCTTCGAATACACTGCATTTAAGAGCAAAAAGCTCTATATCTGCATACTTAATTACACAGCATTATCATTTCTATCCCTAATTCCTTAATCAAAACAGTCATTAACAAAGCAAAGGAAATTGAATTATGAAAGAAATAAAGATTGGTGACTCCTAAAATCAGATAGCTGGTTTCAGAAAGTCAGGTTGAAATTGGGCTTTATTTTATTATTCAAATAAATAATGCCACTCCCTTATCATAAACTTTTACAGTTTTAAGGACAAAGCACTCGGTATTTTTGTTTCCTTTTATGCAAATTTTGCATGAAATCCACGTGTAGCAAGGGATTAAACTATTATGATAAAATGACCTATACCATACTGACTTACCCAAAATCAGGGACAATGCTTTTTGGAATATTATTTGTGAAATTGCTTCTTGGTGGATTCAATCACAGGTATTTGCTTTTAGGTCCCAAGTTATGAATGATAGTGTGGCTGGAGTCCCTGGAGTTCAAGTATTTTTATTTTAACTATTCAACTGAAAGCAGTATTTCACAACTAAATATGTTTTCCAAATAATTCATTCAGAAGAAGCAAACTAGTACTTGGGAGAACTATACATAAGTTTAATTAAAGTTTCTACCATGGCAAAGATGGGCAAAGGGGCCTATGTCAGCTCCCACCTCCAAAATAGTTTCACTCTGTGCCCTGGAGGCTGATTAGATTCACTGGGCCTGTGTCTGCATAATGCAAAAAGCATCTCTGCTATTTAGATTTCTAGATTGTACATATTAGGTATATAAATATAATAAAAAATTCTGCCCTTAAATATTACATGTCACAACTAATATTCTGCGCTCTGTCTGGATCTCTGCTTTTCCATATTTGCTATTAGAACTTTATTAATAAATTTGAATCTTGTTTGTTTTCCCCATGTAAGAATTGTTTCTGGAACACTATGTTCAAGCTACTAAAGGAAGAAATATTGTCCATTCATTTGTTGATGGAAGATAGGAATGTAGGATGCGCCCTATTGTTTTAGCAGCATAAGATATTTCTGAGATAAGTGTTATCTTAGACACAGTGCACTTCATCTTGGGTTTAACATAGCGGAGGAATATTTCACTGTCCGGTGGGGCCATAGAGGTTCCTTATATTGATGAGCTAGCACAATGAGATATCAAGGATGTGAAGATGAGCTTCCTGTGCTTGTGGGAGACTTGATGGCAGCGGTTCTCAGTTTGGCTTTCCGTTGTAACTCTCTAGGGAGCTTTACAAAATAATGATGTCTGCGTCCTTGCCCCAGAAATTCTGATTTCATTGATCTGGAGTAAGGTTTGGGTATTGGGAATTTTAAATGTTTCTCAGGTGATTCTAATGTGCAGACACAATTTAGAACGGCTGTTCTGAACCACTTCTGATGGAGAATAGAAATCTCTTCTAATCTGATTCTATAATTTTAAAATCTAATCTGGTTCTATGATTTTTAAAGCTGTGCTCTCTAAGAAAACTAGACCTACAAAATAATCTACAAAAAGAGATTCTACGGTCAAATAAACTTGGGAAATGTTACATATCTTAGCATCCTCTAGGAGAAATTCGATTCACCTAGATGTGTTAATGACAATGGTAAAGAAGCTTGTCTAGTGTTTCCCAGAATTTTTAACCAGGATCCTCATTTTTTATAACAACTATTATGATCCTATGAAACTTTAGCGTTCTGCGTTCTACACACTGGTTATGCTGTTCTGTGTTGTGTTGATTTGTTTCTGAACATTAAACCACAAAGTAGACTAAGCTGTTATTGGTCACAGGGTTTTATGTTGGTATTTATTATATCTGCATGGCTGTTGAATAAAGGTGTGAACCTCACTTGGAGATACCTTTTCTTTGGGCTATTCCCTTTGGACCTGGTGTTTATTAATGCAAAGGGCCTGGTATTAAGGCCATCCATCTTTAGTGCCCTATGTGACAACCAGCAGGGAAGGGCTACTGGTCTTGTTTGAAAGTTACCATTTTACCAATTACTTAAATCTCTTTTGAATTGACCCTCTCTGCTGCTTGTCATGAATTCCCTGTCTTAAAATACTTTTCTCTGTCTTAAAGAGTCCTAACATCTTGAAAACATTATGGAACGTATTTCTTTAGCAGAGAAGAGATATGGAATATTTGGGATGTGAAAAGAGTAGAGAATGGAGTGACCAGGGCTGCAGAGGTATAACCAAGAAAGAAAGTTTTACTCACAGACGAGTCAGATTGAGGGGACGGTGATCGGCCTTGAGGCTGAAGAAGGCAATAGACATTTATCATTTCTCCTTGGGTAGAAGTGAAGATGTGACTAGAATACACATCAAAAAGCAAAGCTACCCATGCTGTCTGTTTACTTTACATCCCAGGTATTGTCGTGCATGGTTTTTGGGCAGTATGCCAACCTGGCATCCTCCTACACTCATTTTCTTTCCTTAGTTTCTGTAACCATGTACTCATGACTTTTCTCATATGGCTTTAACTGCTCCTTCTGGTCACAGGTTGGTGAAGACACTCATATCTTTGCTCCCACGGTACCTACTTACTTTGATTATGCTACTGGCTCCAGCTAATGGCGAAAGTTTCTTTAATTTTCTCTTAGCCATATTATTTTGTTTTCAATACAGAACTAAATAATATAACTTTAGATGTACTGTAATATCCTTAAGAGTAGGAGGTGTACTGTTTATTCATGTCTCCCCAGATCATGACGGACAGTTAACAGGGTGTTCACAAATATCTGTTAAACTAAATTAATTGATTGAGCCCATAAACAGTCACAGCTCCAATAGGAAAATGGAGTCAAGGCCAGCAAGAAGCCCCCCTAATGTATACATGCCTTTCGTCACTAAAAACGTCACTCTATTTCATAATAGGACTAATGGATATTTATTGTAGAAGGTTTTAAAAGTGAAGGAAGAAATAAAGAACATAAAAACAATTTATAAACCCATTACCCCAAAAATAACCATTGTAAATAGTTCTGAGTATTTCCTTTCAGATCTTCTGCTATGCATAGGTAGGAGTCTGTCTGTCTGTCTGTCTGTCTGTCTCTCTCTCTCTCTAAATTATACTTACAAGAGAATTTGGATAATACTGAAAAACGATTTTGTATGCTCTTTCATTCAGTGTTATATTCCTTCATTTGACAAATATTTAGAAGGCTTAATATCATGTACCAGGCACTATTTTAAGTTCTAGGGATACGTGAGTAAACAGTATTTTAAATGTTTTCTAAACATTCAAAACCTGATTTTTAATGAGTTTCATATTTCATATTTTAGGTTAATTATAGTCCATTTAGCAAGTTCCTGACTACTGTTGTTACCATTTCACAGTATTATTAGTAATCTTGCAATAAGTACCCTTATTCCTAAATCTTTATGTTCTTCTCTGATCATACCAGATAGAAAGGTAGTTATCGGGTTATAAAGCATGAACTTTTAAAAAGTTGTTTAGCAGTGCTTCTGTAATGATTTATAAACTCTGCCCCCGCTATAGTGGAGAGTACCCATTCTGACACCTTCACTGGCATTAGCTTGTACTCAGATTGTTAAATATATTTGTCCACTTATACTTTGCCTCATGTTAGGATGTTTTTATTCTAGTATGTATAATGTTCACGTTCTTATGCAAATACATAATTTTTGTTTTTCCATTAACTTTTGTTAATTTTCACTGAATGTGACCATTCAGAAAACTCACACTTCGAAGAAAACCCCTAAAAACCTCTTTTAAAAGATTTTCTTTTATGAATCTAAGTTGTATTTTAGCCTACTGGCAAAGGTCCTGGGGTTTTCAGGATGGTTTCTTGCTAAGTGCTTTCCTAGGTTAACATATTCAGTTCAGTGCTCACATTTAGTAGAGGAACATTAAGCAAAGCAGATGTTTGATGAAAGTCGAGTATCCTTCAAAGAGTAAGAACAACATCCCAGGGGCTCTCTGTGACTGTGAAACCTTCCGAGACTCAGAAAGATAATTTGTTGGGAGAATCCTTCACATAAGTTTCTTCATTTGTAAAAAAAAAAAAAAAAATCCAGCTTAAAAAAGAATAGCATACCTGACAGTACTGTCTATTGTGGAATGCTATCTTTTTTTTTAAGACATATTAATGGAAAAAGGTCAGGTATTGTCACAAAGAACAGTTATAATCCCAATCACTAATAAAATGCTCAAATTTCTAAAGGCAGATTATTGAAAGGAAGACACATCCAAGGACAAGAGAAGCCATTTATCAAAGATTTCTGGGTGTTAATATATGTAATCTAAATGGATGCTATTTAGTTTAAATAAAAGAAAAAAAAAACCCTGTGTCTTCTCCATATATGAGGATGGAGAACCTTGTTGAGGATGCAGTAAGAAAGGGAATTCATTTGGTCTCAAGAGGGAAGCATCTTTAATTTGGTACAAAAGGTATCAGTAGTAGATGACTCCATGTTTGGAGTGACTCTAAGTCTGGCTTTACAGCTTCTTATTTGCTTCTTTACTTCCCATGAACACACACACCTTAGAATTTATATGGCTTATTTCTTCTGTCGCTTCTCTCATGCAATCTACAAGTCAGAGGCAGATCTGCATAGAGTGAAGCAGGGTTTCTCGACTGTGGCCCATCAGATGAATAGTTCTTTGTTGAGAAGCACTGTCTCCTACATCGAAGAGTGTTTAGCAGCATCTGTGGCCGCTCCCCACCAGATGCCAGTAGCACCCCTCTCTTCTGGTGTGACAACCAAAAATATTTCCAGATATTGCCAAATGTCCTGTGGGAGGCGAAATTGCCCCCGGCTGCGAACCATTAGAGTAAATGTAGAAAAAATGTAGCCCAGTCTTCCTAAAGGATCCTCTGCTTCGCCTCTTGGCAGGTGACATTCTGTTATCTACTCAACAGGCATCATGGTCTTTCTCTAAAAATAAGACCTTGTCACTTCCCTGTTTAAACATTTCAGTGCCTTCTTATGGCACTGCAATAAAATCTGAACTCCTCATAGCATCCTTTAAAGTAGCATCCTCTGTGATCTTGACCCAGCCCATTCTCTGACCTCATAGGCTACCCTACTTCCTTCCCTCCATCTTCTGCATTTATCCTGGCCTAAGTTACCACCTCAAAGAGGCCTTTTCTGCCCACCTATGAATGTAGCCCCTCCCTTCTTCCAGTCACTCTGTCATATCATCTGGTTTATTTTCTTTCTAAGCACTTATTTCAACCTGAGGTTGTCAGGTACCTTTCTTGGTTTACTTGTTTGTTACCTTTTCCCAAGCACAGTAGAATGTAAGCTCATGGGTGCAAGGAGCACTTCTACAAACCTATTATTTCATAGATACTCACAGATATAGACGATGAATGAATGACTAAATAAATGGGTGCAAATAGGCAGAGGTAGTGACTTGGCCTATGTGTTTTCTCTTGTTTTTCATATTCGAATTTAACAATCCAGTAACACTTCTTATAGTCAAACCAGCACAGAGAATAATGTACACATCCTGTACATCTACTATCCAGACAGTGTGATCTTGAGGCGCAAAGGATGAAATGTGCCATCATGTATTTGACAGAATCAGTGAGCGTACGTATGCAGTATTTTACAAATAGATTTTCAAGACTTTTTCCGCCCATGTAAAGCAACATTTATGTGTTAAGTTTTCAACAATGGTGGAATGCTGAAAATGGGAAGATTTTTTTCCCCACTATTGCAGGGCTCAGGGACAAGGAGGCCATTAAAAATAGTCTGGTACGTGCTGCAGCGTGAAGCGAAGCATCAGGACTAGCAGCGCGTTTAAAACTGTAACAGACAGGAGCTAGAGTGCTGGAAATCAGGGGAACTGAACCAGAATTCCAGCTCTCAAAGAGCCTGCTGATGTGTTTTGGTAGAGAAACACTGCACTTGGGCAGTGAAAAGGAGCACGCTATACGTCCCTGCCTCACCAAGAGAGGAGTTGCCGTTGGCAACTGGCTGTTCTCCACGACCCCAGGAGCCTCCAGATTCCGAAGGTCTTTGGTTTCTTCACTCACTTCTTTTGCTTCCTATTTTTGCCTTGATATACGTGCAACTCCCAGAGTTCCCTACTTCTAAAAAACCTCTGAGCCAGTAGAAAAATAAAATATCTTTGGGACTCTGGCTGGTGATCACACAATGCAGTATATATCTGACTTAGTGTTGAATGATACACTTGAAACTTAAAAAAAAAATGTCTTTGGGTAACTTCCAAACATTTGTAGATTACCATTGATTGCTTTTTCACTGCAACAGCTAGGCAAATCTGCACCATCTAATAGTAATATAATATTGACATTCTGTCCTCAATGATGGGTTCAGTATAAATATTGTGCCCAACCATTTCTTTTCTTCCTTTCCTTTTTTTTTTTTTTTTTTTTTTTGGAGTATGGGACTATTTATTTGGGGGACAGTGGTATTTTCAATAATTCCAAAAAATAATAGTAGGTTATTGAGGTGTGGTTAAGTAATGGGGATCCTGTAAGTATTAAAAAAAAACAAACAAACAAACCATTTTTGGGAGAAGAGTTTATGACCTGGTAAGTCCAGCTCATTAATTCTTCAGTTGAGTAGTTGTTCAATGTGATTTAATCAGTCAGGTTCTTCATGGAACAGCAAGCAAGACAGTGAAGATTCATATAATTATTACATTGCAGTGTGATACAAGAACTCAAAAGGTAAATATCTCTCAGATTAATTTAATGTATTAGAGGCAATTCACACTCTTCTTGATCTGGGGGCTGAGAAGAAGCTACATTCACTTTCCCCAGTTATGTTTTTCATGTGATTTCAAACTTGTCAAAATCATTCAGATATTGTTAATTTGGGAGGACAGACACACAGAGGAGCACAAACAGGAGTGGTTGACAGTCTTCTGCTCTTCATCTGTAGACAAGTGGGTTATCCTGAGAATAATACTCTTTCCTCTTATTCTGCTTAAGGATTTAACTATCCAAAGTAGAATGGGGGGGTAATTTGGCTCATTACTCCTTGGTTCCCTCACCCCCACCCACCATCCCAACTTTTTTTTTTTCAATTTTTCTGTCCCTACTGGTGTACTGAGATGGTTTGGGTGGTCTTCGCTTTTGTCGTTGTCAGTCGAATTTATGCAGGGTTTTCTTAAACTGCCTTTATGATACCATGCCTTCCCCATAGACAAAACAGTCACACACTCTGCAAGGCAATCAAAATGTCTCTTCTTTTCCAAGGATTAAGAGTATCCACTTTCTAGTCTGTTCCTGCTCCTGTGGACACAAATGTCAAAATCCATATTGCTGGTAGCATTTGAAATGGTATATGCACAGTTCAGGAAGCATAACTGTTTACCTATTAATCACTCTGGGCCACCAGTCAAAATATTTTCTCTGCAAAGATGCCTTTCGCATTTTGTACCAATTAATGTTGGATGGAACCCGAGTCACAGTTAATCTGTGGCAAAGCTTTTATTTGCTGTCAGGCATGTAGACATGAAAAATGCTCAACGTAATATTTTAATTAATAAAAATATGCTGAGAAGTGTATTTTTCTGAAGTAGATTTTTATTACACTTCATTACATTTCCAAATTTAATGGACACATATATTATGTCCTGTCACCATGGGAACCACATCAAGACAGGCTTTTTATAGGCTGTTGGATGTTGTTATAAAACTCTCACAAAGGCAAAATTGTTTCTTGTAAGTTTAAAAGAAGCTGTGTTCATTTACAGTATGTGTAATTTACTGTAGAGCTTGAGGCAGTAAAGAAGGTCTTCACTTGATTTAGAGACTGACACATTTTTTTATGAAGCCCTTAAGTTTTAATTATTTTAGGTCTATGTTCATGAAGATATAACTTGTTTTTTTTATGAAAGTAAATTTAAAAACATGTAAACTTTGTATAGCATGAAAAGATGAAATTCTGTTTTATAACTGTTTAAGGCATAACACTTTCTAAAACAAAAATTTCTAAACATACATAAATGAGCCTCGCTCGCTATCTGGCTTTAGTAACCATCGACATTATCTGTGCTTATTTTATCTCTTCACTCTGCCACCACCATTGTTTTATGGTTCAAGTATTTTAAAGTAAATCCTAGACGTTATATCATTTTACTATCAAATACTTTATAGTATGCATCTTAAAAAAGGGAGGAGGCAAGATAAAGGTCCACATAGTGAACAATTTCTTACATTCAATAAAAAATATCATGAAACAAGACAGAACAGAGATCAAACATATAGATCACATTAACAAATATAACAGGCTTACCTCACTTTTTATATAGAACAAAAAGATTTTAAGATTGCTCAAAAAGGCAAAACTTGGCTCTCCATTGTTTAAATGGGACATTTCTAAAATTATATGATTTCGAAGGTTAAAAATAAAGGATAGACAAATATGATTAAAAAAACAACAGGGTCTTGATATAGACAAGATGCAATTAAGGATAAAAAATATTAAAACAAATAGAGGATATTTTGTAATGCTAAGGGCTGAAAAATCAAAGAACATGCAAAATTTATTATTATTGTTTATTCACCTGCTAACACAGCAACAACTTTCAAAAAGCTGAAACTACTAGAGATGAGAACTAGAGACACACTAAGGATAGGAGATTTTAACGTACTTATCTCAGTCCCGGGAAAACTGGAAGACAAAACACCAATCAACTCCTCAACTAACATAACCAATTGTGTGTAGCTAGTAACTCTATTGAAATTTGAACCCTGATAATAGAGATCATTACTTCTTTTTATGTGAAAATCTTTGACTTTTTTGCCCCCATCGGCTTTCATTAATTTTAGTTTCAAAGTTTGAACGCTGACTTAACATTCTGAAATTTCGGAGTGTTAGAAAATGTGTTCATTTTTTTCTACTTAAAATTATTTATGCATTTTCCATGTTCCATTCACATAGCCTGCGCCATCGCAAACAGGGATTTATACTAGTGATTTATGACTTTCCATATTAAAAGTTAGCATTGGTGCTGATTTTTACATCAGACAGAGCTTGAAAGATTTTTCCTCAAAGGTTTCCAGCTTTAACCTGCAAGGAACTATCTGGTGTAGCCTCTCATGAGCTTTCTGTCTTTCAAAAAATGCCAGCAGTTTGAGATTTTACAGACAGACAGATAGCTTTTCCATCAGTCACAGCCCATGCCTGACAAACACACGGGGCTTCTTTAAGCAGACAGGTAAACGCAGGTCTTTGAAACGATATGAAGGATTTAGCTGTTTCTCAGGGTTACTGCTTCTCTTCTTTGTTCAAAGACTCGCCCTCCCCTGGGGGAAATGACCTTCTGGAGGGAGCTTTTGTAGCCTAATTTTCCTTGGAATGCAGCATAAATGCTGCTTTTGTTAAAAGCCTCAGTATGTTTCAGGTCTCTAAGGTATAGCATTTTTTTTTCTCCCAGTTTTCATAAAATGAATATGAGTGAGTGATAAGGAGTATGGTTTACATCACAGCAGGCAATATGGGTTGTAATGGGATCACAGTCGGGGACTGGCAATCTATAAAATGCTAAAAAAAAAAAAATTTGTGAGAAATGCATAGGAGTTCAAAGCCACTTAAGTGGCTAGCTGCTCTGCTGGCTTGGTTGGCATTTATTCGTTTGTTTACGCTTATGCTTTTATTTGTTTTGTTTTAATATCTGAGGGTTGTAAACCGCTGCAAGTGAAATTTGCAAATATAGCCAAGTAGCTACGAATGTGGATTTTTTGGAGTCAAATTGCTCTGCAGATTAGAACCCCTCACTAGCAATATGACCACGGACAGCAATTTACTTAAATTTTCTGACTTTCATATTTGCCACCTGTAACAGGGGAAACAGAGTAATCATCCTCACCTAATGAAGTTGCAAGGATTAGACGGAAGAATTTTTGTGAAATGCTTAGCGCAGCCCTTAAATAGGCTAAGCATTCTATCGATGCTAGAAGCTACACTAACTATACTATTGTAATAATTAATATTTAATGTTAAAGGTGATTGAAGAGCAACTCCTGACCATGTGTCTAACAGTGGAAATGAGGTCATATTTACATTTAAAAAATTAATTGTGATAAAAAACCCATAACAAAAATTTACCACCTTAACTATTTTTAAATGTACAAGTCAGAAATATTAAGCATATTCACATTGTTGTGCGACAGAACTCCAGAACTTTTTATCTCGAAAAACTGAAACTCCATATCCATTAAACAAGGCCTTTTTTTTTTTTTGAAAGAACAGTTTCAGATTTACAGAAAAATTGCTAAGATAGTACAGAAAATTCCCCTATTCCCAGTTTTCTCCATTAACATTTAACGTTAGTATAGTACATTTGCGACAATGAATGATACCGATACATTATTATTAATAAAGTCCATACTTTATTCAAATTTTCTTAGTTTTTACCTAATGTTCCTTTGTGTTTTCCAAGATCCCATCCAGGGTTTAACATTACATTTGGTTGTTATATCTCTTCCGTTTCCTTGGGCTGTGATAGTTTCTCGCTTTCCTAGTTTTTGATGACTGACAGTTTTGAGGAGTACTGGTCAGGTATTTTGTAGAATGCTCGTAATTTGGGGTTTGTCTGATGTTTTCCTAATGCTTAAACTCAGGATGGTGTACATTCTAACAATATCACATTCCTGTTGACATTGACGGAGATTACCTGGCTAAGAGTGTTCTTAAACTATTAAGTTACTGATGTTTTAATTTGCAATTTCCTAATGACAAATGATGTGGAGAATCTTTTCATATGCTTATTTACCTTCTTTACATCTATTTTGGTGAAGTGTATGTTCAGACCTTTTGTCCATTTTAAACATTGGGTTTAAAACATGGTTTGTTTTCTTATTGTTGAGTTTTAAGAATTCTTTGTATATTTTAGATACTAGTACTTTATCAGATATGTGTTTTCTAAATATTTTTCCCCGCCTGTAATTTCCCCTTTCATTCTCTCAACAATGTCTTGCACAGCAAAAAACTTTTTAATGAAGCCCAACTAATCAATTATTTCTTTTATGGATCATGCTTTTACTGTTGTATCTAATAAAAACTCACCACCAAATAAGTTCACATAGATTCTCTGCTTTGCTTTTTCCTAAAAGTTTTATAGTTTTGCATTTTACATGTAGGTATATAATCCATTTTGTGTTAATGTTTATGAAAGGTGTAAAGTCAGGTCTCTGTATATAGGTTTTTTTTTGTTTTTTGTTTTTTTTGCATACATACATTTAATTGTACCAGCACCGTTTTTGAAAAGACTGTCTTTTTTTCTCTATGGCGTTGCCTTTGCTCTTTTTTCAAGGATCATTTGACTATATTTTGTGAGTCTATTTCTGAGGTATTTTGTCCCATTGATTTAATTCTTTAGTCAACATTACACTATCTTGATTACTGTCATTTTATGTAAGTCTGCAAATCAGGTAGTGTGAGTCCTTCAGTTTTATTCTTTTTCAGTGTCGTGTTACCTACTTTGGGTCTTTGCGTTTCCACATAAACTTTAGAATTGGTTTGTAAATATCTATAAAAACTTGCAGGGATTTTGACTGGGATTACATTGAGTCTAAGAATCAATTTGTCATCTTAATAATACTGAGTTTTCCAATAAGTGAACATGGAATATCTCTTCATTTTTTTTTTTTAAGATTTTTCTTTATTTCATCAGAATTTTGTAATTTTTCTCATATAGACCCTGTACATGTATTACATTTACACCTATGTGTTTCTTTTTGTTGGGCTATTGTAGATAGTATTATGTTTTAAAATTCCAATTCCAATTGTGCATTACTGATATATAAAAAAGCAATTGACTTTTGTATGTTAACCTTGTATCCTGTGACCTTGCTACATTTATTGGTTCCAAAAGTCTCTTCTCTGATTCCTTGGCATTTTGAGAATAAAAACAGTTTTATTTCTTTCTTTCAAGTCTATATACTATTTTTCTCCTTTTCTTGTCGTAATGTACTTGTTAGGACTTCCAGTGTGATATTAAATAGTATTGGTAAGAGGGGATTATTATTGCTTTGTTCCCCATCCTAAGGGGAAAGAATTCAATTTCTCATGACTGGATATTATATTACCTATAGATATTTTGTACATTTTCTTCAAGATATGAAAGTTCCCCTCTAGTCCTAGTTGGTTGAGGGTTTCTTTTCCCTTCCCTTCCCTTCTCTTCCCTTTCATCATGAATAGGTGTTGGATTTTGCCAAATTCTTTGTCTGTATGTATTGATAGGATCATGTTATTTCTTTTACTCTTGCCTGTTGTTTTGGTGGATTACACTGATTTTTTAATATTTAGAATAAGCCAGCCTTGCATTTTTGGAATAAGTCCCACTTGTTCATAGTGTAATTATTTTTTATACATCGTTATATTTTATTTGCTAATATTTTATTAAGGATTTTTGTATCTATATTCATGAGAGATATTGGTTTGTAGTTTTCCTTTTTTGTAATGTATTTATCTGGTTTTGATATTAGGGTTTCAAAACATGAGTTGGTTTCACCAAATGAGTTGGAAAGTGATCCATTCACTTTTATTTTCTGAAAGAGATCGTGGAGTTCTGGTGTCACATCTTTGTTAAATGTTTGGTAGAATGTATCAGTGAAACTGTTGCTTTTCTTTTTAGAAGGTTATTATTAATTGATTCAATTTATTTTATATAGCTATATGTACCTATATCTATATCTATATATGCCTACTCAGATTATCTATTTCTCTTTTATGAGTTTTAATAGTTTGTTTCTTTCAAAGAATTGGTCCATTTTACCTAAGTTGTCAAATTTTTGGACATAAAGTTGGTCACAATATTACCTTATTTTTTTTTTTATAATCATGGTATCTGTAGTAATGACTCTTTTTTCATTTCTGATGTTGGTAAATTTGTGTTTTCCCTCTTTTTTTCCTGCTTAACCTTGCTAAAGGCTTATCAATTTTATTGATTTTTTTCAAAGAACCAGCTTTTGGTTTTATTGATTTTTTTTCTATTTTTCTGTTTTTAATTGCATTCATTCCTACTTTTTACTATTTATTTTCTTCTGATTGCTTTAGGCTTAAATTCTTCTTTTTCTAGTTTTCTAAGGTGGAATTTCAGATCTTTCTTCAACTCTAATATATGCATTCAATGTTTTAAATTTTTGTCTAGATGGAATTTCAGATATTTCTTCAATTCTAATATATGCATTCAATGTTATAAATTGTTTTCACAGCATCCCACAGTTTTCGATTAAGTCGTGGTTTGGTTTTCATTTAGTTCAAAATACTGTTTAATTTCTCTTGTAACATTTACTTTGATCCAAGTTATTTGGAAATGCGTCATTTAATTTCCAAATATTTGGGAGATTTTCCAGTTATCTTTCTGTTATTGACTTTTAGTTTAATTCCATTGTGAGATGAGAACACATGTTATATGATTTCTGTTCTTTTAATTTGTTAAGGTATATTTTATGGCCCAGAATGTGGTACAACTTGGTAAATAGGAGATGTTTTAAATGATTTTATTTAACTAGTTCATTATTTTTATCTCCCAAAATAAAAATAATGCACGTATAGATAGGACACTTTCACTACTGATGGACTTGTTGGAAAAATATTCTCTTTATCAGTCTTAAACCCTCTGGCCAGTGTCTTTTTCCTTCCGTTGGAACAACTGGTTTTGTAGCATGAGTTTTGATAGAGGTATTAATAATTTTAGTGGCGTTTATTGAATACCTTCTCTGTTCCAAGTACTGTGCTTTACCCATGTAACCACAGTTCTCATGACAGCCCTCTAGGACTGATGCCATTTATACCTTCATGCTGCAGAGGTGAGGAAATCAGGATGTAGAGAGCCCTGTAACTTGCCTGGTCACCTGTCGGACAAGTGGCGGAGGTGGAACAAGAACCCTTGTCAGTCTGACACACCTGGGTGCTGGGTGCACTTCTTCCACCGTTGTCCTGTCACTTTCTTTGTCATTATCACTGTTTAAAATATTCATGATTTTAAAGTTCTCTTTCCTTCACATCACCTTTTAAAACTTTCTTCATTAATTTGTTGCATAATACTTGATCACTTAATAACTGTCAGGTCCTAGGGCTAAAATAATTAGCACACCAGACATGGCCCCACCATAAAAAAGCTTACAGTAAAATAAGGCAAAAGGAATCCATTAAAGTAACAAAAATAAATGTGGAATTCTGCAATGTTGGAACACTGTATAAAACTGGTTGAACTTGATATGGTATAAACAGAAAATGATTTATTTTTTTTCTGTTTCTGCCCTTAAACATGCTATCATAGACTTCCTTCTTAATGCAGAGAAGTATCTTTGGCATGTCCCATAAGTTTTCAATTGAAATTCTTACAGAGGTAATTTAGTCTTTACATTTAGTTATAAGAAATAATACAGAGAGAGCCCATGTGCTCTTTACTTAGTTTCCCCCAATGGTGACATTATACAAAAGCATAATATCACAAATAGAATATTGACATTGGTAAAATACACCGACCTTATTCATAATTTCCTGCTTTTATTTATGCTCATTTATGCTGTCACGGGTGTATGTGCGTGTTTGTGTATTTAATTCTATATAATTTTATCATGCATGTAGGTTCATGTGTCTACCACGATATTCAAGATAGTGAATAATTTCATCACTGCAAAGGTCCTTTATGTCACCCTTTTGTAATACCATCCACCTTCCGCCCTGCTTCCCCCTCTATCTCTAACTAACTCCTGGAAACCACTAATATGTTTCCATTTCTAACATTTTGTCCTTTAAAAATGTTATGTAAGTGGAATCATACAATATGTAACCTTTTGGGATTGCCTCTTTTTCACTCATGATAATTTTCTTGAGATTCCTCCAAGTGTTGCGTGTAGAAAGTTTGTTGTGTGAGCAGGAGATCTTACCTTTGTTGTCACACACGGTCTCTCTTGGGGAGGCTTCCTGACAACTCTTTTTCCCTTGACAAGGAGGATTTTCAGGTGGGAGCGGGGAAGGGGTAGCTAACCAGTAAGAGGAAGGGAATCGTTTAAGTGTTAAGTTCTTCGTTAGACTCCAGCTATTCTTTAATCCAGAAGGTGTACAGACAGTTACTCAACCAAAGTAAAGCAAAAAGCCCGAACAAACCCTACTTCCACTTGTTTACATGGACATTGTCAGAAACAGCCAATATTTTATGCCTTTATCAGAAATAGTTTATTTTGCTCTCTTTCTTCATTTCCTTGTACATCTGCCTTCTTCAAATGGATCACTCCTGTTTAGTTGGCTAAAAATATAAAATTTAATGTCTGCCTATGGGTAGTACCTGAATCCGTAACTTCACCCCGATTTTCATGAAGGCCTTGAAAAGAAGAAGGAAAATCTAGGAGTCCTGAAAATATAAATACTCATTTTTGTCAGAGCCTTCTAGGCATATTCCTTCAACAAGGCAACCAATTTTCAGTCCAGGTGACTATATTCATCTCTAAGCCAGTTCAAACCAATTTAACAGATAGAATTTTATGAGATTCTGTCACAAGCTTCACCAAAGGCCAATTATGAAACATCTACTTCATTTCCTTCGGTCATTGATTTTCTAATTTGTTGGCAAAAATCTGTTACTTCAGTCTAATGTGATATTTTCTTTGTCAGCCCATCTTATCTTTTGCTTACGATCTCATTGTGTTCTAACTGTTTAAAGATTTTTCATCTTCTTATATTTGTTTCATTATATTGCTAAGTTGGAGTTTCTGAATTATAATAGCTAGCTCAGCCATTCTTACCTGCTCTGTGGAATGATACCACATCTGTTTTTTTCTAATCTTATGGTGTGTCTCGAGTGCTTTGTTTCAAGACAATTATAAGCAATTCAATAGATGTTTTCTAATTTTCTTATTATGTTAGGATGCATATCATCCTGACCAAATGTTTATGTTCGCATTTACTCTAAGTACTCCTCGCCTGTTATTTGCCAATACTTATTTTGCAGCATCTCCATTATTCTTATTGTGCAAGTTTATTTTTCCAATTTGACTTGGTAAACAGGAGTTGAAAAATGACTACAATAATTCAGCTAAGTTGTCGTAATAATTTAGTACCCTATCTTTTTATTAGCAGACCTATCTTTCGTAGAGTTTATATTTCTCCCCTGGTGTATGTTTAATGTTCTTAAAATTCCATTTCCTTTTCTTTGCTTCTTAGTAGCATTAATTTTATTCTGGATTTTCACTTACATGATCAATTCTGGCCACACTCTCTAACAGAACAGGTATTTTTCCTCTTTCTTTTGCTGTCCCTCTCTGTAGGACCATAAAACAAATTATAGACATTAATTTCTATGACGTGGAGACCAAAGCTAAAGAAAACTGTCAGCAAGAATTACACAAATGACTATAATCATCCTCCTTGATAAGAACTTAAGCCTTTAAATTCTGGCATTTTTAAATCCTGCAAATATGAAAAATCTTCACTTGGCACAAATTGGACGTTGTAGGAAATTGCTTTGGCATTTAATATGTTAAGTGAGGGAAATGAGAGAAAAATGAAAGGGAAGAATTTAATCCACATGTAGATATCATGACCGACAGCTGGACTCAATGATCAAAATGTTAGTGCACTGCATGATGAAAGCCTTGAGAATTAGTTTCTAACGAAAGTAGCAATTAAAACAGTCTCAATGTGTAGAGTCTTTATTTGAAAAAAAAAAATCTCACCGGTTGGACACATGATCTCATATTTTCAAAATGAGGCTGATATAAGTTACGGAATACTCAAGGGACCACACACGCACACACACACACACACACACACACACACATGCACACGCACACGCACACACACACACACCACTATACAAATAAGGTAACCGTGGCTAACAGTATGTGATTGGCCAGAGTCTCTCATCTGGTGGTGGTCAGTCTTTGTCTTCTTCGCCATTGCATTTTGGGTATGTGAATATGGCTGTCTGATAATTTGGCTACAGTACAAGGTATAAATGTAGGCCGGGGCCTTAAACACCTAGATACTTTATTGGGAACCATTAAATACATTGAATAGGGTATCATACGGTCGGAGATGCCAAACTGATCTTGAACCATATTTCCTTCTCCCAAACAAGTAGTGTTTTGGGTTCCTGTATTAGAGTTCAGTCACAGAAGCAGAATCTCCAGCGTGCATGTGCGTGCGTGCGCGTGCACACACACACACATACACATTTCTTTCAGGGATTTGGCCATATGCAATGGTGGGAGATGGCTAAGTATTCTTGTAAAGCTGTTGTCTTTGCACCTGCTACTGGAGCTTGAAGTCTACAGGGTAGGCAATCCTGAAGGGAAGGTAGATATAAAGTGGGCCAAGTAAGATCAAGCTGGAACCCACAAGCATAACCTGGAGCCCACAAGGATGGACCCAAACCTGTGTCTATTCTTATTGCCTCTGATCTTGGTGGTATGAGTGCTCTACAGAAGCCAAGCCTCTTTGTCATGGAAGTAAGACACACGTTTGGTTCAGGAATCAACCACACTTCGAATAAAGCCACTGACTCCATTTTTGTCGTTACTGCTGACAGCTTTCGAGCCCCACCACTCTCCTTTCCCCTCTGCTACACAGCTGAGCAGGCCGACAAGAAAGTCTGGATGCTCCCTGCTTTGGCACTTGTGAGAATACACTGCAGCCTATGTGTGAGAGTTATCACCCCAGCCTCACCTTCTAACCACTGTAAAACCCCAAGCAGATCTCTTCCCCCTGCTCTCTGTTAAGCCATTTTCCAACCCTCTCGAAAGCCTGTCTTGCTCTCATCTCAGGAATTCTTTTTATGTTAGTGATGGACCTCTCATGGTGCATGTGAAATCTCAACCTCTGAACCCAATTACATGTGTGCAGAACATGCCACCTCTGGGGTGATCACAGCAACGCTGGAGGATCAGGGGAGAGTGGAGCAGTTGGAGGCCCAGCTACTATTTCATGCCAACAAGATGATCAGCAGCAACGGATATGACCTCCAGATCTCTCGTAAGAACTTCTCTCTCGTATTTAACTGAACATGAAACATACAGGAAAAAGAATTTTTGGAAATGTGTGTCATGCCGACTTTAACACATTGCAAAGCCACTATAGCTCCTCTTTGATTTCTTCCCTTTTTCTGGATACCCATAATCACTTGGGTAATTGATAACCCAATGCACGAGTTATAGTTCTCATCATCGCCTCTTTCCCCGGTTAAATGAGATGTTATTAAAGCATTTAGCACGGGGTGACTTGCACATGCCTAACACTGAAAATATGATATGACTGCATTTCGTGGGCTGCCCATTCCCATCAACCACTGAGGAAGGCTCTTGACATCTCTGACCAAGCATCCTCTGAGGGCAAGTTCAGGAAGTGTGGAGGAAATTTGCACCCATGACAGTTCTGGCATGCTCTTGTGGTGCTGCCATAGGAAAAAGATTCTAGTTCCTAACAGAAGCAGATTTCCAGTGTAAGAAGTCCATGGGACCAGGCATCTACTTTCCATTTTAAGTATGTTTTTCATTAGATGTGTAAGTCTGTGAATTTATTACACTCCCTCCCTTTCCGCCCCAGAGTTAAAACAGACTTTATTATGTGTCTAGCTCTTCTACTCGATTTTCTTAAGTCCTTCATCCCTTTTTAACAGAGCCCTCGGTTCTCCTTTTTGTCCTCTACTCTGGTTTTCTGGTAAAAAAACTTCACGTGCTTTGGGTTTTCTTTTAAAGGATCCAGGCCTATTAATTTTCTCAAGTACATTTCAAGAGCAAAACTAAAAACTTGAAAAAGGGAGACTAATGCGCAGGGAGTTTAATGAAATACTGGCAGTAAAATAGTTCCTTTGTTTGGTTGTATTACAATAGATGGCACGTTGAACAACATAGAGAAATACAAGTGTTTATTTGTTCCCAGATAATGTCTCTGTGATGCGGGCTGGGTCCTAGGAAAGCAGACTCTGAGATGGAGGTTTGCATTTAGGGCTTTCGTTAGGGAGTGTTCTTGGGATCCAACCTATGTCAGGGAAGTCAAAGAAGCAGGATCTTGCAGAGGGAGAAGTCAAGCTGAGATGCAGTCCCAGTGGAAGCCTCAGCCATCAGGAGTTCTGAAAATGCCAAGGCCCTTTAGAACTGTCCCTAGTTGAGCTGAGAGCACTGGTCCTTGATAGGCCTTTGTTAATCCGTCATTGGATGTGGGCTGTTCTGGGACTGGGAAGAGGTAGGTGACCTTGAGTGCATGTCTCTCTTCAGGCTAAGGCAATCCCGATAGGGCGCTGACAGTTCAGAACTGTTGGCCAACACCATTCCCAGCAATTGGACTGAGACTTTTATTTCTGATGAGGAATCTGGATGATGCATCACTGTGTCCTAGAGAGTCTGAAGGGAGTGCTTCTGTCTAGAAATACTGTTCTGCTATCCTATTATGGAATGTTCTCAACTAACCCAATGCCCAGTACCTATACCATTTATAGTTAAGGAAATAAAACCATAATAAAAGGTACCTTTAATACTTTTTTTAGGAGTCTCATTGTCAATTACACATTTCTTTCTATAATGTCTTTATATCCTAGTCATATAGCCATGTCAGTATGTTACTTTGAGTATTGTTGAAACTCTGCCCAGAGGGAGTGACCATTTTCTACTGTCTCATAGCCACACTTCTGATCCCAGTCGGGTTTAGATGACTAAGTGGATCTTCAGAGCTTGAATAGAGGAGATAAAAATAACCAGAAAATCTTTCCTCTGCCCATCCACTGCGATCTTGTTCTTTCCTCTGCTCTGTACCCAGGCTTATCTTAGGGGGCCACATTCCCCCACCTCCTCTGGCTGGCTTCTTTTGGGCTCAGCCAATAGGAGACAAGGAGAAGGAAATGAGCCTGTGAAAGGAGAAAGGGGTTGGAGGATTTCTTTCCTGCTGCCCACAGGTGTCAGTGCCGCTTTGCGTAGCAGTATTCTGTGATTGCAACCCCAGCCCACTGGTTCCTTCTCGAGGTTCCAGGTTCTCACTGGTTCAACTCTGAACATGGACCAAAGTGGCAATTATTTATTTTTTCAATCTTTTAAAAACCATCAATAGCTTTGTTACATATTTCTCAGGAGATCTGCCCCTAGAAACCCTGTCAATTATATGTTGACGTCACTCAGGATCAAAACAACATCCTTGAGTTTTCATACCATAACAGATACTCATATTTTCTAATCATTCTGTTTGTAGAGGCTGATATGATGAACCCACGTGCAAGGTAAGGGGTTGGCTTTATATCCTGAGGCAACAGTTTATCATCATTAGCAGAACCGAAAACGTAGACATCAAGAAAACTTGGAAGGTCTCCTGCAAAATTAGCAAGGCTGCCTGCCAAGCTCAGGCACTCTGACTTCTGGACACCTTACTCCAGGCTGCCTGCAGCCAATTCTCTGGGAGTCTGTGCAGGTCATACCCTCTCCCCCTAGGCAACTTTCTTCACCATTCTTTGTCTCCTCTTAATAGCCGTTATTATTTAGTGGCAGTGAATGACTAGGAAGAACACTACTCCAGGTGATGTTAGTGACTCTTTGCTCCCCTCCTAACTCATGACAGAGAAGCCAGCACTATGCTTCTAAATTTGAGTTCTCTTGAACTGGAAGAAGGAGGAGCTTTTAAGATTTGGGTCTGTTCAGGAGGATTAGCTATGGATTTCTTGTGGAGTAGGTCGGTGTTTGGATGGGCAGAGTCAGAGCAACCTCTGAGACTGAGGACATGGCCTTGCTGTGTCTCAGTGGGGAGGAGGGGGTCATGGAATCACAGTGTGGGGGGAAGACTCCTAGGAGATGTATCCCTGAGCTTGTCCACGGCAGCCATCTTAGGAGAACAAACCAAAAACCAAAGTAAACCAAAAATGCCTGGACAGTGGTTTTAGTGTGGGATGATGTCAGGCAGAGACTTATTTATTTATTTAAATGCATGGAGGAAATATACGTACTTTGCACATTAAAGTTGTGGTTTTTATGGCCACTACTTTTTAAAAAATATATAAAAATATAACTAACATTCAATATGGTATTAATTGCAGGTATGCACCATAGTGATTCAACATTTATATATCTAAATAAGTGGTCACCATGATAAGTCCAGCGACCATGTGACACCATACAATGCTATCGCCATATTATTGACTATATTCCCTATGCTGTTCACCGCATTCTCTTGACTTGTTTTATATTTGGAAGTTTGAACCTCTTATTCCCCTTCACCCTCCCTCCGCCATTTTCTGATTTTTCAACTGCAGTTGACATTCAGCATTATTTTATATTAGTTTCAGGTTTATGGCATAGTGGTTAGACATTCATATAGTTTATGAAATGATCCCTTGATTGGTCTCGTACCCACCTGGAACCATCCATAGATATTACCACATTACTAATTATATTCCCGCTTTTCATCCCCTTGACTATTTTGTAACTACCAGTTAGTACTTCTTAATCTCTTTATCTCTTTCACCCTGTCCCGCAAAACCCCTCCCATCTGGCAACTGTGTTTGTTCTCTGCATCTATGAGTCCGTTTCTGTTTTGTTTGTTTATTTCATTCTTTAGATTCCGCATATAAATGAGATCATATGGTATTTGTCTCTGTCTGATTTATTTCACTTAGCATAATACCCTCCAGGTCCATCCATTTTGTGGAAAATGGTAAGATTTTATTCTATTTTAAGGCTAAGTAATATTCCATTGTATATAAGTGCTGCAATTTATGGCCATTACTTTTTTTATACTAAATACATTGATTTGAAGATCAGTTCAAAAAAATAATAATACAGGGAATCCCTGGATGTGTGAATGCCTAAAGTGGGGGAAATATTGAGTAGCCCAAGGAGCAAAGTTATATATAGCACCAATCACTATGACCTGGAACCTCTCCCAATATTTCTGCCACAAACTCCTAGGATTCTTCTGTAATCCCATGGAGGAGGTGAAGCAGCCAAATGTTTACCAACATTGACTTTCTCTCCCATGAGGCGGATGGAGACTACAGCAGAAGTGATCTGACCGAGAATGCAGCAGGTGCGCTGGGTAGTCCACACATTCTCCTATGAATTTGCTCTGCACTCTCTCGGCCTTGCTCTATGGCCTGCATGGCTGCATCCACAGGCTGCCTTGTTCTCTGGGTTAATGGAGTTCACCCAGGGCCAGAGTTAGGGTGAAAGGAGCGAGGTCCACAGGGCATTGTGATGGGCTCCTTAAATGTTGTGACTACTGCTGGCCCTATATTCACCAACAGGAGTCAGGATGGAGGAGAGCGAGGCTAGGGCTTTTGTTCCCAGCCCTCTCTTCTGAGTTGTTGAGGATTGCTTGTATTTCTCCACTGAGACCGTGGTTTCCACCAGTCAGACCTCTCCATACAGTTCCTCTAAGCATGGCCCTCTTACTCCTTTAAGTGTGTAGGTGTGGGAGCAGGGATGGGGGGCCAGGGAGAAGAACTTGGGAGTAATAGCTGGCACCCCACTATTGCTTGACCTGGGGTGCTATACTATTCCTTGTTACTACCCCGAGGCATTTCACTATTCCTCGTTATTACCCTAGACTACTTATGATTAATTTTAGAGCACTAAACCTGCTCACACCCTTATAGACTCTTTATTAAAGTCTCCCATTTACCTACATAAGTGTGCCTCTGTTTCTTGCTGGGACCCAAAGTGATATAGCATGTAACTTATCTTGATCCCTAGAGCTGTGACCCAAATTCAGTTCTTTCACATTTAATAAATGAAATAACTTCCTTAATATTTGTCTTCCCCACTAGTTTTCTGGCTCCCTTAGTAGGCATGGCCATTATCTGAGTTGTCACCAGAGTATCTGCAAAAACTAGCAATGTGCTCAGCATATAAATAGATGCTCAATAAATACTTGCTGACTGATTTACTCTCTTGGCAAAATCTAGGTCACGATTTCCTTATATAAGAAAAATATCAAGGCTTATTGGATACTTGTCTTTTAGAATAAAAATCTTGCAACTGAGGAATAGACTGAGGAAAGAGAGGTTAATTTGTCCTCTGTCCCTGCCTCTCTAATATGTCACGGGTTCCCCCAGCCCTTTAATTTTTTCTTTGTCATTTCTTGGCTGCAACTACCCCTGTCTGGTGGATGTAGGAAAATATCTTCCAGTAAGCAAACTTCAGGGGAAAAAAAGCACGATAAGTACAGCACATGCTCATTTCTCCTTAATTGCTTCATCTTCCATCTGTTGGTCTGGGATAATATTGATAAAGGAATTAAAGATACCACATCATCTCCTGAATCAAATAAGAACAGTCATTCTCAAATTACAGAGTATGACATTTTTATGTTTTGCAACATGAAGAGGAAAGAGCATTTAATTTATTTTAATGTGGTTAATTTGAAGCTAGATTAGATCATCTAGTTAACTCATAGGTTCTTGACTTTTAAGACCAAACGTTATACAGCATCTCACTTCCACAATGGCAGTCACCACTATTAACATTGGCCTACATCTAATCAACTAAGAAGATAACCTTGAATACCAAACACAGAATCTATAAACTTAATGTTAGAGCTCACATGATTTTGGGAAGAGAGATTCTCTTAAATAGGAGGCAGCTTCATGTTGCTTTGAAGTAAACACAGCTTTGATATTTGGATATTTTGATTTATTTTCATATATGGAAATTGTTATTTTAAAACCTAGTTACTTCTTCATGATGAAAAGTAGATAGAACAATGGAAAATTTCAAAAATAAATAGAAACAACACTGGCGGTCAGTACTCGAGATCATTTCTATGGTACCAGGGGAAATGAAACAGCTGCTAGTCTCTATCCAGAGAGAAGACAAGATGATGTTTTCGGTTGGGCTTGGTTGAGTTCTCAGGTGGAAGTTCTTGTTTCTCCAGAGAGGGGATTCTTTGAACCACTAAACCAGATGTAACATGCTAAGAAGCCATAACAAACAATCGCAGTGTTCCACCAGAGTTTAGACTGTATGATCGGGACAGAAATTGGGCAAATAAAATATTTCGATGGCTTGGAATTTTGAGACTTCTGAAGACTTCGGTATTTGAAGATTAAGGTAGTAAGATGAGAAGTTCAATTTCCCTTTTAAGTGATTTTTGGGAGCTCTTAAAAAATAGTTTAACTACTCACTGAGTAGATGTTTAATTTTACATTTGCATACAATCACGATTCTGTTTACCAGACTCTGGTTTTAGGTGAAGCTCAAATATTGGCATATGATAGTTCTCAGAAGGTCACCACGTCCCTCAGAGGTCTTTCCCTGGTTAATTTTTATCCTCCTCTGTCCTTCCATTCCCCACCGCTGCCCTTAATCTGATTCTGGAATTACGTTTTCTCCGAACTAAAATTGTACAGCGTATCATTTAACTGAGTCCAGACTATTTATGGAATGAATACATAGTACATTTTAGTTCACTTTGCCTATCTTCTAGGTATCCTTGGATGAGTGTTATAGATTATTTGTGTTTTCTGTAGACTAATTTTCCTGCAGGCTACTTTTCATGATATTTTGGTTATTGCCTATGATTATTGCATGCTTAAAAAAGGTACTAAAATGTTTCTGTTTTTATTTAGCTTAACTCTAATTCTTTATGATTAAAAGAAAACTATTTTATTTAGCCTCCTGTTCATTTTCAAGCCCAATCGGGTGAAGTTCTTGTGATCTATCTTTTACAGATAGGAAAAATGATATTTTCAAGTTGGATTTGTAGCCTATTCATGTTAGGACAGTAAGTAGTTAAAGGATTTATGTGTGAAAAGCCTTTTCAGCTGAGTAGCAGACATCTGAATGTAAGCATCAGTATCTGTGCTTTAAATATGGCAAGTTATGTTGGTTCTATGGCTCTAGGAGCAGGGGAAAGGTTTCAAATACATGAGCAAGACAAGATCATACAGGAAGACTTTTATTCTGTAGAAGTATCTGTGCGTAACACTTTGCCCATAAGTCCTTCTTTCTTGCTAAAAACCATGGCGTCAGAATCAGTTGCCCCTCCCAGTGTGTTCACGGAAGACACTAGAATGTCAGAGACATCTTAAGATGAGGATAGACCAATGTCATCATTGAGTCCCAAGAGTTACACCACCACCCTGAACACGCCCGATCCCATCTGATCTTGGAAGCTAAGCAGGGTCGGGCCTGGTTAGTACTTGGATGGGAGACCACCTAGGAAGACCAGGTGTTGTAGGTGTAAAAAAAAAGAGTCACTACATATTGATAAAATAGTGATGAGAATTACAATATATTAGATGATATCTTCTGTAAGTCAGCATGGCTACTCATCCAAGATACCCACAATGGATGAACTAGCCCACGTGGAGGAGGGAACCAGTGAGCTTCTCACCTGGTGGTTATGTGGTCAAAGGCACAGTCCCCTGGAGCAATATGAAGCCTTAAAACTATTCCCAAGGGAAAATGGCCAAGGAGAAAACCCAGACTTAAAATGTAGAAGAGAATTGATTGACACAAAAGGGTACTTAAGCTAAAGTAGAATGAAAGAAACTCAGCCTAGCTGAGATCAATGTATTTTAACGATTAGATTAAAAGGTTTGTAGTGGTTTGGATTACAGAGAAAATGTGGCCTTCGCTTTGGCAAAAACACAAGAAGACGGGTATTAGAGAGGTACAAGCAACAGACACAGGTTTTGGGATGAAGCTGTGTTTATATTAACGAGAGTTGAGAAAACCAAGGGAAGTCAGACAAATAGCAACAAACCCGGTCTTAGAGACAAAGCTTCCAGCAAGAGAAGAGGATGAAAACAAGGAGAGAGATTAAACAAGAAAATCACGTGGGCAAAGTATCACATGGTGATAAGTATACCTAACATGGAGGTTGTAAACTGGCAGCTTGTGGTCTGCATCTGGCTGGCAGGCCGTTTCTATTTGTCCTGCTCAATTTTCAAAAATTTATTCGTTGAAAATATTTTTAAAACCAAAAGATTGTACATTGGTCAAGATTTCTAGCTCCTGAAAAATGGGAAGATCGGGCAAATCTATGCACAAATTTCTGCAGAGTAACAATTATACGGAGCTAAGTAACAGTTGCCCTGCCCTCACCAATTTACCAAAATGCCCCCTGCCAGGCCCACTTTACTTATTTACCTTAGCTTCTTGCCTCTCTGTATAGACATCTGAGTTGGTGAAGGAAATCATGGCTAAGCGTGAATATGACAAAGACTGTATACCCTTTCTGCATGCGTATTCATTTTGCTCTGTCTTATAACCATTTACCAGGCATCTGCTATGCGCCGAGCTAAACAAAATAGAGATCTGAGGATTGCAGATCTAGACTTTGCTTTCAAAGGACTTATACTCCAGTAGAACTATACCACAGGCCCACATCACTTATGTGCAAGAGCGATGTAAGCTAAGACACGTGTAGATAAAGGGTCACGGGGAGTCAGAGCAGGACATGACCACTTCAATCTGAGTGAACAACGAGGTAGGCTTCATTAAAGAGGAAATGTTTCTTTAAATTATTGACATCATTTTTAAATGCCTTGGAGATTTAAGAACTTCATACAGGTGGTAGTTAATATAGAAACACTTGGTTCTGGGTATACTCCATTGATATAATTATGACACCTATGCAAATCCATTTTTGATTAAATTCTAGTTGCAAAGTGGTTCAGTTGACCCTAATTTTGGCATTTACATCTTCACAAACAAAATACATGTATTGGGGGTTGTTGAGTGGCTTTTAGTCCTCTACATTTTTTTTTTTTTTAAATGAACTGCTTTTTATGTTTTTGTTTAGGGTTCATTTCAGCCCAGTGAGAGAATCTCACATTGAGTGGGAGAACTTGCTTCTCTTCCTGATTCAGTGTTAGGTCATGTTCTTTAACCATGATAGCAGTAGTCAATAATATGTTAAACTGTTTTACTTTGTTCAGTGACAGCTAGGAAAAAAACCATGTGACCACAGAAGCCAGGCTGAAGTCACTTTCTCTAGTCCCATTGAGGCTTCTCTCTAATTCAGCATTTCCTTTTGCTTTTCTCTTTTTTTGTGATCAGGTGTGAGTTTGAGAACTATGTGTGGTATGGTAGGAGAGGTGTTGTCTGTAAGCCAAAATTGCAGATAATATAGTTATGTCCTATCACTGTATTTTAAAATCATTTTATGGTAACAGAACTGCTTTCCTGTTTTATTAGCATTGGGGCAATTTTAAAATAAGCTTACACATCTGAAAATATCTGTGTTTAGGGGGAGGAGCAAATAACTATTTCGCTCCCTGCTCCAATGCCTGTGGTAGTTTAATCACACTGGACCGAGACTCGGCCTCGGAGCCTTCTTCTGTGGTGATCAGAGTGATCACTCAGGTCCACGTAAAGCTGTTTCATCGTCCCTGCCCAGCCCATGGAGAGGAAGGCACTCTGGACAGGGTCATTGTGTGTCCTGCTCTTGCTTGGCATTTCACTCAAACTCTCCCTTAATCCCTACCCATTATCATTCTTATTTTAGAGATTATAAACTGGTTGCCAAACCCAGTTAAATTACTGGAGTCTGGGGAAGGGAAAAGCATTTATCTCGTTCCAGTAGGCATTAACAGAAAGCCATGGAACCGAGGATCCCGGCACAGCCCCGCTTCCCCCTAACCCCCTCGTAGGCACGGGGAGCTCCCTGCTCCATTTCGGCAGCAGCGGCACAGCTCAGTTTTGTCCATTCACTGAGGGCCGATTCTGAGTCAGGCACTAAGGTCACACCCTGTCTGCCCACAGCACCCAGCACCCTGACACACAGCAGGCCCTCAGCCGACATCTGCTACCTGGCTCAGAGAAGAGATGCTGAGTAGATGCTTCTCTCTTTTACATGGAGAGAGGGATATTTCCAAGGAGTCACCTTTTCCCTCTTTCAAATGCAGTAGACTTCTCTCCTTAAAAAATGTGTATAAAATTTTCCAATTCTAAAAGCGATATGTGTTCACTGTAGCATTATTGAACATCAAGGAAAAACTGAAATTGTGAAAGAATAACATTTAAAAAAATAAATACAGACACTTAACTTGCTGTTAAAAAATAACCGAGCATATGTATTTGCAAGTTCATGGAAGATGTCCAGGCTATATTTCTGAGTGATAAAAAGTGAGTTTAGGACATTAAGTGTGTTCTGAAAGTGACTCTAATGTGAGTCTATTTTCCTAAAATACGGTAAATGAGAATTTGCCTAGGAAAGCATCTGAAAGGACTTTCACCAATATTCTTGGGTTGAGTCAGTAATAAAAAGCAAGAGTAAGTCAGGGTCTTTTCTTGTGGCGTTATATGCTCCTAGGTTGTTTGATATTAAACTATCACATTGTACTTTTAGAGTTACAAATGTTTTAAGATGATAATTTTATAATTAAACAGGGCAACATTAATCTCTTATATCAGAGATAAGCAATGCTAATATTTTATCTTTTCTTCTGGTCTTTTAAAAAAAATTGGATCAAACTATAGAAAGAATATTGTTTTGACTTTTTTCATGTAATATATCCTGAGTGCTTTCGCATGTCATTAAATATTTCTTTAAAACATTTTTAATTATTTAGTGTTTCATCATTTGAGTTTTTCATAATTTAGCTATGCCTCAGGTAGAGCACATTGAGATTATTTCCAGGTTTTCTCAATAATAGAAAATACTTCCATCAGTATCACTAGATAGACTTCTGTTTCATTAGGTCAGATTTCTAAAAGTAGAATTACTGGGTCAACTAATAGGACTTTCAATAGGTATTGCTGTAGACCTTCATGGCTGGGCATATCAAGCATAGTAGCCCCAGTGTCATAATGGTGTAGGG
>NW_011888835.1:7337265-7341478 GCF_000151845.1 Pteropus vampyrus
CAGAGAGTTACTTAATATACCACTGAAATTTTTAAAAAAGAAAGCTTTACAGGCCCTGAGCCCTCATTAATCCTAGACCATAAATAGTGGTACTTGTCTCCTTTATCCTGCAACATTACTTTTCCTGGTATAAGATGTGATTTTTTGTTTTGTTTTGTTTTAATTCCCGGAGTCACCATGATATTCTTTTCAAATGAGGTGAATAAAATTGACTTCCAGCTTCCCCTATGCCCTGGAATAGGAGCCATGCTTTCCTGATAAATTGCACAGAAAAAAAGGCAGCAGGAGTTGCTTGTTCCACAATGAGAGTGGCTTCTGGCACTGCTTCAGTGACTGTTCCACATTTCTTCCTGAACTCCTGGACAAAAGTGATAATTAGAGTTTAATCTCTAGACTTGCGCCTTTGGCTGTTTATTTTCCTTGGACTATTTTAATTCTTACACGGCCTCAATTTCACTAGAAACAGTACTTTCATGATAGTTATCCCTTGGGGTGGAAATAATCAGAGGGTAAAAATCCAAGGTTTGCTGTATTTTCCAGCTGTGATCCTGTGTATTTTCTCCATTTTGAAAAAAAAATGAAGGTACAAGGAAAGCTTAATGGGACTGGGGTAAAGGATAGAAAAAAGGTATTCTTCAATTTACTGAAACTCAGCTATCCATAAAGTACAGTATTAATTACACTTGTGGATGCTGCTAGTCTGATCTTTTCATTTCTTAGGATGTTTCTTTCTACCTCACTTTTGAGGTCTGGCGCGTGCATTGTGGTCCATGCTGTAAGACTTCCGCAAAGCTGGATGTGTATTGCCCACAGATACGGATTCCATAAGAACTTATTCCTTCAGCGGAATCCTTCCTTGAGGTAGATGAAGACTAGTGTGGTCAGAGGAAGCGGCGAGGTCTAATAGTGCTTTTTCTAAAAGCATTAAAACCATTTTTCTGAAGTCTTATGAAATTAATACTTTTAATTATGACACAATGCTTGGGATACAGATAATGCCATATTTACATATTTGCTTAAGCCGAATCAAATCTGACTCCTAGCCTCTTGTTGCCAATATTGATGGTTAGTCTGCCCTTTCTCTTGCTTTCTCTGGCTTGCTCGTATTTCATAAGGCTCTCGGGCTAACATGGCCCGGTCACTATCCACAATGGTCACTGCTGCCCAAGCCTCATGATTTGTCAGGGAAGGATGGTTTCTGCCTGCTCTACTTCCTCCTTTTGCATGTCACACAGTTGACAGACAGTCTCAGCGAGGTCTCAGAGTCTCCAGGTGGCTTCCCAAGAACCACCGATCTCAGTATTGCAGGAAAGTGAGGTTATCAGCGGTGACTTCTTTGTGATCCTACCCTTTTGGATTTCCTGAAAAGAGCCTTTCTGCTCTAAACCACAAGCTGTACACCTCGGTACAAGTGGCTTCTGTTCTCTTGACTGCATCCGGATGGGTGCAGCATCGATTGCCAAATTGCTTTTCAGGATCTATGTACCAAAGGGACTCACAACAAAAAATAGTACATTGGAGTAGCATGTCTTCACAGTTGTGTACTGCATATTGCCAGTAGTTTTCAAGTTTGACAAAGTACTGGGCAGGACAAAACAAAACAAAACAAAAAGATGGTGGTTTCTATTTGCATTTCATGGGTGGAAAATAGTACATTTTATTGGCCGTTTTTTCTTCCTTTGTGGGTTGTGTTAACCTCATTGGTTGTTAAGTCTCCCCTTTTGATTAGCAAACTTTCATAAACACTCTCTAGCATAATACTTCTATCTGACACTGCTTCTTTTGGACTTTAAGGGAGAATCGTTTGTTTTGGTATATTAGATTTGGAGAAGAGAGATCTTCTCCAGTCTGCAAGCGAGCAGATTGCTAAGTCTCCAAGTTGAAGAGTGACTGATTGTTTATCAGGACAGTGGTGGGGAACTGAATAGCCTATCGGGGTTAGTCCTTCTCTTACGCCCGGAAGGACTAGCATTTTTAAACATGAGGACCGTGTTGACATTGGAAGTATTTTAAATCAAAATAACTTTTAGAGTTATTTGGTTATTATGGCATTTGGTTATTATTTCTCACTTTGTTATCTCCTTTCCCTGATTGTACCCTTTTGGTCTTTGTGTGTGGCACATCACATCCTTGGGAAGGAAGAAAGGAAACTTTTGCAGGTGAAAGACGTTAGAGGGAGGAGGCTTATACTGTATCGCAAAAGTGGACGACTTAGACCAGACCTGTCCAATTAAACTTCCTGCAAAGATGGGAGTGTTCAATAGCTATGCTGCTTAAATACAATTATCCACTAACCACATGTGCTAATTGAGCACTTTAGACATGGCTAGTGAGACTGGTAAACTAAATTTCTGATTTAATATAATTTAATTCTAATTTATTTAGGTTTCAGTTTAAATAGCGACATTTGTAGATGGTGGCCACTGTTAGCGCACATTCAGATTGTTACTGTTCCCATGAATATGTGTGCTCCAAGACCAATAACTGGAATTCTCATGCCTAAATTAAATGAGATGATCAGATCTCATTTTTGAAAATGAAGATACATCATCATGGAGGCAGTTTGTTGAAAACGGTAAGTCTGCTTCTTTGCGGGACCTTGGAAAGGCCTGTTACTCCCGCTTGTCTTCGTTTTCATCTCGATAGGAGAGGAGGCAGTGAGTATGCAAGTCTCTGTGTGAGTGTGATTTCTAGGATACGATGGCAGTTTGCTATTAGAAACTCTTCTAGATTGACATTTACTTGCATCCGAGGTTTTTAATCAATATGCCATACAGTTATCTGATTTTGGAATCCTTTCACATAATGATTATATCCTGTGACTTACCACCAAAAATTTTCCACAGAAAATAAGTAAATAACCCTCTCAAGGTTACAGTTTTTCAAATAAGAGAAAGATATTGCTGTTTGGAATCAAATAGAAATTCTATGCGTTAGTCCTCAGAGCTTCTCCAGGTATTTTTGGGTCACTTGCTTTTGTCTAAGTAGAACTTTCAAACCCTGTTGAGGTTAGATGGGGCCATTCCGGCCAGTGACTTATGAGAAGAAGCCATGCAGGCCACTTTTTAATTTAGGATTTGACACTGAAGAGCTCTCTTTCTTCCTCTGGCACAGCAACTGGCAGTGTTCGAGACGGCGCCTGCTTCATCGGCTTGGGACCTTGAATGACTAAGATAAGCAGAGAGACCTATCGGCAACTTGCAATGGATATGTAATATGGAAAAGAAATAAATCTTTGATATTTTGGGTCATCAGACTATTACGTGTTTAAGTGGAGAGCTAAAGCAGGGGTTGTGAGTAGAAGACTGGGGGAGGAGGTCCACATAGCAACAGAACACAGGAAGAGGGGTGAATTATCCAAAGTGGAAATCAGCTGATCTCATGTTTGTCCACAACCTGCATGATCCCGGGTGGGGACATCAAGAAAGCTTGGAAACCTCTGTGAACTGGGTAATTTGTAGAGCCCTGGATGAAATTTTCTGAACTAATATCAGTGCAGCTTGTATTTGTAGAGTGAGACAAGGTACTGAGTGTCAGTGATGGGGCCCGACAGCTTCAGAATAAACTGTCCCCACGTAAAAGGGCCAGTTAGAGAACCCCTTGATCTGTGGCCAAAGTCAATTGAAGAGAAAATGCTGGACAGGTGGAGTTATGTTTTTATATGCGTTTCTTAATTTTGTAGAGGACCCGAGCAATGAAAAGAAGATAAACAGCTAGAGATAGGATGCTGACAAAGATACACATTTAATTTCGTGTACTTACTGTTTCTCATCCTAAAGCTTAGGCTTGAACTTTGTGTAACAGTTCTCATACTGGGAAGACTCTGGGCATGTGGTGATCATATCATGTTCTTTTTATATTAAACCCTAGTTTCATTAATATGACCTCTTAAAAGAATAACATAAATTATTCTTTTCAATAAGAAAACTCATGAAAATCGTTTTGTACCGCATTCAGTTCTTCATGTCCAATATACTCTTAGCGATTAATTACTATCAATAACATTAATTAATCATAATTAATTATGAATATTAATTATTGTTACACCATTACCAGTTACCATAATAATGATAGTAATGGCTCCTATTTTAATGCTCTTTCTACTCGTTTGCTCCTGTTGTGAATGTAATACATGAATTATCTCATTTAATCCTCACAACGCTCTGATTTGTGTGTGATAAAAAAGGGAAATCGTCTCAGAGTTGGAGCAACT
>NW_011888835.1:7343343-7420868 GCF_000151845.1 Pteropus vampyrus
GCAAGCGATATTTCTCTCCTTCGTTCGAATACCTTTCAACAGTTTCACATTCCCAGAATATAATGTAGAGATCGTGAGGTTCAGGCATCCCTAATTGCATGGTGTTGTCTAATTCGATTTGTTTTTTTTTTTTTTAGTTCTGTCATTGACAGTATAAAAAAAGCTTCAAAAGACTGTGGAGGAGGAAAATTCACAAATTTAATCTTAATAGCACACATTAAAAATAAAGAGAATGATGACTCGGGATAGAACTTTGGGCACTCATTTTCTGTGCAATCGAAGGAGTTGTTCACCTCCAGGGGTACGTGGCAATCAGACACATAGGGTAATCTCGTAACACTTCACGGACATCATTCACTAGCAGGAATCATTTTGCCTGTAAAAATTGCAGAGACCCCTTATCTTTCTCGATTTTCCTAGGGTCCCCCTTGTTAATAGGCTAAATGAACCTTATAAGTAGCTCCCTCTACTCCTTCATCAAATGTGGACAAAAACGCAAAAGGAATTGAAAAGCAGAGCACAGTGTGTGGGAATTTATTAGGCACGTTGTTTAATAATAAGGCATTTCCTTTTTTTCTGGTACCTGGCACTTTTTCACATCCCTTTGCATTTGCTGTCCCATGTGATGGTAAATTTTTACATGTCAGCTTGTCTAGGCTATGATGCCTAGTTGTTTGACTAATCTGGATGTTTCTCTGAAGGTTTTTGTTTGTTTTATTTATTTATTTTTTTAGCTACAATTAGCATTTAAATCTGTAGAATTTAAGTAAAGGAAATTATACTTACAACATGGGTGGGCCTTTTTCAATCAGTTGAAGGTATTAAGAGCAAAGACTGAGTTCCCTGAAGGAGAATGAATTTTGCCTCCAAACTGCCTTTGGAATCAAGACTGTAATATCAACTCTTGCCAGAATTGCCAGCTTGCCAGCCCTACCAATAGACTTTGGGCTTGCCAGCCCCTCATATTTATAAGCCAATTCCCTAAAATAAATATCATTGTCTGTCTATCTATCTATCTATCTATCTATCTATCTATCTATCTATCTATCCATCCATCCATCCTATTGGTCTGTTTCTCTGAAGACCCCTGACCAATACAGCTTAATTTAAATCACTTTAAGCAGAAAGATGTGTAAGAGCATGAGCTTTCAAGTCAAAAGGTTCAAGGGACTGAATCCTAGCTTTGCAGTGATTAACTTTTTCACCTTTGGGAATATTTTTTAAGCTCGAATCCTCATTTTTTAATATCCATAAAATAAGAATAATAAAAAATAATATCGGACTTTTACTATATACCAGACATCCTATTAAATGCCTTAGACACATTATTTAATAATCACAACAACACTATCGAGCATGACACGATCACATTTGCATCTTATTAAGTTACTCTGTTTTCGGTAAAGAAGGGATGAAGGTGGGGGTGTTGTGTATGCAAGTACATCTCTGCCATGGGAGAGCCAGACTTCCTGCCTGTCAGAGTCTCTTCATTCCAGCAGGTTTGGGGTTTGGAGACTTCTCCTGATTGATCCCAGATCCGAACTCTAGCATTTATTAAAAGATGTACCAGCATCTCACCATTGCCAATGTAAAAATGACAAATAAACCCGATTCACTTTCCTCCGAAGCTGGGTCAGACCACAGAATCCTCTTAAATTAGACAATGGCCATGCTATGATCACATCTGAGGCTGAAGATGCTCCAGCTGCTTTTCTCTCTAAGATTAAAGCTGTTTTTGATAATGCATGCTGACAAATCCAAAATGGCGTCCATAACCATTTATAATTTCTCTGAATGTAAACATAAATATTTTAGATGACCAAGCCCATTTCCTATTACTGTGGTAGAATCTATTTCTCTTATTCCTGGGGAGTTGAAAATTGTTGGACTACTCACCTCCTATATGTCTACTTCTTTCCTGCCAATATTCCAAGATCCTAAAGGATCTCAACAGACAATTTACAGAGCTATTTATAAATGGAAAGTAAACATTGTATTTTCACATAGGTACTATGACGCTTGTTTTGTTCTCTTCAATCTACTATCACATATTCCTCAAATCTATTTTTAAATTTTTAATGCATAGGGCTGAATGACAGACCAGAGATATTATTTAGTGTCTATTCTCAAGTAAGAACTTAACTTTCTAGAGACCCCTTCCAATCCCCAAATTACTTACAAACCTTATCTTAAGGTTTGTTTCCCAAGGTTTGCCTGTGCTTCAGGCATCGAGCTAAATAGCATTTATGCATTATCTCAACTAGTACACAAAACTTCCCCATGAGAAAGTTACTCATATTGAAGCTCATTTAAACTAATGTTTAGAAATGTCACTCCACACACCCCAGGTCAGGCTGCTGTGGAGCGGGGAGAGGCGGGAGGCTGAATGCTACCAGAGTTGTATTGCCCACAAGCCAGAGAGCCCGCTGGGCTTGGGAATTTGCATCCCTTCCGTCGGCCCTTAGCCAACGCCTGCTCACGGTGGGTTACAACAGCCCGACTTGCTTGCCTCAGGTTGGGCCGATTCTGAAGCATAATTTTTACTCCAGTTTTCTCCTTTGGAATCAGACTAAATTTCTTTGTAAGAGTTTTGCCTCAGATCACACCTTTGCTTAGCTTCCATTCCTCCCCTATCCTATCGCTTTCTATTCCTTACAAGTCTTTCTTGGGACCCCATCCTTAGCCACTTGCATATGATTTTTTTCTCAGGTTCTGATACTGGGTACCTTGACCTAAAATACAAGCCAAGTGTTGTTGATATCAGAGGCCAAGCTCTTCTCCGCTACCCAATTGGAGATTCATTCAAAAAGAGGGGTAACTTCTATGGAGACTAATTCCAGGGAATCCACTACATAAATATGAATTTGGCCTCTTTTTTTTGTATGAGAAAACTCTGATTAGCAGCAGATGTAATTAGATACATAATGTCTACACAGATTCATTCTTTTCCCAAGTAGTTATTAAGTACTTAATATGTGTCAGGTCCAAAATAGGTACTGGAGCTGATCATATGAAAACCTGGCACCCCGCAGAGTAACAAGCAAATCCAAACTCCTAAATGGGAGCGAGCTCAGAGAGTTCGAAGAACGAAGAAAACCGAGTGGCTGGAGTATAATGTGTGGGGGAAAGGGAGGAAGATGATGAAGAATGGGTGGAAAGCTTGGAAATCGCGGTATGGAGTTGGGGTTGATTCTCTGGGTCACCACTGGAGGTTCGTATTTTAGAAAGGTCATTTCAAATACACTGCTGAGAATTGAAGATAAAGGGACGAGTGGAAGCAGAGGCCATTTAGCACGTGATTGCTGTGATTCACAAGGAAGATAATAGTAGACTGGACTAAGCTGGTCGCTGTGGTTATGGAGATATGGAAACATATTTGGATTTTGAGGTTGGGCTTCCAAGACATTGAGATTGATTGGACGTGGTGGTGAGTGGGGGCATAGAGCCTGCAGGTCATCTTTACACATTTTAGGGGTGGGATGTCTGAGCAGATGTGTGGGCGTTTACGAAGATGGAGAAGCAGGCTTTGGGGATGGGATAAATCGTATTCATAGAGATATAAAAAATACCGTATTTGTTATATACCTTTCATTTTATAAAATTTGAAATTTGTTTTGGTTCCCATGGCCTTTAATGAGGAAATTTATGTGATTAACAGCAGCTTCAGTGTTGACTGTGTTGCTTCCACCATGAATAAGTTCCTTTCAAAAGGGTTAGTTCTATTCCACCATCAGGGGTGTTCTCTCTGGGAAATTCTTCCGTGTGGCCATCTATTCACAATTTTACAAGGTCCCATTCTTTGACACAGAAATAAGTGGCAACACCCACTGAAGTCAGCAGCAGGAATTTGGCTTCTCTTGCCACGAACCGTGCCATTCCACAAATCCTGAAGATAAGAGCTGGAAAAAAAGAGTCGGGATTGAGAAAAAGTGCCTGGCTCTGATTTCAAGGGTGAGCCTGTGTCAACATTTCTTAAGCATGATTCTTATTCTCAAACATTGGAGAATGGCTTTTATAATGAGAAAGAAAATTCCCTCATTCCCCAAACGTCAATGCTTATGTTTCAATCATTTGGGTTCTAAGAAACAAAATCTTTTACTTTAAAGAGAAAATGGTCATAGTAATGGTTGGCATCTTAAGAAAGATACTCAACCTGGTACTGGTTTTAAAGTCAGTGGGAAAGAACCCCTTGCCTGAGTTGAGGTTTGTCATCTAGGTTGATAATGGGTTCTGCCTGCTAAGGAGGCCATTTCCTCACTGTTTCTGGCACTTGGAAGTCTGCTATAAATGAAGTTTCTACTCTTCTTTAGATTTTCCTGTGTAAAAAAAAAAATGGTGAATATAGACAAGGTTTATGAAGAAGCTTGTTTTTCCTTTCTTCAGAGAAACCTTTTCTTCCTCCATCAAGAATCCCCTGGTAATTTTGCCACAGACTACACAGTGGTCCATTCTGTAATGTCAGCCCCTCACCAGCAGATGGCAGTCACACCACACTGCGCTTTGTCATTTAGGTGAATGAAGCTTGGGAACAAGGGGAATTGGTCCTGTTGGCAGAGGGATGTCTGATGCACTGTGTGCCTTGGCGGGAGGGGTAACTTGTATGGAGACTAATTCCAGGGAATCCACTACATAAATATGAATTTGGCCTTGAATCTGAAGATATACTTAGTTGGAAATGGAAATAGAAACTGAGTGAAAAAACAATAGCAAAAAATCCTTAAACAAATCTGTCAAAATGATCTATGAGATGAGCATCCCAAGGTCTTGGGTTTATTCTGGGCGTTGTTTCACTGATACGTGGATCAATATAATCACAGTCAAGGGGCTGGCATGGAAACATAATGGCCAAGAGAATAAGGCTGGGAACAACTGCAAAAGTATTTTATTTTCAGGAGGATTAACTGAGCTCTTGGCAGCTGAACAGTGTAGGAAAAAAAAAAAAAAATAGAAGAAGCTCAGAGGTGAAATTAGAAATCTTAGAACTTTTCTTTCTCCCATACAGATGATATTTCCAAGGAAATTCTTTATAATGAGAATTAGGATTTTTCTCCAGCTAGAAGGGCAATATTGCATGTATTAACTATCGTTCCAGCTTCCACTTCATTATGCTTTCCTAGATTTCCACCACCACAACTCAGTTGGTTTTGGTCACTTTTTTTTCCCCACTGGTTAAGTAGTTGGCTTTGCTTTTTGTAGAAGGTGTGCTGACTTTGGGACAGGTGTAGGGGTTATGTGGCATTAGAAGGACGTTCCTATTTCTACACCTGCAATGTGGTTTCTGTGTCTGAGCAAAAGGCAGATTTTATCTCTGTTTATGTTTGGTTTGTTTTTTGAGTGTGTCTCACCAAAAATGGTGTGGGAACAGGGCTCTGTTTTAAAAAAAAAAATGGCCACAATCCATCATTAGGGAGAAGTCTTGAATCTCATGGAAATGGACCTCATAGGTCAGGAATTTTTGCAAATGTTTTCTTTCCCAGAGAACTATTGAAAGTAAGACTTTTGTTTCTGACTCAATTTCTTAAGGAGATCCTGGAATACACAGTGACAGAACTATCCACAAAATCGTGATGAATAACTTTATAGATTTAAGCATAAAGGAATCAGTAGAGGTGTTAATAGCTTCCTGGTTCTATTGCCCTTTCTGTGTCTGTTGAGGGTTTGCTTATTTTCCATTCCATTAAGTGGATAGTTAGATGATCATCCATTCGTATATGAGCAGGGGTCAGATGCATGATGTACAGACAATTAGGGGGTGCCTTACCCATAGAGAATTTAAAAACATAACAAAATGGACTAAAAGTAGGTTTACTTTTAAATTACCATTATGCCCAGTAATTCTTAAGCATTGTCAGTGAAAAAAAATCTTTTTCTCATCTGCTTTCCAGACATTTGCCAGAATTAAAGCTGAGTTTCAATAACATATATTTATGCTTCAAATTAGCACATTTAAATGATCTCTCTAATAAACACTGGATTCTATATGAAAGTTAATTCAGAAAATTCTCAGCTGTGCAGTTGGCCTCCAACACATGTGAACTCAGCTATCAAGTTCATTTCCAGAAAAAGTCCTAATGATTCAGAATCCTTGGACCTTATAGTTTATATTTTTAACTCTCGTGAGACTATATATTCCTGCATTTAAACAGTACATTTGAAATAAACAAAGATAGCCGTTTGTGATTTTTCTTTTCTGAATTGTATTTTTTTCTGGTGTGGAGAAACCAGACACAAAAATGTTTACAAACATCCAGAATCAGTATAATGACATATTGAAAACAGGAAACTTCAAACTTGTTCCTTGAAAAGTGGTGCACAGAAATGGTGGGAAAAGCTATTAATTATGCGGAATGTAAGGAATTGGACATTCACATAGAGAAGTGAATCAAGTTAGAAGAAAAATACCCAGAGAACTAACAAAAGATGCTTGTCTTATGTTGTTGGAGAAATAACAAGGCAGTATTGGAATCGCCAACATATTAAAAATATATACACACATAGCTGGTCTGGTTGGAGTAGCAGTGAGCAGTCAGAAATATTTAATTGGTTTTTTTCACAAACTCACACACACTTCCCTTCCTGGCCCACCTAAGATATTCTCGGAACTCTAAGTCACCTTTGTGTAGTTCCCGGACTCTGACGAACAGAAGTTGAAAAATGTTGCAATAGGCAAAGTGGGATTATTAATGCTTTCAAACAGGGAGTGCTGTACAGAGAGATTAAAATTCAGACTGACGTGTAAAACTGCCACACCCACTTGATACTTTTTAACTTCATCGTATTCAATTCTGTTTAATGTCCCTTAATAGTTCCTACTCATTTCAACCTTTATTTCCATATGTGCAGCCTTTCGACATTGTTTCTAATGTTCAATTTATTTTTATTCATTCAACAATGAGTACTAGGCATCAGGAAAACTATGGGGGACACTCATGTCAAGGGAAAGAATTCTCATAAAAAGTGAATGAAAAACTCTAAATACGAAGTTGAATATACAATGTGATATTAATAATGCATAAAGAACCTCTTCTCTATATGTAAAGATATGTTGTCTTTTGTTTGTTTATCTAACCCCTCTGGTGGACTCAAGACCCACCAAGAGTAGCCAAGCTGAAAAGCTGCCTTACTTTACAGGAACCCAAGCTGATCCTTAAAAGCCCTCACACCAGAGGATGGAGATTTCTCCCAGTTCTAGGATTTCCTCTCATGCAAGGCAGGCCCCTGGGAGTAGCAGGCATGCCGGCTTGGATGTTAGAATACTTAGTTTACTTGTCCTAACTGGCCAAGACAGACCTCTATACTGTACATGCAGGCTGGAAGTCTGTCTTATTTGTAACCAAGACTAATCCTCTGTGAACTTGTACTTGGGAGCCCCTCATCATCTCCAAAATCTCCCACTGCTACCGCTAGGCAGAACCAACTAAAGCATGGTCGGTTCCACCCAATTTACTGTTCACTTCATTTGCATGGCGCATCTTTCTTCATGATATCATTGACCAAGATAGAGGTTTATAACCACCCTGCTAGTTGCAGAGCAGACGTAGTGTCACCTTTTTAGAGATCTTTGCCTCTTTGGCCTGGACCCAAAACATTGCTATCTTATCCCATTCTTATGATCCAGGAACGTAAACATAGCTCCCCAAAAAGTTTAGACACATCACAGTTGAACTGTTTTCAACTTTGCTTTTTATTTACTTGGAATTATTTTCTCCTGGAACAAACCTGACATTGCTAATTCAATTATTACATATACTTCTGCTCACTTTACATGCATTAGATATACCAGCTGTCCGCACACTGTTGTCCAAACAAGGTCCAGTGTGGGCAAAACATTCTTGTGTAAACATGAATTTTATCACATACCTTTTTTCTACATAAGATCACATAAATTTTTTGCTTTCGATTAATCTGGTAAATAATATTGACAGATTTTCAAAAGATTTAACTTCATTTCTAGAATAAATCCAATTTTGGTATGTCATATAATATTTATAAACCATATATCTTTTGTATTACTTTAATAAGTGGAATGACCAGGTTTATTTATTTTTATCGTAATGTTCTTTCTGGTATGTTATCAAATTTATGCTGCTTGTATAAAATGAATTGCAAAGTGTTTGCTTGCTTTCCCGTTCTCTGCAAGATTTTTGTGTAAGATGTGTAATTTCTTGCTTAAATGTTTAATGTAATTCTCAGTGGTTCCCTCTAGGCCTAGAATCTTTTTTGTTTGGTGTAAAAAGATTTTTAATTATGGTTTCAATTTCTTTAACAGATATATAATTATTCTGATCTATTATTATTCAGGTAAATAATGTTAGGGACATATTTATCTGTTGTTTCTCTGAAATTTAGATTTAACCTCATCCTATATTCTTCTGGCAACCCTATAACATCCTGTTTATATTTTGAATGTCTGAATAAATAATTATTCCCTTTCATTCCCATTAATAGCTATTTGTGCCTTCTTTTTTTCTTGATTAGTCTCAGTAGAAGTTTATCAATTTAATAAGTCTTTTTAAAGAGCTAAACTTTAGGTTGTTTATTGTCTTTACTCTATGTTTTCATTTTCACTTCTATTCATTTCTTCCCTTTTTCTTATTTAGCACTTAGTTTTCACCTCTAACTTCTCGAGATGAATAATTTGGTCTTTGATTTTTCCTATTATAGAAATATAAATGTTCCTCTATGTTTGATTTTAGCCAGTTCGCAGAGAGGCATTCTCAGAGAACTGGGTTTTATTTTGCAAGTGATAAAGAGCCATTAGTTTTATACATGGGAGTGACAAGTTTATATTTGCTATTTTGATGTGTGCTATTTGCTGTGTCATGAAAGAGGTAACTTAAGGAGGCAGAATACTAGAAGTAGAAGAGCACATGACCGAGGACAGAATATTGAGGGACAGCCTTCAGGAAAGGGGCAGTCAAAGGACACAGAGTCACTATTATTAGAGAGAAGGGACAGTCAGAGAAGAAAGAGCCTCTGGTTTATTCTGGATCACAGAGTTGAGGTCGTGTAGACTAGGTAGAAGAAATTTCTTTAAGTTCCACGTTTTACAATCATGATTCTGCTTAATATTTTCCACTAGATTTTGTATGTTGGAATATACTATATATGTGAAATATTAGGATACATGGCAAACCTTAAAACAAAGAATACATTTAACAGTTGTTTTGTACGTGGTTACACACAGCAGGCCAGTACTTTGGTTTTCCCAGGTATAGCTAAGCTTCACTGGTGACGCTCTGACCAAAGATTTTGTTGACCCAACTCCAGGATAGAGTGCCAAGTGTTAGCTGACCTGAAGTCTTTCTCCCTAGGTTGGCCCATCAGGAGAAGTCATGGACTTGAAGCTACAAAGCTCCCTGGCTTATCCCTTTGTCTTTTTAGTTTATCAGATTTAGTGAGGTAAATGCTATCTAAAATGTTTTTAGCAACTTGAGGAATGATCATTTATAAGTAAAAGCCTGTTTTCATTTTAGTTGTAGATAATAAAAAAATAAACCGTCTCATATGTTTTAAGAAAGAATAGTTGAAATATAGCAAGTCAGATTCTGTATTGATTTTGTTCATTGAAAGAGAAAAAGATCGGCCGTGAATAAAACTTTAGTGTTTAATCATGGATAAGTCATTTCATCTTTATCTGGGATAGACTAAAAACTTTTTTTCACACTAAGGAGATAATGACTAGACGTATTTTTTTTTTTTTTAATGGCCATCTTTAGAAACCAGTAAAGTCTGAGATATCAGGGGGAAGTAGAACATAATGATTCGCCGAGAACGAACTGAGATTTATAGATGAGACACTGTCCTGCCAGATTCCAGAGTCTGGGTCTCGCCGCAGTCTCTCTGCTGGCATGTTGGGAAGAAGCCCACGGTTTGCTTCCTTTTCCCCATTGGGTCTCTAGATTTGCCATGTGCAGGGTTGCTCAGCTGACATGTCTGTGGGAAATGAAAAAAATGACCTCTTCAAAGGAATCAGTTTTTGTGGTTACCAATGTAGCTGTTTGGGTAGACATTGACCATTTTCTTCTGAAATCTGCAAACTTCCTTGAAGTTCCCACCATCGTGTTAATTCATAGGAAGTTGACATCTTTATAGAGCTGTGGCCAAAAAAAAAAATTACTTTTAAAACCACATAACACCGTCCTATGTACACACACTATATGACATATCATGGTGCAAGTTTTAATGACAGGGAATAGCTTCTTTAAGTTTAATGCTAAGATGTGGGTTTGGGTGTGATTACAGGAGAAAGAAATAGATACTTTCCTTGTCCATAATCAGTGGAAACTCCTTATTCTGTTAAAACCAACACAAATAAACAGATATGCAAACCTGTTTTCCATTTGACCACCTCTTTGTGTTAATTGTAAAATTTCTTGCCAAGGACTTAGAGGAGCTCACAAAAGGAGTAGTAGAAGTATTGAGCTGCCTGTGATGATTTCATTGTACTGATTTGCTTTTTCGTTTTTCATTGCTCCTCCTCTGTCCGTGGGTGCCTGGGGATGAAGCCTCAGAGATTTGCTCATGAATAAGCTATTCTGATGATAGGGGAGGGTATTCAACTGTCTATTTATTCATCTAAAATGTATTGATGTTCGGATAGAGATAGAAATGAATAGGATAAGATATCTGCCCTTCCATAGCCTTTGACAAGTAAACAGCTAGGAAATAATGTTATATGTGCTATTAATAGAGCCCTGTATGGAATGTAGTGGGTCCGATGGGAATAGAAAGTGAGGAGACAAATAGCACAGGTGAAATATAAAAAGGATCTAGACCGGCATAGTAGCAGTGGCGATGAAAAGGAAGAGACAGATTAATTCTTATAGGAGAAGAAAATCGCAGAAGCTGGAGTTTGGTTTTCTGGTACTACAACTTTCTAGCTTACTAGTCGGACCATTCATACAGTCCAAGTTTTTAAAATTTTCTGAATCTTGATTTCCTTGTTTGTAAAATGGAATAATAGTACATTCCTCATAGCGTTGTTGTGTGGATTAAATGAGATAATTTGAGAAAAGTTCTTAGTGTCCAGTACTTTAAACATAGTAATTGAACCCAGGATTATCCAGAGAAACAGAACCAACAGGATATATGTTATCCTATTTATTATAAGGAATTGGCTCACACAGTTATGGTGGTTGAGAAATCCCATAGTCTGCTACCTACAAGCTGGAAGCCCGGGAGAACTGGGGGTATAGTTCTAGTCTGAGAACCAGGAGAAATGATTGTGTGGGGTCCAGTCTGAGTGCAGGAGACCATTGTCCCAGCTTGAAAACACTCAGAGAAAGCAAATTCGCCTTTACCTCACCTTTTCTTCTAGACGAGTGTCTAATAGATTGCAGGTGGCCCACCTACCCATAATGCTTTACTCAGTCTACCTATTCAAATGTTAATCTCACCCAGAACCTTCTCCACCTCCCCTGGAGACACATTTAAAATAATGCCTACAAATATTTGGGCACCCTGTGGCCCAGTCAAGTTGACATAAAATTAACCATCACAGCTATTACGACTAATATTAGTACTGGAACTTGGGTGAGAAGTCATGTAGTATAATTAAACTTGCATGAGGTTTTAAGCCAGATAACCCTTCATTTAAATCCATTACTCTTCTATACTATCTATCTGCAAGACGTTGCTCAAGTTACTTAATATCTCTGAGCCTCGGTTTCATCATCTTTGAAATTCGGATTATAGTAGCTATTTTGTGGGACTCTTTTCAAAGAAATAGATCGAGTACGAACAGAATATGGCCCCACATCAAAAGTAAATAGATGTTCGCTACCATGATTGGGGGCTGAGAGAGAAAGAGATGTTTAGAAGGACACCCTTAAGTTTTAAAGTGATGTGCAGAGAATATAGAGATGTTTAGAAGGACACCCTTAAGTTTTAAAGTGATGTGCAGAGCGGACTCGTTTAGAGAAAGAAAAGGCGAGTTTTATTTCAATCATGGTACATCTGTTACCTCTGGTGGGTAGTTGGACATGAGATATGCTTCTCAGAAGGGACCTGGGACTGGGAATTTAGCTTCGTGTATTGGTGGCGTATAAATTACATATGATTCCATGGATGTGGATTGGATTTCTAGAAAGGAACTTAAGATTCAAGTTTAGAATCTTGGAGAATACCAACCTTTGCAGGGAATGATGGAGAAAAAGAAGCCCATGATTAAGACTGGGCTAGAGCGGCAGTAATAGGAGGAAACCGGGCCAAGAGTTACCCCGCATTCTAAGAGAGCCGAGAGCCGTGTTCGCAAGCATGCACAGTGGCCAAAGGGGAGGAAACTGAAAACAGTGTTCACTGGATCTGGCCACGTGATGGGCACCTGGTGACTTTCACTCTAGAAGTTTTTGTGGAGCAGCCTAGCAGGAGGCAGATTGCAGGGGACTGAGAAGGGAGTAGGGGTGAGGAGGTGAGGGTGCAGGCAGTATGGGCTAGACTGCAACCGTGACTCCCAGCACTCTATACCACGAAGGCATTTACGTGGCTTGGATGGGCTGGACATCCTGGGAAGACAGGAAGTTTGTGAGTGTGCGTGATGCAGTGGATAGTGATATCAAGGAAATCAGACACTTAGAAGAGCTCCTGGCTCATTGCAGGCACTCAGTCAACGTTAGCTACTGTCACCTACCAATGGTAACGCCATTTTTATTGACCACACGCTCTACTGCTTCTTATGTGCATTCTGAGCTACTACAGGGAACAGTTGGCTGCACAGGTTGACGATGGGTGGGAAAAATGAGGAAATTGGCCAAATTATTTATCTACATACATCAAATCAGAGCAAGTTGCTTGAGGGTTGCCTGGCAATAGCACTGTCTTCCCTCTTTCCACCTCCTTCCTGAAAGCTACATTCATTTTTTTCTAAAATGTCCGCTTCTACCTTGACACTCCAAGAAATGTAGTCAGCGCTATTATCAACAAGTTTTAACTTGTGAAAAATATTAAAATACTTGAAAGATAGTCCTTTTCCTTCTACCCAATGCCCCTTATTTTAGGCATCCCACTATACTAGATGCAAGCATCGTGTGCTTGTAACTCATAATATTTTTATCAAAAATTTTTTTTATCGTATTATAAATTTAAAGATATAGGCACTCTCAGATGTTGTTATGAAAGTTTGAATTGCTCTAACCAACTTTTTTCAGAAAAATAATATATGTGTTCATTGACCTAGGCAATCCCATTTTGAAAAATATTTTCTACAGATAAAAATATCCACTAAAATGCAAAGCTATAGTTACTGATAGTCTCTATATTATCTGTAGTGGCAATAGAAATGGAATAGCCTGAATATCTGTTAATTGGAGGAAAGTTGACTAAATTATGGTACTCCATAACATGAAAGATATTGACCAGAGAGATGTTAATGATATATTATGACGAACAAAAGCAAGCGAGGACTCCATATGTATACGATGGTGTCATGTTTGCAGCATAATTAAAATACTTTGTTTATATGTGTTCATATCTTGTTGTGAACTATGTATTTATTTTTAATATAATTTTTTGAATCATAGAGAAAGAATTGGAAGGAGACACACCAAACCGTTAACATTGGTTCCTTCAGAATTGATAGAGTAGAGATGAGACATTAATTTTTTTCCTTATATACCTCAGTATTTTTTGACTTGAATATTAGAACATGTTTACATTACTTTTTCAATTAAAAAATAAGCCCTGTAAATAAGGAAAAAATAAAGCTCTCACCACTGTCTTCCGAAACGATAAACCCTCTATTTGAGATAAGCTGTAATGGGCACAATGGAGAATGAAACGATAATTTGCAAGACTTGGATGAATAAACGTCACTTTGGAGTTAAAGAATGTCAGCAGTGCTTGGTCTCTGTGATGAGGCTTGAAAAACTAGTCGTGCTATCTGTCTTTCAGTGTAGTCACTCCTCAAAGGACCCTCACGTGTGCTTTTGAATTTGATTACTATGTGGGGTGATACATTAAGAAGTACACACATCATCAGGGATTAGTTTATTAGTTTTATTTAACCAACATTTATTTAATGAAATTAATAATAAAAAATTAACAATAGCATTAATAAATTACTAATATTATTAACTGACATTAATAGTTAATTTCATTAACCGTAGGAAAGAGCAGGACATATAGGAATGGTATTCAGACAGCTGAGTGTTGACTGGGTAGTAGTCAGGAAAAAGAAATATCAGAAAAATTACAAAATTATAACACTGCCTGTTCTGGTGGAATCTTGTAGAGAGTGGGTTGAAAGAATTATTGGAAGGTCACTCGTGTTCTCAGAATATAGAAAAAGAGACAGGAGAAAGCATGAAAAAGAATGATAGAGGCCGTCAAAACTTTGAGGGAGATCATCCAGCTTGGGGAATGGAAACTTGGAGGAGAGAAGAAGAGAGAGGGTAATGGAGATGGGAAGGAGGGAAGTTGGTACAGCTTGTGCTTGGGCAGCCAAACCAGTGAGCTACTTTGGACAAGGCACAGACGAGGAGGGAAGAAGATGAATGCTAGGAGCGAGGTAGGAACAGAAGGGACATGGCAGGTCATCCAAACAAATAGGCCTAATGTGAAGTTTGCCGAGCATGGGTCTTGATCGTAGTCTCATCCAGCAGCCAAGTGGATTTCTATGGGTAATTTATAAAGTGAAGAAGTATGAATTAACATCTTCATTTACTCAATCCTCTTTCATAACCAAGATGTCTTAAGCACTCAGAAGGTTTAATGTATTCAGTGTGTGCATGATGGCTTCAGATGAGATATTTGGATCTCTCCCTCTGAGCTGTTTCATACAGAGCTTCTTGAGTGAAGGAAAAGAAATACTGCTTATGAGAAAGTCACAGTTAAAAAATAAGGGGCACAAGAAACCCATGCTGTAACAAGAGGAGGACCAACAGGACGAGAAAACCTCGTTTTGATTTGAGATGGCATGAAGTAGCTTTGGCATCTTATGTGAGTCATTTAAATTATTTAGGTCTTTGTTATGTCATCTGTAAGAGGAGGAAATCTATAATTTCTGTGATCTTGTGTGCTTCCAGGGATTCTGTGAAACTGATGAACAGGGCAGAATCGGAAGGAGCAATGGAGAATGGAGATGCAGACTTCAAACTCATAGATATTGGTAGCTAAGAGTTAAATTTAGAAGTGTCACTGACCAGGATTCAAATTCCAACTTTGCCGTGTATTAACAGATGACCTTGGGAAAGTTTCTCTGAACTTATTTCTCCATAAATAAAACTGAGGATAGTAACTGGTATTTAGCTATCAACATGGAACGTGTTAAAGGAGATAATGTACATTAAGTGCTTAACGACACCTGATAACCTGGAAGCGCTCAGAATGTGGCAGAAAGTAAAGTGAAACATTTCTGTTCAAGTTAGAGCTGCACTTTCTCTTTTCTGTTTTAGATTTATGGTTTCTCCCTCCAGATGGAAGAAAAAAAAAGCATCGAGAGCATCTTGGCAATAAAAATACAAGTAAATATGGTAGTGATTTAGCAGTACATAGTAAACATACCATTTCACAGCAGGCAGGCAGGCAGGAAGAAAAGAAGGAAGGAAGGGAGGAAGGAAGGAAGGAAGGAAGGAAAGAAGGAAGGAAGGAAGGAAGGAAGGAAGGAAGGGAGGGAGGGAGGGAGGAAGGAAGGAAGGAAGGATTGAAGGAAGGATTGAAGGAAAGATCAAAGGAAGGATTGAAGGAAAGATCAAAGGAAGGATCGAAGGAAGGATCGAAGGAAAGATGGAAGGAAGGATCGAAGGAAGGATCAAGAATTGACCAAACAGAAGAGGAATATTATTCAGATGGGGAACTGGCCAGCTCAATGGCTAAAAATACTGTGGGATGGTCAAAGAAACTGAGTTGTTCCTTGAGTCAGGAACGCCATGATTTATAAAACACAGCACGTTTCCGTTCACGACTGCTTGGTAGCAACCCCATGGCCTCTCCACTTCCAGGACTTTTCTAGCCTCACCGGGGCTACTTATTGAGCTCTGTGGAAGTTTTTCTGTGAGTGTCTTGAGTGAGAAGTGACCTAGACCATCATCACCACTGCTACACGATGCCTCAAGTTCAAAATCCTATTAAATGTTAACAACATCTGCACCTTCGTAGCCCTCTCATGGGCTGACACCAAGAGTTGACAAACTCCTTCCATCTGCAGTATTTAACTGAATGTGAGAAAATGAAGATTTCAGAAAGGGTCAGTGATGTATTTGCACATAAACTTTGGACATGGCGATATATGTGTGACCAACCAATAGTTTAGACAAATAGGCAAGGAACAAAATTGTCTTCTCTGTGCTGAAATAAGCCATGATCCCAGCCCAGGATGAATGTAGAGCCCGGCAGTGATGCATAAGAAGGGGCGTTTGAAAGAAAAGAGTGACCTAATGGTGACAAATTGAGATAACTGAGGTAAATTTCTGTCTTCTCTTAGTTCACAGGCTGATGAGAGGGACAGAAGTGGAAGGAGAATGATTCTATGATCTAAGGCTTACGAGCGTTGATCCAATCAGGCAATGGAGAAAGGGATTTTATAGAAGAAACCTACTGAAAAGTTATGCTCTGTTTCCATGGGACGCAGGTAGAGAATGTTTGGGAAGAGTGGAAACTTTTTGGCATAATGGGAAAAAGGATTGAGTGCTAAGGTAGAGTCAGATTTCTCTCCCCCATTTTAACAACTAATTTTTATTAGTTGGCCATGTGGTTTTTCTGATTTTTTTTTCTACTTCTGGTAAGGCTTTTGGGTAAAATTATTTAGCATGAGGGAAATTATGAAGGCATGGCACAAACTATATCTGGGCTCAAAACATATTACAGAAAAATTTTACTCAAAATGGTGGTTTTCACGGTCACATTATTCTATCATCATTTACGGTCTTGGACTAGCAAGTCTGGCCTTGCACCTTGACCTCGGGTACTGTCATTCTACACAGAGGATCATACGCAGAGTGGAGACAGCTATATGTCAGAGGCCCCAGGAGTGGTCCTGTATGAGCCATCACATGTGGGTGCACACGAACGAGCAGGGAGGAGAGGAAAGCCCTGTCTTTTCGGTAAAAGGCACATTTGATCTTTCCCGACCACAGCAGAGGACGAAGCAAGTTTCCTGGAAGAAGCTCAGGGGAGGGAAAAGGAAAATTAGAAGGCTTCATCTGAAAAGTCGGGGCTGAGCTTGAATTCCTAATTGCCACAGGTCTTTTCCAAGAAGCATGTCTGTCTGTGGTATACCAGCCTTCAGCTGGGTGGCTCCTGGATCATGTCTCCTTAGTCAACCCGGCTGATGGCACTAGCACCATCAGCTTTCTTCCAGGAATCCAGTGCCCATCCTCTGGTTTTCTGTTGAGCTGGTCTGGCCCTACTTAAGAGGAAAATAATTGGTATTCTTTACTCCTGTGTTGGGCAGTAATTTCCCTTTGAGCCACCCTTCACATCAGGGCCAGCCCTTTTGCAAAATTATGCAGTAGAGAGTTTTTTTTTAAGCATTTATTTTTTTTTCCTGGTGCCCATCACTCACTCTATCCTCCCCTTGGCCCAAATATTCAGGACTCTTGAATATTTGGGCCAAGGGGAGGATTGCTGTACCCTCATCACTGTGGTACCTGCAGTCAGCCAGAAAACACTTCTTCCTTTTGGAATTGTCAACTTGTTTTAAAAGTCACCAGTACCTTGTCTTATTCTACCATGTGCCAGATACCATGTCAGGTGCCATGGCTACAACAATAAACTAGACATGGTTCCTCAGTTTATGGTGCACAGTTTCTGAGATAGATAAGTAAGAATACCAAGTATCACAAAGATGCAAAGGCTTGAAATAGCATAAAACATTGGCAGAGCGTGGAAGGCCCCTAAAAACATGCTGGCATTTGTTCTGGAAAGGCCACTACACAAGTGTGCTGTAAAGACAGAGCTGAGTGGGAGCTTTATCCTGAAGACTGTGGGAGACCCAAAGGAAAGTCACACAGGAAGGAGACAAGATCAGATTTGCAATTTACAGAAGTCCCTCTTTTAAGTAGAATCAGGGAGTAAGACCACTTAGCTGGTATCAGAAATCCATATGGGGGCTGGAGAAATGTGGGTAGAGAGGAGGGGACAGATTTGAGAGAGATTTAGGAAATAGAAGTTGCACGTTTCGGTAATCGCTTTATGCCATTATTGGGGGAAGATGATGAGGGAGGTGGACGAGTTAAGGATTCTGACGAAGTGTAGGTCGTAATGGTGCCTTCCCAGAGAGATGGCATGCCAAAGGAGACTTGATTGAGGACTTGTATTTTGATGGTGGTGGGTGTAGATGAGGCTTAATCCAAGCTCTAATATTTATTAATCAGTTCATATGTTACTTTCTTACCGAAAAGGCATCAGATTGGTTTCATTAAGTTAAAATACATATCTCTTTTATTACATCCTTAAAGAATTTAATAATGCAGGCAGTTTTAGAGCCCATGATAAACCACTTGAAGAAATATTCTTTCGGGTGAATGGTGGGGTGGAACAGGTTAGAGAGCTACTAAGAATCGATTTACGTCATCTGGCCTCTGATCATTGTGTTTACATGTGATCCTGCCCTTCCTGCACACTTAATTTTTTTCTCACTTAAAACATCTCTAATCTCTGTCCCCTTTAGTTTTTAACTCATTCTTTTAGCCCTTCCTGTTCAGCACTACCAAAACCCTCTGTAAAAGTGCACTGGCTATAGCATGAGAACCTCCCAGTTCTGTATATTTGTTATCTAGAATGAAAGGAATGAAGATTTCTTTCCCATGGGCTACAGATTCAAAGACTCTCTACCACTACCACAGAAGACATTTTGGGTGAGATGATTACTGAATCATGTAAACATTCCCAAATCCTTGGTGTTTCCCAGTCATGTATGCTCATTATTGCTGATAGAGCCTAGGGAAACAAGATATGTGGGAAATGAGAAAAATGTTTTAAAATTAAAAAGCTCTATGCATTTGGTTCCTTTGTGTCTGTCAATGTGGCTCTTAAATATTCATTTTCTTTCTCCTCTATTTCCTATCTTTGTATTCAGTGAAAGCCTTAAATTCCTCATTCTCCTACTCCCACGAGAGTTAAATTTTGCTAGAATGTTAAGAAAGAGAGTGAGCAATAGGCTTTTCTAAGGAGTCAAAGAAGGAATAGAATGGATGCAAATAGAAAAATGTTTAATAAATAACATGGAGCCAGATATCTTGTAGTTTTTGTAGCTTAAACATAATAGTCAAATACTTTCACCATTCATAGGATCAAACATCTAGCTACCTACTACCCTTGTTCATGTGGTGGGAAGAACATATCCCTTGTTATGCAATGTGGACCTAGGAAGTGGTTTTAGATTGGTTTCGGCTTCTTTGAGATGGTTTTGGATAAGATTTTGTTATGAAAGTTAAACACAAGTTATGATTGCATGCTATGAGAATGCCCCATATTCATTGGCTGTTCAGTCACCTAAACCCACACTGAAATTCCATAGAGCAATTGATGTCAGAGGCAATTTAAAAAGAAAAGGATAAGTTAGCTACTGAAAAATATGGGTCTTGATTCTGTGGATGAGCAATGCAATTGCTACGACAGTGGACAATGGCTCAGTTCCGCCTGGCAGAGGCACATACCTTGGATGACTTTAATCCAAGTGACATGCCAGGACCCCAACCAATTAAATGACATAATAGAGAATAAGCATAGGAAGGAGATGTCAAAGACATTCCAGTGGAGTTAAAAGTCGGGGAGAGAGTTCACATTTGCTAACTTCCATTTTCCATCCTAGTTTGGAAAACAGTGAATCTCTTGACTGTTATATAGAAATATAAAATTCAATAACCATTAATAATCAAGTATTGAATGACATATTTTTGAAGGAGAATTTTGTAGAAATCTTTTATTCTTAAATTCTACCAGAATTACTGTGACAATAAAATAATAAGACTGATTTTCTTGAGAGCGATGACCACATATTTTCAACTTTGTATCCTCAGCAACCAAGACAGTTTCTGGTATATAGTAGGTGCTCAATAAATGTTTGTTGGTTGAATGGATATGTAATTAAAAGCTACATTTATATACAAATGTTCATATATCATAATCATAACATTTACATTATGATACCTACAGTAATATAAACTTTGCTTATCCATTATTTATAAGCTCAAGTCAGGAAAGATTTCTAAAAAGGGCCAGATAGCAAAACTTTAAAACTTTTTTAGGTTAAGAGGTAAAATTAAGAGGATTAGGTAAGTACTTATGTAACATGAGGGAAAACAAATTTGTACTACATTTTACTGATGAAATTAAAAATAGAATGGTAATAATATACTTTTTTTGTAATGGAATGAGAAAAATGGGATTTTTGGGAGGAGGGATAAAATTTTGTTTAATTGGGTTTGATGTGCCCTATCATCAGAATATTTTGAAAATAGTCATTTGTTCATGCTGATATATAACGTGATTTTAATTATTTCATTTAGAGTTTGAATTTCATGTAATTTTTGCATGTCACTAAATATTATTTGCCTTTTGATTTTTTTCTACCACTTAAAAACATAAAGGCATTGTTAGCTCTCATGGCCGTGTAAACACAGGTGGTGGACTGGACTTGGACCTGGTGCTATACTTTGCTGACCCCTAATCTATACCTCCTGGTTTTGAAAAGCATTCAATTCATTTGTTTTGTTTTTGTGTTTTTGGTTCGTTTATTTATTTTTCGAATCTAACGTGGGGAGTTGAATTTGATAATTTAAATCTAATTACATTATGTGTAATATTTTACATGGCAGAAAAGTCTTTAAATTTGAGAGTTTTTAATATTTTTTTTAAAAAATACTTTCATGTACATGTTGTTATGAAAACCATGAAAAAAAAACAAGTTGCTTTAGTATCCTCTTGTTTAGCCTAATGCCTTCACTCCTAAACCGGGTGTGATTCTTAGCAAGATGGGGCCAGAGGACAGGAACTTCACAAGAATTTCCTCTCCCTGGGATAAAAATGCAGTGACAAGGACAGCACCCTTAGGAACTGCCAAGTCCACTGGATGCCCATATTTGACGTTATTTTCCATGTTGTCCTTTTGGTCAGAAATGCTTGAAATGCTTCTGTGCTTTGTAAGCCATACTCCTCACAGCCACTTCCAGGCATTTCTCCTCCTTCCTCTCTCAAAACTCCAGATTCTTTGAAGCACACATCACTGACTTCATTATCCATAACCTGCCCCTGTAGCTCTCACGTCTCTACCCGCAATGTTCTCTCCTCTTCACTGTGTTCTCACCTCCTGGCCTTTTCTACATCCCCATAAGTCACCCTGTAAGATAATGATGAAGGGCGGAGAATCTGGAATCAGGTTGAGTTGGTCCACAGCCTGGTTCTATCACTTACTACCTGTTCTCTGTCTCTTAAATTATGAAAAGGATGTAAAAATAATATCTACTTTGTAAGAACATTGTGAGGATTAATTGAGATTAAAAAATAAAGTTCTTAGAACTGTCCTTTCATATAGTGAACACAACGTATTCAGAGCCTTCGTCATCAAATACAGATTGTAATGAATGCTAATACTGAATGCTTACTATGTGCTAGGCACTATTGAAGGCACATTATATATATGAACTTATATAGGTTTCACAACAGCTCTATGAATTGCTTTATATTATTATTATTCTTTTTTAGATGATGAAACAGAGGCATTTAGATGTAAAATACCCTGTCCTAGATCACTAGCCAATAAGTGGAGGAGACAAGAAGTGGATATCCTGCATTCTAGACTCCCAGGTCCTTGACCTCTTTAGCTCCAACTACCTTTTTTCCCGTCCCAGTTCAGCCATCTTGTCACCATTAATACTTAGACCACTTCCAAAATTTTAATTTCAAACCACCCATTCTCCGAGATTTTCTTCTGCTTACCTTCTATATTTTTAGTTTACTTCTTTCAGTACTCCCACAACAAATATGCTCTGACCTCATGCAAACTTTCAACCCAGTTGGCCTCTCTTCTCACTCAGCCTACAAATTTCATGATCTATTACCATGATACTCTTAACTCCTTTCTTTTATTCTCCCCTTCACTATTCTACTTATCTGGGAAAATCTCATTTCCAACCAAAATAAATTATCCACTAACTCTGTGCCATTGCCGTAACAGTAAAAATATTTTTGAAAATCTGAACTCTGCCTAGCTGACCCATATACCTCTTTAGTCAATGCACTGCCTCACTCTCAGAGACTGTCATTTATTATCTCCATCCATCCCCTCTTCATCTATCTACTCTCCTCATAATTTTGAAGCTCACGTTGTAGACAAAATAGATACAAGTGGATGTGAACTACTTAATCTTCTAACAATTCAACCAGACTTTCAGCATTTGTACTCAACTACTGAACTACCTATCCTATGAAAAGGATAGTTATTTTTGTCTTAGATTCATTTCCATCTCATTTTCTGGAGGAGTTGGTTCCTGTAATGGACACATTTTCTACATCTGTTCTTTCCCATTTTAGGATCATTCATGCTGACATACAAAAGTGCCACAAAATCACCTACCTTAAAAACAAACTAAGACCAACCCCAAACTTCTCTGACTCTAGAGGTTTGGAAGATATTACATCGATCTTCTTCCCTTTACACCAACCCCCTTAAATATTGTTTGTGTTTACTGTCTTCGTAACCTCCCTTGCTCTGCGATTGCTTTAATAGAACTTTTAATTCCACCCTCCACTGTCATTTTCTTTATAAAACTGTGGTAGCAGATATTGTTGATTATCTATCCCCCAAATACTTTCATTCCCACTGTTTTCTCTTTCCCTCCTCCTCCTCCCCACCTTCTTCTCCTTGTTATTCTCTACTTCCTCCTTCTTCTTTTTTGTCTACATCTCCTACTTATTTTAATTATTGTATTTGGACTTTTATTATATTTGGACTTTTTTTCTCATGCGATAAGGAAAGATAACCAAACCCCTTCCCAGTCCTTGGGATGTGAATTGTGTAATTTATCTAACCGAAAAATAAGAAGTATTTTTTCTTGCCAATAGCTGGTTTAGACTTTGGTTTAAGACCAAACGAGGCCAGTGGGTTTTTGAGTAAAATCTGGTGGAGGCATATATGGGCACTTCCTACTAAAGAGAGGATAGAAGAAGAAAAAAAAAAAAAAAAACCACCTTCTTTCTTGGGTGTAGTCATGTCTATATGAAGTTCTGAAGATGTATAGTCATCTTGCTGGCACATAGGAAGACACTGTCCACATTCTGAGCATGGCAGATAAACAAGATGGAAAGTGGCTGATTCTTGGTAGTGTTGGTCCTCTGAAGAGAGAGATCTAGAACAACCCAGAGTCTAGGCATATTGATATGTGAGAGCACCAGCCCCATATTGTTTATACTAATCTCAGTTGAATCTCTGTAACTAGTAGCAGGAAGAATTCTGATCCAGATTTCTTTATCCTTATTTTTTTTGATCTCTTACATTCGACAGCATGTGTCATTGTTGAACTCTCCCTCCTTCCTGAAATACATTTTTCTTCAGGCTTCCAATTCCTTTCTTTTCTTGCTACATAATACACTATACCATGAGTAACTTACTGTCTCCTGCTTCTCAACAAGCACTCCAAATTCGAGCATCTAAATTTTAGTGTGACACAGGGCTCTATCCTTATCTCTCTTGGTTTCTTTATTTACAGTGTCTCCCTAGGAAATTCATCCATTCTGATGGAATCTATAAGCGAAAGACTCACTTTTATAACTCCAGCCCTTCGTGAATTGCAAATTCACATATCTAAGTACCTACGTGACACATACACTTGGATGTCTAGTAGGCGTACTAGTCATAACGTGGGTAAAACAAGTATCCACCCCCACCCTCCCCACATATCTGCTCTCTTGTAAGGTTTTATTATCTCAGTAAATGTCATTACAACATAACCTGTTATACAGTCAAAAATATAAGTTTTGGGGGTTTTGATACTTTATTTTCTTCACATTCTTTACACAATCTTGTAGGCTTTTTCTCCAAAGCACATCCTGCATTCAGCTACTATTCACACATCTCACTGCTAAAGCTTGTATTCAAGCCTCCAACATCTTTTGCCTGTTCTTCTACAATGGATTCCAGCCTCACTGATCTTAATGCCTCCACGTGTCCTTCCCTCACATAGTTCTTCCTTCAGAATCATCATTCTCAACGACAAATCAGATTACGTCACTTCCCTCTTAAGACAATCCAATGACTTGCCATTAAAAATGTTAAACACCTGGCTTTGGCCTATTAAGCCCTACAGAATCCAGATCTTGCTCAACTCTCAAAGCTCTTTTTGTATTTCTCAACTTAACTGCTGAGATACAGCTATACTTGCTGTCTTTCTGCCCTGTGAACAGGTCAAGCTTGTTTCCTTCTCAAGGTCTTTGCACTTGATCTTCATTCTCTTTAGAACGATCTTTTCCATTCCTCTTTCTCGCCCCTCACCTCCCATCCCACCCAGATTTCTGCATGGCTGCCTTTGTCTTATAATTCAGAATGAAATGCACACAGAGTGGATGCTAGAGGAACTGGACCTTGATCCAGTCTGTGGATCTCATGTTCTGTTGGCATCAGCGAGTCCCGTGAGATGCTGTGCATCTCCCCTCTAGCAATAGCTTTCTCTGAGCCATTTTCTCTACTAAGAACTGCAAAAAGATACAGACAGAAACAGAGAAGTGAGTGCAGTCCCAGCTACTTGTTTATCAGATTGTGTTGGACAGGATACTTACACCTTAATTTCTTTTAATTCACTTTTATTTTTTCCTCGTGTGCATGATGAGAGTAATACTCGCAGGCCCTACCTCATGGTTTTCGTAGTGAACATCTCTGAGTTTGATTTATGAGAATTGTCTTCAATTCTCCTGGATCTTCCTCCCAATTCCATTCTCATTTCTTGTCATCCATATGGTTTCTTTAAGAATAGAGAGTTCATTAGCCTAGCAGGATAGGTAGGATAAACAACTTTTTTCGCCAGGATATTTTAAATTGATAAGTGCAAAGAGAGTATCTCTCCAGGGCCAGACATTTTAAGACATACATCTTTGGAGCTGTTGGTAGCCCAGTTCCTGCCAAAAGGAGAAAACTTGTCTGGAATAAGAGGAAATAAAAGATACATGCAGAGAAAACCAGAGAAGAGAGAGACAAGGACTCAGTAGACTCTCAGTGGCTGGCTCTGAGCATCTCTAAAGCTCTGCTGCATCTGTGACCTTCTTGCAGTCAGTGTGTCTAATCTTCTTTGGAATTTTTAGTCAAACATGACCCCCTGACCAACCCCACCCCCCCTTTTTTTCCTAAATGAGTTAGAATTCTATTTCTAACACTTGCAAATACAGGATCCAGAAAACAATCCAGCCTCATGGCCTTTGATAAGTTATGCGCCCTCTCTGAGCCTTGGTTTCCTTAACTACAAAAGGCACAGTATGTAATTTCATTTAAATACCTAGTGCAGTGTCTGGTACACAGTTGGTGATTCATATTAGGTAACTATTATTTTTATTAACAAGGTACTACTCCTGTTAGTGATAGAACGTCTCTGACCCACTCACCTTCTCAGGCCTTCTGAGGGCAAGCCAACTAGATGGTGTGCGAGAAGTACCATGAAGCAGAAAAGGTTTCCTACTGAGACATCTGGAGAGCTCTCATCACAGGGTAATGGATTAATGAGATTTGGAATCCATAAGTAATGAGAAGAGAGATTAGCAAGACTGACATGGGCAGAGGTTCTTAAAGATTTTTAACTAGTCAGTCTCTAGGGTACCAATTTAAATAATCTGGGTCATTTTTCAAATAAAACTTTTGATTGCTACCTCAAAAGCAGCATTTTTTTCTTATTTAACACATGTTATTAACAGAAGTAGTGGGAGACAGAAAATGAGGGAAATGATAGAAAATAGAGTAAAAGCTATTTTAGAGGTGAGGACTGTAAAGATTGAATCACTCCCTCCTCCCTCATAAGAGAGGAAGCAAGCAAGTTATAATAAAATATGAAGTTCAGCATAATATACCAGGGGTCCCCAACCCCCGGGGCAAGGACCTGTACTGGTCGGTGGCCTGTTAGGAACCGGGCCGCACAGCAGGAAGTGAGCAGTGGGCCAGCGAGCGAAGCTTCATCTGTATTTGCAGCCGCTCCCCAGCGCTAGCATCACTGCCTCAGCTGCACCTCAGACCATCAGGCATTATATTCTCATAGCAGCACCAGATCCTGGTGCCAAAAGGGTTGGGAACTGCTGGCTGTATGTAGGTAATTAACCCATGCTTTTTAAAAAATTAATAAACGTTATTTTTTAGAGCAGTTTTAGGTTCACAGCAACATTGAGCAGAAAGTAGAGAGTTTCCATAATCCTGTCTCCCTTCCTCACACACGTGACCTCCTCATTATCAGCATCCCACGCCAGAGTGGTGTATCTGTTACAATCTTCTTTTACTCAGTAATATGAATTTAAATTTCCTCCATGTCTCTTCGTAGCCTGAAAGCTGATTTCCTTTTAGTACTAAATAACATTCCATTGTCTGGATATAGCACAGTTTATCCAGTTTCCTACTGAAGGACATCTTGATTACGTCCAAATTTTAGGATTTATGAATAAAGCTACTGTAAATATCCATGGCCATATTTTATGAACATAATTTTTAGATTAATTTGGATAAATATCCAAAAGCATGATTACTGGAGCATATGACAAGAGTTTGTTTTGTAAGAAACTGCCATACTATATCTGAAGGTGATGGTACAGTTTTTCACCCCCATCAGCAATGAATAAGAGTTTTCATTGCTCCATAGCCTCACCAGCATTGGGTATTATTATCATTATGGATTTTGGCTATTTTAATTGGTATGCAACAGTATCTCATTTTAATTTTCAGTTGCCTGATGACATATGATCTGAAGCATCTTTTCATATGCTTATTGGCCATATGTATATCTTCCTCGGTGAGACGTCTCTTCAGGTCTTTGGCCCATTTTTTAATCAGGTTGTTTGTTTTCTTATTCTTGAGTTTTAAAAGTTCTTTGTATATATGGGATAACAGTCCTTTATCAGATTTGTCTTTCGCAAATATTTTCCCCTAATCTGTGGCTTGTCTTCTCATTTTCTTGAGATTGTCTTTCTAATACATGTTGCAGAAATTGACTTTGTAACTTTATTTTCACATACTTGCACTGACACGCCTCAGGTTTAAAAACATCTCAAGGCCACATATAAACTTCGTCACTGCCCCATCATCCACCTCGGTTTCCACGGACAACAATGATCTATGGGCCAACTCTGGCAACCCAGTCACCTGAACTATTACTGTTTCTTTTATTCAACATTTGTAAAATCAGAGTAAGCAGAAATATTCTCGTAATAAAATACAATCTAGCCTGAGATGACGTCACACAGGACTAAGTTCTAGCACCTGTATTTATAATCTTTATCAGCACAGTACAAGTATGAAATGAATTGACTTTATATCTTTTGTATCAAAAAGAAATACAAGTGTCCTTTATGCTGATAACTTTGTCCTATTCTCTAAGAATGAACATTAGAAGCAGTACGGGTCTATTGGCATCTTATTTCCATAAGGAACGACTCAGCATAAGATTCTGCAAAACAAAAAAATCATTATATTTGGTAGACATTCAATTTTAAATATCCTCAGGCAGCAAGTCAAATTATTCTGTCTTTTGTAGGGATTCAGTCACTCTTGGTCCACAAGTGAATTTATTCTCTTATTCAGGCATGCATTTTTCTCCTAATTCATTCTATGGCTCCTGAGGATCTAGTTCTTAAAATGAGATGTTTGCTAGTTTCTGTATTGATGTTCTTTTGTAGATGAGGCCAACAGCTGGACATACATATACACAGACGCACACACACATGCAAAATCACACACTGCTGTGAGATAAAACTTAAGCAAGACTAAATCTCTTTATTTCATGTTGCTTGGTTCTAACCTGTAGGATTTCAAACAAATACACATGCTAAAAGGATCAAATCTTTGCTCTGAGAAAAAAAAAAACAAAACAAAACTTTATCTTTATACTTCCCTGCTGCTCTCTCTAAACCATTATAATTAAATTGAATGCATGGGACATCTCCATTTCTGTCTCAACTTCCGGGAAACAGAACACTGTTCACTGCCTGTGACAGGAATTGATTATTTTACTTGACCCTAGCCTGCTGACAAGGCTCAATGGCCTCTGTGTCCTTTGGATACTTTTGAAAACTTGCCATTTATTACATTCAGCAATGTGTTTAATTTTTAAAGTAATTTAAATAATTTTTGAAGAAATTCCAATACATTTCACTAGCTTCTTTCAACAGAAATTTATTGAAATTTATTGTGCAGCTATTAAGTTACTGTCTTTCGGCTTTAGACCCATCCTTCTATACTTAGCTTCGTGATGCTGGCTGGGGCAGGGACTATGCCAATATTTTGGCTTGGCCAGCTGGCTCCATGTTAAGCTTCACCAATAGGGGGCGACAGAGAGAGAGGCAATATGGCTTGAAGAAGGTGGGATATTCTTTCTCCCAGCTGCCCAGGGACTTCCTTTCTGTTTTCTGTTCCCAGTAGGACAACCCAAGCAATAGTTCTTACCCTCACCCCCGTCGCAGTTGTTCCTTCTCATAGCAGTAGCTGGATCCAACGTGCAGTTAGTTCTTCCAGCATGAACAGAGCCCATTCCAACATACTTGTCATCCCCCCGGCCCCGGGCTGCAGCAGTCCTTCAAAGATCTGGGTCCCAAGTCCTCCAGGTCACTCCTCGGAGCTCAGAGACACCAGCCACGGACAGCCCCTTCCTCAGATTCCTGCGGTTCAGCTCTGCAAGGATTCTCCTCCAGGTTCCTAAGATTTAATAATTCCAGTATCATTCTTCCCCCAGCCCAAGGGGTGGTGGTTGTTTCCTGCTGTTGTTACTTCTGGGATGGCTGAGATTCTGCTTCGTGTCCCAGTTAACAACTTTATAGTAGTTAACACTGCTTTATATTAAATTCCCTCTCATCAGATAACTGATATGGTTTCTGATTCCCAGTTGGCTTCTCACTAATGCAGATACTTAACATAGATCAGGCATAGTTCTAAGTACCAGGGAACAGTCATGGACTAAAAAAATTCACTGCCTTCAAAACTTCATTGAACATCTACTTTGTGTCAGGCACTGCTCTAAAAGCAAATAATATAGCAGTAAACAAAATTGGTTTATTCCTGCCCTTCTGATGGCAGAGGCAGACAAGGAACGTCTGTGTCAATATAAAATATGTCAGATGATAAGTGCTTTGGAGAAAAGTACAGCAGGGTCAGGGTGTAGGGAGTACTTGGAGGACGAGATCCTGAAGGGAGCAGGCGAAGGTAGGAAGGCCAGTTAGGAGGCAATTGCAATACTCTGGGCAGGAGTCCATAGTGGCTTGGACCATGTTGGGGATGAAGATGTATAAAATCTGTGGTCAGATTCTGGATATATTTCATATGTACATATGATAGGATTTTCTGATGATTTACGTGGCCCCTCACTGCTCTTAGAATAAAGTGCAGGTCCCGATCATGGCCTACCAGATTTTGCACGATCTTGTCTCTGCTTACATTTCTAATCTACTTTCTCCCCCGACTTCTGCACTATACACTGTTCTTTCACTCTACTGAACACTTACGAGTTCCCCGAAAGAGCCATGCCCCCATTGGCTGCTGCTTATTGACACTTGCCCGTTTCACCATATTTACCTGACTAGTTTCTCGTCCTCTTTATTCAGGCCATGGCTTATATTTCCCTATTCACAGAAGCCTTCCTGTCTTCTGGAGATGAGGTTAGGCGTGTCTCCTATGAACAAGACTCCAAGGCCGACTTGATCTATAGCTCATCAGACATCCAAAAAGCTGTACACTCTCCTTGTAATCAAAATTTTCAGTTTGTTTAGCCATATTGTTAAATCTCTTTTGGCTTCAGAGCTCTTGGTGGGGGATGAATTGAGGAAGGATCCCTTTAGACCACAAACACAAAGATACAGGACCCGAAGCAATAGAGATACTTGGTAGGCATCGTAGCATCCAATGAATACTTGGTGTGGACACTCCTCGATGTGTTCATATTTAGAAACAACTTTATACTAGTGAAGAGTAGTTGGATGAAGCACTGAATTTTTCGTTTTGGAACCTAATATGTTGTCATTATGACCTTTGAATGCCTTCATTTTCTCAAGATTTTAATTTATTATAATCATTTATTTTAATGTTTTGTTTTTACTTCTTGGCTGTGAACATAAAACAGCTTTTAATAATCAGCTCATAGTGCCCTGTAGAAAGAGCTATTGCTTCTTCTATTAAAACAACATGCAAAATATATAATATGCTCATTTACAGAAATATGGAGTGAATTTCTTCAAACTTTGGAAACACTCACTCTATTTCCATGAAATACATCTCCTTAGACTGGTAAATTCCCCGAGATTATTGTAACAGACTTGTTAAGTCAAACTAAGAAGGCATTTCTATTTTGAGAGAATACTGCTTCTGGCAGCCAGTAGAACTTTTTAGACATCTCTTTGAGAATGGGACAACTTATTTGAATTCATCATAGCCAGAAATAAAGATTTTCTGATGCCTAATGTAGGTGTATTACCGGAAGGATGGTAAGTCTGGCTTAGCATTGCTCGCAAAAATGATTTATGGTTGGCACTCCCAATGTGTTTAGAAAGCCTCTTTTCACATTTGGTTAAATGTTTCTGTCTTTCTTTTCATTATTTATTTGAAGTCTACCTTCAAAATGCTAAAAATAAAGTTGTTTTTGGACAGACTTCTATCTGAAATCCAGGAAATAGTTTTCATTTTGGCCCCAGTTAGAACCCACATCATGTATATTAATGAAATTTTCTCATTCTAAACTACTTTTTGTTCTTAGTTGCAGCCAGGCTTTTATTAACATGCTTAAACCAATATATTCTCGTCTTTACTGGAGTGAGCTAATTGTGTCCTATACTGAAGACATCTGAATGTCATTTGTCAAATTTATGTTTGCACATGGGCCATCTCATTGAAAGCAGACCAGCTTAAAGTAGAGGAGTACCTGTTGAATGAGTGCTTAAAAAAATCTATCCTTACTAATGACATTTTATGCAGCTTAATTCTGTGACTTATTTTTGCTAGAGGTGTGCCAACTCTTCTTACTAATATCTCTCAATTTACTTTATGATATGCCATTTTCTTTTGGTTAGAATGCTCATCCACAACACTCTTTCTTATATGAAACATATATAATTATTAACTTATTTTATTGTTTCACTTTAGAATGACCTTTCTATTCTTTGCTTTGCCCAATCCTTTTGATTGCCTTTTTCAATCCAGCTAAAATCTCCTTCTTGCAGCCTTACCTAATTTTGGCAGAATAGATATTCCACTACTAAGTGTATTATGTGCTCTAAGTGTGGTCAATACAGGCAGATATTTCCTGGATGTCAAATATTTGTCCACTTATAAGGATTACTTTAATTTAGATTTATCTTAATAGAAATTGTAAGCCTTGGGATAAGTTTTATTTGTTCACTTTTACAACTCTGAGATACATTACAGGAAATATTGGTGGCTTTGGCCTTTCCAGAAGGCATTTACCTTTATTTAGGTAATAGCACTCTGATGTTCCTTGGGATTCCTTCCAGCGTTGCCTCCAGGTGTGAGGTCAAATTCCCAAATGCTTATTGGACCTGTTGAAAAAGACAAGTCTTCATTGAATAGGACTTGGGACCATGACGATATTATCTTTGGTTTGGGGGGCAATCTGTGGGAAGTATACTTGAGAATTAAGCCATTTCAGTAGAAAGAAGGCATATGAGAGAGATCACTTCCTGATAATATCAAGCACCTGAACCCCCAAGTGTGCCAGAAGCTAGAGACTTAGGCTTTTCTGTTATGTAGTCAATAAATTTCTTTAATTTTACTTACTTACTTATTTAATTTTGCTTAAATTAGTTTGAGTTAATTTTTTGATATTTGGATTTGAAAGAGCTTAGAATAAATATATTAATCTCAATTCTATAAATGAGGACACTAAGCTGAGAAAGGCTTAGGAAACGGCATAGCTAATAATGAAACTAGATTGGCTTTCTGGTGTATCTGCCTCTATGGTTCATTCTCTCTCTGCTCTACCATATTGCATTACAATTTCTGGTATGTTTTGACTCCTCCAAAAATTTTTGTTTATTTACTTTTTGATGGATAAAGGCCATGACTTGTAGTTGTATTGTTTTCTACTGGTATTTCAGAGGAAGAAAATATGAGGAATACAGAAACATTTATGTTCTGCGTATTTATAATAGAAACAACATTAATACTTAATGAGTAGTCAGCGATTAGCATTCATCAGATGTGGTCTTTCTCCGGGTTGAAAGCACCCTGGTTGAAGTCAAAGCCATTCTTCTTCATAGAGAGACCTGCTAGTCTTTGAGTCTGTGTTGTTCTAGTGTCTCATGTTCATGATCCTTATCTCCATCACTTTGCATTATTTTCAGAAACACAAACAAGTGTTAAATTGGACCATCCCAAGGACACTTATATTGGGAATACTGGGAAAATTATAACTACTCTTAGGCTGGGTCAGAGACAAGCTTGCAAGAAGCGTCTGAATTTCATTCCTGGAATTGTCACTGCATTTCAAAGTGGCCTTGGACAAAATTAGTTTTCTAGGTTTCTCCAAAGGGAAGATAATAGGGGTGGGAGAGGAATAGCCAAACAATCTCAAATGAATAAATTTATTCTTTGAGTGTTAAGTACTATATTCCCATTTTCCTGAAATTACTGTGAATTCCCAGGCTGGATCTCAGAGAGAGCCTTTTGAAATTCCCAGAATAGCTCTATTCATTTATAGCTAGAAGAACAAAAAAAAAAAAAAAAAAAAGGCTCCAGACAGGTGGGCCATTCCAGTCAGTCAGTGTCATTTACTAAGACCTAATTAGCTAGGCTGCCTTGGTGGCATTTTCAGAAAGGAAGCTAGAATCCTCAGCCTGTAAATGTCTCCATTAGCTCAGTGTGTGTGTTTTCATTGGCCTTTGGAGAAGACTCCAGGTCTATTATGGTTTTGTTGATGGCTAACGAGAGTTCTTGGCGCTGAGTGAGATATAGAAGAAGGCACAGGATCCGCCCAAGGCGCTTGCAACCTAAGTTAGTAAAATAAATAACTCGCTATTAGTCTTGACCTTGCTGGAAATCGGGATTAAATATCAGTGGTGCTAAATTCCAAAATACTTCTATTTATGTCCCTTCGGGACGGGCAAGAATGACATTGTGGAGCAAATGCATTGCCCGGTATGCTTGCTTGCTTCCATTTTTAGCGCGTCTGCCTTTCTTTCATACTCCAGGCCTTTTTCCGCGGCTGAGTTAACCACATGCACGCATCCATTTGTTGTAATATAATATTTACCCTTACTTTAGTTCATTATAGTCAAAATCTCATTTATCTTCTCCCTACCCAGCGGGTGGTAGAAAAAAAAAAAATATATATATATTGATGCTCAGATAAACCCTAAATAAAATTTTCATGTGGAAACAAATGTTTCTCCTTATATACAATTATGTGGACATCCAAGGCGCTTCAAATAAAATAGCGAATCTTGGTACGAAGACCCAGCTAGCCAGTGGTTGAAAAATTGCCCAGCATTTTCTGTGCATGTAGTTTTTTTTGCAGACCAAGTTCTTTTATTGCACTGTTGATGTGTTCAGGGAGAGAGCGGTGGCACTACATTATGGCACTTTCGTGGTAAACTAAGAAAAATGATCTTTACTTCATTGTCCCTCAACTGCTGAAATATGTGGCAGCCACTGTCACCAGAGCTTCGCCCCCTCTTTCATTCCACAGCCAGCGTATCTAGCAGAAGGACCTGCCCACTCCGCTCCCCAGCAGCGACATTGTTCTCTGTCTCTGTCTCTCCCTGTCTTATAGGAGGGGAGCAGGCATTGGAAAGACTGCGGTTGACCTGGCATATAAGAGGTCAGAGAGAGGAAATGGGAGAGAGGAACGAGAAGGGAGACAAAGGGAGAAGGAAAAGAGGACGTTGGAGTAAGTCGAGAGAGAGGCGTCAAAGTCATCAGGAGATTGTAAACTTCAAAGAAAAGCCCAACTACTAATGACGAAGTGGTGAGATCTTCATACTGTTCTATTTTTAAACAGTTTACCATAAACTTACTATACTCTAGGAACTGCCTACATGGCTATATGCCCTGTGTAATTCTATCGAATTTTATAGACGATAAAATTGAGGGATCAGGAAGCTTTTGAAAACAGCGTGTCAGACTTCAAAATAAACCCTCTTATTCATGAAGCTAAATCCTCTTGTTCAGAACCCACTGAGTAAGAATAATAATGCCATGTGTCGAGTGCCTGCAGCATCCCAAGTACCTTTATTTCACCTAAATATTTTTTACGGTGATAAGAACACTTAATTGAGAGCTGCCCTCTTAAAGTTCGAAGTGTACGACACGGTATCGTCGATTGCAGTACGATGTCGTGCAGCGGTCTCCGGAGCTCGTTCATCTTGCTTAACTGAAACCTTACGCCCACTGATCAGTAACTGCCCGTTCCTCCCTCCCTCCAGGTCCTGGCAACTACCGTTCCACTCTTCGAGTCTATGAATCTGACTATTTTCGATACCTCATATTAATGAAATCATGCAATATTTATTTTTCTGTGACTGGTTTCTATCATTTAGCATAACATCCATGTTGTCGCATATTGCAGAATTTGATTTTTTAAAAGGGTGAATAATATTCCATTGTATGTATTTACTAATTTTCCTTATCCATTCATCTGTCGATTGGTAATTAGATTGCTTCCACATCCTGGCTATGGTGAATGATGCTGTAATGAACATAGTTGTGTTAATCTCTCTTTGAGATCCTCATTTCCCTTATTCTGGATAAATACCCAGAAATGAGATTGCTGGATATATGGTAGTTCTATTTTTAATTTTTCGAGGAACCTTCATACTGTATTCCTCAGTGGCTGTACCATTTTGCATTCTTGCCAAAAGTGTACAGGGTCCCAGTTTCTCCACTGACACGTTTGTCCTCACCAACATATTTTATTTTAAATAATTTGTTTTGTTCCCTCTGGTCAACCCATGATATGGCTAAGGCTGATTATCTGTGCTCTTTTGTATCCGCTGCTTGTTATCAGCTGTGACCGTATATTTCGGGGTTCTAGCCAAGTATGGCCTGGAGCTGGGCCGGAACGCATGGAGCCACTCCAGACCCCATGGACCTTGTGGTCACTCTGGTTTAGACTCGTTCTTCTTCTCCACCAGGGCTTATCTGGAACTGAACCAGCTCCCAAGGGTAAAGACAGGTCACTAGGCAGATGGACATGTGCCTTTAACTGCTAACCTTGATGCCCCTTAAGGGAGGATTCTTGTGGCTTCTTTGTACTCAAGGTTTATATTTAACTGAAGATTAGACTTGCTGCAAGCCTCTTACTTACACACAAAAGGTCAGGTGTGCATCATTGGATAGTATCCTACAAAACCAATGGGCTATAGAAATTGACTTCACCGTGTTTAAGTGATCAACTTGGGCCTTCGCATTTGAAAGACTAAAATTACTAAAAATTTTGTATAAGTAAGTTATAGGATCATCACAAGCGTTTGAGTATCCATGACTCACAGATATTGTGTTAGGTAGTTTTAGGGATATAGAGATGTGATGTCAAAGGCTAGAATGACAAAAACACCTGAGATCAGGCTGTTAAATACTGTACTGAAAACCAAGCCTGGACTGAATGAAGGTAATTAGGAAAAGGAGTTGCAAAAGGGCACATGTTAAGATGAGAGAAATAGTCACTTCACAGTGCAGGTAGAATGATCTTTCCATATGTCTGTGCGGACGATCACTTCCACATATTTACAAATCAGATGCAGCGATAATTGGTGGTTTGTGTAGAGTATGTCTTCATTGGCCAGGTAAGTTAGGAAATGCTAGTTTAAGATGTGTACAGGTCTCTCTATAGTAGGACCTTTCTGAGTTTTGTTTGTTTGTTTGTTCGTTTTGCTAATTTTGAAGCTCTAAGAGAGAGGTGAATTTTCTGGTTTCGTCCATTTTTCACCTTGAAAACATTTCGTATTTTAAGAGCTAATCTTTGGAAAAGCTGGAAACAATAGTTTAATGTTTTCCAGGTCGTCTGCTTTTCATTTCATGTTCTCCTTTCCTTTAGGGCTGGAGCATAAAATCTAGACAACAAAATGTAGTGGGACAGTTACCAGAGAGTAGCCAAAGACCAGGGCTCAACACTCAAGGCTGTTTTGGTTTCACCTTCTATGAAAATTAATCCGTTCCCGCTGTCTTCCATAGAGCGAGCCTACTTGAGACTCCGTGACCCAGAGACTGCATTGGCCAAAGGATTTCAGGTTTCCTAAACCAGGAACAAATCCAGCCATAAACCCTTTAGGTACATGCGCAGTATGCATATGTCTTTTCTTTTCTCCGAAACTTAGCTCTGAACCTTTACCTCATGCCTTACTTCGTGTTTTCCCAGGGCAGCCCAAAGACACGGAGTACGTCAGTGCCAGAAACGTCCTATGGGAATACGCTGGTTCAAGTCTCCTGTTTTGCAGATGAAGATGAAGAATCTAAACTTTCTTCCGAGTTTGACTTTCCCTTGTAGTATAGTATTAGTTAGTGTGAGGGACAGTAGAGGAACAATGTCACCAGATTCAGAGTCTATGCTACTTCCTTTAGTGGCATACAGAGACCCTAGGTGCACTCTGAGGTTTGATTCCCTCGACATGAGACTAACCTGTGGGAAACGTCCAGGGGAAATTCCCCAGATTCACTCAGATCCTCTCACTCTTCTGACATAGTAATACTCGACTTAAATATAGCTGCTCTCATCTCTTGGGGGAAAATATTCAATGTAAGCAGTGAGGGTTCAAAAACACCATTGGTCTGTTAGGGTTTACCTAACCCTGTCCCAGAACTACAACCCCTATCCTCCCCCAAATACCTATTAACAGATCTTAGATGCTGTTATATCAAGGGTCTCAGGAAATGATTGAGTTTAGCACTTGGGGGTTTCAGAATAAGCTCTAGGGAAAGAGCATGGTGTCTGCAAACCTCAAGCAATTTAACTGTGGCTGCCAAGGCATCCACAGAAAGAGTTTTCCAATTGGTATATTTATACTTTCTTTACTTAGTATTGATTCTAAATAAGGATATAACCCATCCTTGATGGGAAGCCTATGAGTAAGAACAGATGAATTAAAGTTTGTTTTATCTTCCCACTTTCCTTTCACTGTAGCCAAAAAAAGCCTTCCCTTTAGAGGCAAACGGGATGTATCCTGGAGGCAGGAGCTGCCGCTTTCAGAACAACTAAATAATGAAGAACAGAAGTGTTGAATTCTGGTGTAGATCCAGGGCTTCTTAGACCTTTTGTCTGTAAAACTAGGGGAAATAGATCACTTTGAAGACCCCCAGTTCTCCACACTTTCCCGGCCCCATGCTGTATATTTCTGCCCAGGCCCATCATTTTCTGAACCCTATATTCTTTTTAAAACACCTGCCCTCTCGCTGTCTTCCCCACCGCCTCTTAAGTCTTACGACAGATTGACTTTTCATAAATATTTGCTCATTGATTATTTGTAGAATTCAGAATAATGTCCTTATAGCAGAAAAAGAGTGGAGAGGGAATGACTAAGGTGTGATTGTTTAAGACATTGGCTGTTCAGTGTGTGTGTGTGTGTGTGTGTGTGTGTGTGTGTGTGAGATGTAGAAACATCATTAAGTCTGACTTATTCAAATAGGAATTGTGACTTTTTTTTTTTAAATTAAAGTAGTGCTCAACTTCATCTTTGCTTCAGGTATGCAACAAGGTCTGCAGATAGAGGGAGACTGTGTCTGTACTTTTAAGAACACTATTTTCCACCTCTATCTATACACAATATGCCCCGACTTGCAGTCTATTTTCTAGGTCCCAGCACACAGCTCTTCTGCCCTGTGCCTCTGCTGCCACGTGTTTATTTCCTGGAGCCCCCTTTCTCTTCCTTCTCCTTCCCTTCTATAGCCCCCGCGACCATATGTGGCTCATTTTAAATGCCTAGAGTAAAGTCTTCCCTCATCTCGCCCACCCCGCCCCATCCGATTTCACTGATCCCTCCCTGGGTCCCGCCGTCATGTACTCATACCTCTGACAGAGTCCTTATTTCATTCTGCCCGACCTTACAGTGAGATGCTGAAAGAGGAATAGTAAGAGGATAGAAAAAGAACAGGCTTTAGAAATACAGAGGAGGTTTGAGCTCTGGAAAAGTCTAGCTAAAAAATGTTGGCCAAGTTACTGAGTCTTTTTGAGTCTCTGTTTTCTTCTTTCTAAAATGGATGTAATAATCTCCTTGCTGATTTTTGTTAGCACAAAATGAGCGAATATAGGTAAAGAGCCTAACACAGTACTTGTTTTGTGGTGAGAAATAAAAATAAAAATGAGACAGGAATTTTCTCTTTTTGTCATTTCTTAGTGTTCTCACAGGGTCTGGAAAACTGAATCTGCTTCAAAAGTGTTTGTTCAATAAGCAAATAACTCCCTTGACATATTTTAAGTTCCTGTTATCCTTATACAGTTGCCACGAGATTTCATATAATGCTACCGAATGAATAAGATATAGAATTGTTTGATAAGGGAAGCAGAGGTGTGAAGATGTGATGATATAGTTGTCCAGACTGCTCAATTTATTTACCGGAGCAGCAGCTCCATGGGCAAGACTTGGGATTTATTTATTAACTCTCATCGATCTTGAGGATTTTCTGTGCGCTAGGCTCAGTGCTTGGAGGACAGCAGTGGTCAGGAAGAGCAGCTGGTAAACACCGAGGGCTAATATGTGCCAGGGCCTGGCCGTAGGGCTTTAGATAGATGATTTAATACAGGCAGTAATCTTAAGAGGTAGATATTATTATTGTCCTCAAAAAAAAAAAAAAAAAAGAAAGGAAAACAAAGCCCAGAGAGATGGAATGACTAGTCAAAGTTTATAGAAGTGGCAGATACTCTATTCAAACCGAGAAAGTCTGATTCACCAAATACACTTTTACTGCTACGCCATGTGAGATTTTGTCCTCAGAGAGTTTACACTCTAATAAAATAAAATACTCAGGGTAGTGTAATACTGCTCCAATCCAGGGGACCCTTGGGCGGTTAGGAGCACATAGGAGGTACCACTAGTTGATTTGTTGGGCATCTGCCTCTCTGCCCAGCTACTTCCTTACTTACTCTTGAATGTTTCTTGACCAGGTTATCTGTGGGTTTTCCCCCTCACTTTCTCACAGAGCTAATACAATTCATTTAGCTGGAACTTTCAACAGAGAGGGACATTAATGGCCTTTGGACATGTTTACTCATTGGCTGTCTCCAGCAATTACATGTGGTCATCCAATGAAATCAAACATTTGATTGTATTTGAAACAATGCTGCCAGCGGCCTCTTAGGAGGAACTAGATAACTCTTCTGCTATCTCTGGTTTTTCTGAAACAGTGTTGCAAACAGTGCCTCTGCATGCACTTAGGTTCTTTCAAGGGTGGCTCTGGGAAAACCAAGGTAGAAGATAGAATTAATGTAGCAGCAACCGGACAGCCAGACTCCTTCAGATCCTCCATGCCCAACACATTTCTTGGAGCAAGTTCAAGAAGCCCTTAGGATTCCAAGGAGAAAGGGTGATCATATAAGTGTCCTTCTCTCATCTGTCTGATACAAAACTAGATGCTGCCCCCTTGTAATGACCCATATTAGGTTCTTTGCAGACAAGTTTCCCTGGATGAAATTTTTGGTTTTCTGTTACACCGACTTATTAGTTCTTTGTTTAGGCACTGCTTACCTGATTATTTAATGCATTCACACCAGATTGCCACATAGCAGGTAGAGACAGAGAGAGACAGACGACTTATTAGTTCTTTGTTTAGGCACTGCTTACCTGATTATTTAATGCATTCACACCAGATTGCCACATAGCAGGTAGAGACAGAGAGAGACAGAGCTAGAGCTAGAGTTAGAGATGATATAGAGACAGAGAGAGGGAGAGAGAGAGGGAGGGAGGGCGGGAGAGAAGGAGGAAAGGGGTTGAGGGGCGGGAGGGAGAGAGAGAGAGAAAGAGAGAGAGAGAGAGAGGGCGCTGATACAGAGAGGTAGGGGGAAGGAGTCTGAAGCCTAGGTGGAGACAAGCTAAAGCATTCTGAAAAGTGTTGATAACCAAGGAAAGGAACATCTTTCACAGTTGGAAACAGTGAATTGGGAAATAAGGCAAATTCCCCTTTACCCGTCTGGTCCAATTATTTGGCTTACAAATATTACTACCATTCATGCATTCATTCACTCATTCTTTAGCCTTAACTCTTCTCCAGATACAGTACAAGGCAAATCAGCAAAAGAAATATAAAGAAGAAAACTTGGTTTCCTTCTTCAAGTTCACAGTCTACCAAGGAGCACATATCTGCATAAGACTGCAAAGGGCCTGGTTTCAGAAGGAGGGTGTGCAGACAGTGGCATAGAACCATGGAACTTTTGTTCTTTTTGTCTGGGTCCTGAGAAAGTGAAACAGAACATGGAGGGGTAGGCATGGCTGGGACTCTGGGCGGAGCTTCTCCAGTTCACCTCCCTGTTGGCGGAGTTGACTTCATTGTGGCACTTACCCATGGCCTGGAGAAACCTGTCAGCAGTGCCTTGGCTCTTGGAAATTTGTATAACTCATTTTGCTGAGTAAATCTGGCCAAGGCAGGTAATGTGCAGGTAGGTAATGAGAAAGCTAGGAATGAGAGCTGATGTTGTTTGGTATTTTTTATGTACCAGACACCATACTAGTCCATTTAATGACCTTGGCAACTCTGTAAATACTTCCGTTATTCCCATTTTACAGATAAAGAAACCGACCCTGAGGGAGGTTAAGTCTATGCTCAAGGACATGCAAGCTAAGTGGCAGAGCTGGGATTTCCTTCAATAGTCTGACTTTACATTGCAAGCCTTTATCATGTGCTCCTGGATATCCAATACTTCATGACACAGGTAAGCAGAGTTCCTCTTTGCGAGGAACTCCAAGAGTACACCATGCCGGGGATGTAGAAGGGGCTGTGGGAGTGCTGACCATTAGAAAGGGAAGGAGGTTTCATCCTGCGATAGTAGTGTTTCTTTGGTTTTGGGGTTGAAGATCAGCCAGATGAGACAGACTTTGGTGTAAGTAGTGGTTGGGAGCAGCTGTGTGGTTACAGGGACTGGGAATGGTGTCTTCACATCGATCCAAGAAACTGAGTTTCGTTTCCTACTCATGGAGCCATTCTGAACAGGCGTGTGGTAATATTTCTGAGCCTGAGATCTCTTGCTCTCTGCTCAGCCAGACACCAGTATCAATTGAATAGGAAAGCAGTTGTCTCTTTTTTGTTCAATGGATGAGTTTAAACCAATCTTTTTGTTTTGTATGTGGGAAACCATAATAAAACAGAACTAGCCTTCCAAACACAGGTTGCTCTATATAACTAGGAAGCTAAACATGGCTGTAGAAGTGACAACTTCACAAACCTTCAACAAACAGCAGAGAAAAGAATATTATAGTCATTTATTGGTGAGGATATAATTCTGTTCGTGGACAAAAGAACGATTTTTTCTTGATGATAGCTTTACCATAAAGCTTTAGTAAATAGGTGACTTTGTATTCTGCCCTGAGAGTATGTTTTCAGTTGAAGATAGTATTCTTTTTGGCTTCTGACATTGGTACTAGAAGGCACTGACGTAAAAGCTCATTCATGAAAGTTTCTACAAGTATTGCCTCGATTTTAAATGGAAAAGAAGTGCAAATTAAGATATGAAACAGAAGCATAACTCTGAATGTCCTGTACACAGGGTTTGGATCTTTCTTTGAAATGACGGAGTGTTTGAAAACATATGGTCCCTTTCCATGCTCTATCTCCTCCTGCCTTTTTACTGAACTGAGTTGTAGAGAGTCCACTCAAGCCAGGTTTTTCCTCTGTATTTTTGCCCTCTTGAGCCCTCCAGTCGTCCGGTGAGCCATTTTCTGCGTTTTAGGTAGTTGGCACGTGTTATACAAGTAACTACAAAAATAATGCAGCAGTAACACTCTTGCACAAAAATCTTTACGCATTAGTGAGTTGGCCTATGGGAGAGAAACTGAAAGGTGGGACTGCTAGGCCAAAGTATAAATGCACTTGAATTTCATGAACATTAGGAAATTACTTTGCAAAAGGCTCCGTTTGCTCTCCTACACAGACTGCAGGGAGTGTCCATCTTCCACTTGCACTTTTCCCAGTGCTGGTTAATATCTTTTTCATTTTTGTAAATCTGATGGGTAAAAAATGTTATCTTAGTGTTGTTTTAATGATTTCCGATTCTTCAATTACCACAGGTTGAGTTTATTTTAATGTTTATTGGTGATTTGCTTTCTTCTTTTTTTGAACTATGTGTTTAAATCTTTAATGCATTTTTCTAGTAGATTCATTACCTTATTCTTAGAAATTTGTATATTGACTTTTTTTTTTTTTGTATTTTCTCTCACTTTCCTTGCTTTCTGAAGATCTTAATGATGTCTTTCAAAGTATCTAAGTTGAAAGATTTAGGTAGTAAAATCTACCAATCTCTGTACTTATATCCTTTGAGTTTTGTGTGTTGCTTAGAAAGACTAGGAAAAAATACGTATATATGTGTGTATATATATATTCTATATATATATGTTTCTAGTGCTTTATGTTCATAACTTAAATCATAATTTGTTAATAATCTTGGTGTCTGTTTCCTTCTAATACTAAACTTTTTTTTAATACTTTGAATCTTTCATTTGTATATAAAATGAAGTATATAGCTTATGTTTTCCAAATATATACCTAATTTTTCTAACTACATTTTGAGTAGCACATAATTTTACCTCCAAGGTGAAGCGCCACCTTTATCACATAATGAATTCTTATATTTGTTTATTTTGAGACTTTTATATTCTGTTCCAATTTGTTTGTTATTCCTGGTACAGTCACCACAATGTTTTAATAACTGTAACTTTATATTTTGATTTGGTACATTTTTTTGATACAAAATTTAAAATCCGGGACTAGATTCATTGGGTTAGATTCATCATAATTTCAGTGAAGGCCAATGTTATTGGGTTGTACAGCCATTGTCTAAGGCCGTGCAAATATGACTCCAAGAGTACCACCCAATTCATTTAATTTTCACTCAGGACAATTGTCAGTAAAATTCAACACAAAAGCTTACAAGTATGTTATTTGACATTATACACCAGATTATTAAATGAATTAATGAACTTTTCAGTTTTTCTTTTTCTTTCCTTTCTTCTAGCAATGCCTTAATTTATTTCCAAAAGACTAGAGAAAATAGGTACCATTCTCCAAAATGTAGTTTTTACTTATTGTAGTGTTGTGATTCTTACAAATTGTAAGCAATCTAAATGTTTAAACAGCTTAGGTAAGTAGATTTTTGTATATTAATACAGCATTATATTATGCATTATATTATATATAAAAACAATGAGAGATTGTTTGTAATATGCAATGGCTTGAAAGGTTTAAGATATATTACTAAACAGAGCTGAATCAATCCGTACAACAGCATATGTAATATGATTCATTTTGTCTAAAATAATTTATTTACTAAACACACACACACACAAACATATCAAAAGAAATATGAAAAATAATCATTGAATCTTAGAGTTGGGAAGTATAAAATCATAAGTCTACATTATACATACTTATGTAATTAGAATAGTTATAGTGAACATATATAAGTTTTATAATAAGACAATAAAGATTTTAATCTTGGAATATGCAATTTTTAGATATATTTTTGAAAGATCTTACTTTCTACAATAATCTTTTCTTGTTATCATAGACTACTGAGAGTTCACTATGCCTCAGAAATCATGTTTTCTTCTATTACAGCACTATCTGTAGATGCAATTCGGAAGTATTAGCATTATCACAATTCTTTGAACTATTACTAAGTGCCAGACATAGAACAAAGTATGTAAGTTGCCTCATTTAATCCTGAGAACATTCCTTTGGGCTAGATATCATTCCCATATTATAGATAAGCAAAACTGAATATTAGAGAGATTAGGTTACTTGCCAATTAATCATATAGTAGGAAATTAAACTTTAATCTCTGATTACAACCATGGCTTCCCCCAGTGTCCTCCAAAACAATTTTCAAGTGGAAATTAATAAACATAAATTAGGGAGACTTTTCAGAATTCGCCTCCTCGTATTTCTTTTGTAGATTAACTTAGTAGGGCTGCCAAACCATCAGAATGGGTAAAGTACATTGTAAAGATACCATGGAAACCACTCTTTGCTTAGGTCTGTTCTCTTGGGGAGAAAAGCTGAAGCTAAGCAGCAGCATCTTTCTTTAGGGAGTGAATTACTTTACTAGGGCTGTGGTAATAAAGCAAAAAAACTGGTGGTTTAAACAGCAGGAATAGATTGTCGCATAGTTCTGGAGGCCAGAAGTCCAAGATCAAGGTATTGGTTCCTTCTGAGAATCGTGAGAGATGATCAGTTTCACACTTCTCTCCTAGCTTTCAGTGGTTTGCTAACAATCTTTGGGGTTCCTTGGCTTGTATAAACATCACCCCAATCTATACCTTTATCTTCAAATGCCACTCTCCCTGTGTGCCTGTCTGTGTCCAGTTTCTACTTTTTATCAGGACAGCAGTCATGTTGGACTAGGGCCCCTCCTTATCCCACCGTGGTCTCATCTCAGCTAACTACGTCTGCAGTGACCCTCTTTCCAAGTAAGGCCACCTTCTGAGATATGGGGGGGAACACTTCAGCACAGGAGTTTGGGGGGACATAATTAAGCCTATAATGAGTGTAACGCTCTTATCCCTGGGGGCCAAAGGACATGCTGCAGAATCCTCTGTTCACACTCGTAAGCTAGATGTCCCTTTGTCCAGCGCTGTGTGTGGGCGAGAGCACCGCAGTCCTCGGGAAAGTCCTTCAGTAGTTTTCTGTTTTCCTTCACTCTTTAGACACTCTGAGGAAGACTTTTTCTTTGAGCTTCTTGTTCGTGCCCAGTCTTCTCGTACGCAACCTGATGCTAGCGTTTATGCAGTTGCTTGGAAGGTGTTATATATCTTAGATTAGTTTGCCAGGCTTTGGAAGTAAAATAACTTTGCAAAACCATCCTATTCATACTTTGGAGGAGATGGAGATTTCTATATGCAAAGCATTATACTTACTGCAGCTTCATACATTTCTGAGGCAGGACCCTCATCTAAAAAATTTACAGTATCAAAACTGCACACTTTTTTCTTCTGAGCTGCAACCTCCTAGAGTAATATAGAAAAGGCCTAGAAATATTTGACCTAGAATTAGCAGTAGTCAGTAATTTCTTGTACCTTAATAAAAAAAACAACAACATGAATTTTGGATCAGGTTTTGTGCTTAGAGGTAGCTGTGGGGATGTATAAAAAGAATCATGGTAGAGACACTGCTAGTTTCCTGCATATTGTTCTCTCTGCTTCCAAATATTACAACCTGTTTTTCATTAGAGAAGCAACACTCTCTATTTTCCTCTTCAGAATTCCTTGTTGCTAAGCCTGGCCAGGCCATCTGACCTCGTTTTGGCCACTAAAATGTAAGCAGACGTCTACTCCATAGAGCTTTTGGAAGAGCTATAGTTTTTTTTCTTTCTCTTTTTCTTTCTTTTTAATTGCTTTTGTCTCAAACTGTGGCACTGTCACTCTCATGATTGTAAGAGGCTGCTCTACCTTCATCTGAGTCGTGGGCACAAAGACGAGGGAAGCACAAGAGCAACAGCTACATGCAGTTAAGGAAGCCAGAGTGAGTCTTGGCATTTGAGGATTTTCACAAGCAGCCCCTCCAGCCCGGAGCTACCCTCCTTTACACCTAATTATACAAGAGGAAAACAAACTCTTATTTGGTTAATATGCTGCAACTGGATTTTTGACACACGCAGTCGTGTTTGACACTGACTGATACATCAACCATCTCTGGCTTCTCGATAAAGGTGAGTGAGCAGTTGACTCCTGTTGGATAGTGTGGTGCCACCTGTCTGGAAATGCTTCTTCTCTTTCCAGGAGTAGCTCCCATGGACAGGATGTCACTGTGAGGGAGGCTGCTGCTATGACTGCCAACTCTAGCAGTGGTGACAGCCCCTCTAGAAACTAGGCCCTTGGAAGCAGCTCTGGGACTCAGTGGATGTTTGAATTTACTGCCAGTGCTTTCGTGTCGCCCACACGTCTCCAGCAGACACTGGGCAGGTGCTGGGTCCCCATTAAAAGGTCAGCTCAGGATATTTTTTCCAAGAACTTGAGGGCAGCATGTTCCTGTTGAGTTCTCTACTATGTTCGTTGGATAGCACATAGGTCTTTCAAAGAAAAACTCTCTTAAGGAACTTCCTGAAAGCTCTTTGAATTTGTCCAAGAAAATAAGCTGCGTAATCCCATGTGGTATCATAATTTTAGTGTTTATTTAGTCTATTTTTTTATTTTTCTGAAGCCAGCATGTATCTTCTAGTTCATGTAAGTCGGAACCCTGATAGCCTTTAGCTGTGTGCCACCATTCTGGAGCACCAAGGATTAAGTCATTAGTAGATTTTTACAAGAGACCATGTTCTTCTTTATAGGTGTCCCTTGAGACATAAAGACATGCTTGCCAGAGAAGGAGGGGTTGGTGTGTGACTAATGGCCCTGTGGTAGCAGAATTTTGGGGGGAGTGATGAAAATGTTCTGAAATTAGACAGTGACGATGGTTGCATAACTTCGTGAATGTACTAAAAATCACTGAATTGTGCACTTTAAAAGAGTGAATTATATGGTATGAGAGTTTTATGGTATGATATGGGTCTCTTAGATGATTATGACTCAAACTCTAGGTTAAGAACCACCACTATGTCACACCATGCTACCCCTGAGGGACAGGGCTACACGCTTACATGTATATGCACATGCATACACATATGCCGGTATAATACATTTGTGCTGGGTTCCTCTGCTTTTTTGCCTGGTTTCAGCCTGTAGCCTTATGTCCTACAGATAAAATGTGTCAAGACACGGTCTAGGCATTATCGAATGTGGCCGTGAAATATTGCCAGTGAAAGCGTCACTTCTCCTTGCCTACCATTTAACTTCTTAATCTACTGATCTTGAGAACTTACTTGGCTTAATCGGAATGAGTTGAAATGTTTAAAAAATTAATAAAGAAAATGCCCAAAGAGTATTTTATTACTATCATGAGCTTTCAAAATTATAGGACACTCGGAGAAAGTGTAATAACCTTGTAAAATTGGCTGTTAGACTCTGTTTTATTCATCTTTGAATCACAGATACTTGCTGGACATAAACTTGGTGGTCGATAACTTTCTCAAAATGAACCATTTCTATCTGTCACGAGGGGAAACTTTAGACACTCTCTCAACTAACCTCCCTCCAACCTACCTCCCCTCCTGAAATTAAGTGACTTGCACCAGGTATCTTGCCTTTTTTTAGTGGAGAACTGTCTGGAACCAAGGTCTTCTGTCTCCTGGATAAGTGCCATTTGTTCCTCTTCGTTCAAATCATCAAAACCTAGCATCATTAAAACACTGTTTGATCAGGGTCGTGGACATCCCTGATGACAAACCAGATCTTAAATGTGGAAGGTTATGGGAATAAAAGTTCAAGAACGGGACAGTATTTCAGTCCTTTGCGGCTTAGAATTTAGCATTTTTATGGTGACTTCTTTATATTAACTGGATTTCCATGACTCTGTCCCCTCGGGTCGCAGTTGTAATTATGTAGCAGTTAACATCTTCTCTGGGCCCAGCACATGCCATAATTAGCTGTGTTCTCTCCACAGCATATGACTCAGCCCCATGTGGTTCTTCTGTATCAAAGGCGGGGCGGCCAGATTTTTTAACCGCAGTACGTGAGCGTGTAGTGGCGGATGGCTGCACAGCCCGAGCGTACCGGGCCCTTTTGAAGAGCAACCTCACCAAGAGCGAGCAAGCAAACAAACAAAACCGGACCCTGGGATTTATTTTTGAGAAAAGGAAAGAACATTCTTGGGGATGTTTCCAAACACTGCATCATTTTAAAAGAAAAGCATGTCTTTTTTTTTTTTTTTTTAAGAGCTAAAATAGAAATAAATGAGTGAGAACTTTGAGGTTGACCTTGATCAGGAAGGAGGGCACTTCCTGGTCTGTAATCAGAGAGCTGCAGAGGTTTATTCGGTTGAGCAAGGGTGCTGAGTATAGTGCAGTATGTATGTAGTGGGAAGAACACTGGTCTCGGGGTCAGGAGACTCAATTTCTTATCTCTGCTCTGCCACTAATTAAGTATCTGAAGTTTTCGGACTCTGATAAATCCCATTCCTATCTGAGATGACTTATGCAAGACAGCTATTATAAATATAAGATCTTATATTATTATTAGACCAGCTGGAAAATAGAGCATCTCAAGCTCTCTTCTGCACATACACATTAATCTCCATGTACCCGTGAAGAACCCGAGAGAAGGAAAAGTCTTCATCGCTGCCCTGATAAGCTTATTACCGGCTCAGTGGAACTCGCCATCAGGGAGTTCCTTATTATATTAGTAATGACCAGTAAGAATGGAGACTCTTTCACTCACCAGAATTCCACAGGCGAATACAGCTGTATTTGTTGGGAAAAGCACTTACAATGGAAGGCTAGACCCAATGAGCATAAATATAAACTTTACTGCTCTGTGCTACTTGAGGGGACAGATTTTCTTGCCACCCCTCAGAGGGAGGGTAGAAGGAAATAGGAAAAGGGGAAAGAAAATGGGGTTAGGGTGATGATAGTGGCGCTACATGATGTGCAGGGTGACACCGCTTCGTAACCCTCAAACATTGACTTTTCTCAAAAATTAATAAAGGTATGTGTGAAGATAGAAAGAGGCAGTTAAAGAGAGAAATCGTGAAGGGATCCTACTTTACATTCATACTAATTCTGAAGGGAAGCAAGCTTGACTTGGGTACAGGAATGAGGAGCCAGAGATGAGAGAAAATCCGATCTTCTGGACCAGCCGGAATATTATGTGCGCTTTTGACTTCCATTCTATGGAATTGGACTTCAGATCAAAGTCAGTATATCTTAAAAGAGAATTTATAACTTAAACATACCAGCTAACACCTATGATTTGTGTACTTTTCACATTCCAGGTACTGTTCTAAGGGCTTCATGTGTGTTTCATACATATATACATACATGCAAAGATTATTTCTTTTAATCTTTACACCAGCCCCATAAAATAGATATTATGATCTCAGTTTCACACTTGGAGAAGCTAAGACTCAGAGAGTTTACATAAATGGTCCAAGGACACATAGGTGTGAAGTGCAATCTCGATTCCAAATAAGCTCCAACATTAATTTATTAATTATTCATTAACATAAAAATGAATCAAGCACTTTATCTACTAGACATCAGAGGTGTACAAAGATGATCTAAAGTGAATCTTGCCACAGCGTATTTACTTTATTATCTAACAGGAGCTAGAGGGAGAAGACAGCCATGTAATCAAGACAATGTGAGGCATGAGACATGTGAGAGGTTTAAATGCTGGCAATTTCAGAGGAATCAAAGGTCTAATCCCCAAAGGTCTAAATAATCTGAGTTATTTTCTCTTGTTGTGCTGGCGAATAGCTAATTTATAGTCTGGATGTGACCCAAAGTTGGACATTCTCCTGTCCAGTGTCATCAGTCGTGACAAGGGTTCCACCTCTTCATTAGTTTCAATGCCTTTGATAGTCTCTATTGCAGATTCTTGAGATCATGGGCTGTGGTCACATCAGAAAGCTCACTGCGTTTCATCCTGTCCATTCCCCATCCAGCATTTTTCCTGTCTTTGAGCTCCCTCCCTAGGTTTTTGTTTTTCTCTCATTTACCACATTCTTCCTCTTTATCTCTTGGTTTGCACCCCCACATTCCCTGCCCAATGCTACCCTGAAGAGATTTTAAGGAAATATTTTCCCAGCAAAGCAGACTTCTTTAATGGAAAGATTTATTGTTTTATTGCAAATAGAACACATTTTCCTTCACGTAGAAATTTCTTTCGTGGATTTATAGATCCATTTGAGTCTTCTTTTTCTCAATCGCCCCCTACTTCCTAAGTCTTCTCCAATATCTCCAGTTTCTAACTCTCTTCCTTGATCTCAACCATCTTGATATTCTATTGTTCATTAGCTCACAATTTTCCTATACACGGGATTGGGGTTTATGGATAGTACGTGAAACTTGAATCAGCCAAATTTTTTATGTGCCATTCTCATAAAAGAGTTGGAGGGAGAAGCTATCATGGCAATTAGAGCTGGCCTGGAAGTTGTCATTTATTTGATTTTCCCTATTTCAGCAATTCTAAAGTAAATTTCACTTTCCAGTGGAAAAGGGGGAAACTTTCTTAACATATTGCTGTGATAGTATAAAAACAATTTGATATGTTGGTGCTAGTACTGGTCCTGAAGTCAGAGAGACTCTATAAATTCCTGCTCTACCACTTCACAGTTCTCCTACCTGGGCAAAATTATACCTAGTCACTCTGAGTCTCAGTATCCTCAACTATGTGTACTTCATAGTGTTATTATAAGGGTCAAGATAAAATAAATATGTATGTAGAACATAGTAGACACTGAATAAATGGAGGCAAATGATTACACTAGGAGTCTAAAGCATGTCCATTAAGAAAATCAACACTTGCAAAAACATAAAGATTCTTAAATTCCAGCATTCTCTTTGACTGTTTTCACCAACATTAGAAGGTGATGCATGGGTTGGCTATTCATTGGTTTAATCCAGATACAAATCTGTAGATATATAGTATGAGTATTTATAATTGAATTACAAACTCTGCCAATGTAGAGAGGCCTAGAGTTTTTCAGCATTCATAGCTGAAAAAAATATTCCATGCCTGAGTCTAGGTTTCACATGTCTGCAGTTCATTTCCTGGGAAGCCTTCTAACTATGTAATTTTCCATAACTTCAGGCTTTGTTATCAGTTAAGGACCCTGCTGGGCTTATCAGCAGTTCTGGCAGCAACAGGCAGAGGTTAGGGGTGGGGACCGAATGTAGGTGGGGGCTTTCCAATTCCAGGGGAGAAGATTCTTTGTAATAACAAAGCAGATATATACCTTATCTGGGATATAAGATCTATGCGAGGAAGTAAGTAGAGGTCCACAAGAGAATGTGCTGACAACCTAAAGAGTAATGATTGAATTTAATAAATAGTTCCATGTATGATAAAGCTCCACATTCATTTTTGTGTTTTATATGGGAAACTGAAAGGAAAACACCTTTGAAACAATTTTTTCTAACGTTCATTTACCTTAAATGAAAAGGGTAATGATCAGGGAATAACAAGTAACTGCCATCATTTATTGAACAATTATTATGTTCCTCCTGAATTATATAAAGTAGATATTCTCAGTTTTTGTTGTACGGATGAGGGTTGTGAGGTTTAGTGATATTAAATGATTCCCCGAGGTCAAGAACTAAGAACTTACTTCCAAGAATCCATCACTTCAACAGTTTCCTTTTATCTAAAAGTGTAACTAAGGATTGTTTAGTAATATCATTCGATTTCATTTTGTCCTATTAGTTTCAAAAGACATTTTGAAACTATGACATATTCAGGATTGCTTAAATATGGAAGAATCCAGTTTGAAAGGCATGAAGATTACTTCACTTTTTCTATAAACAGCATAGCTGGTCAAGACAGCTTCTAAAATGTCTTTTTATGAAAAAAATAAAATAAAAGATTCTACAAACCCTGATGCCTCTTAAAAATACAAGGACAATACTAAATGAAATATATTTAGTTCCTGAATACTGGGAAGTCTTAAACAGATTCAAAAGGAAGATAATACTGTCCAAACAAAATTTGATCTTATCCTTTTCTAGAATTTAGCCTCCTTCAGGGTGTGAAATCTTATCTTTGTATGCTTCAAAGCACTCATCACAGTTTTTAGCAAAGAATGTGCCTTCAATGAAATTTTTATCAAATAAATAGCATTTAAATATCCCAGACATCTCAGAAAATCTTGTTTTCATGTTTCTTCATGATTAAAGCATTTTGTTACAAAATAAACAAACAAAACGTTATAATGATTAACTCCTCTCCAAATATATGACATAGGACAGTTAATTAGGAAAAGCAAGATTATGGTTATTTGAAGTTTTACTGTATTAAAAATGAGACCTCACATTACTAGAGACCATTTAGCAAAATTTTCTGTTAGTTAACTCCTTTTCCATGATGATTTTTCCTGTTTTACTGATGAGGAAATGGAGGCCGAACGATATGTAATAAAGTGCCTAAAAATATACAGCAGGTTGGTGGACAGGCCTGATTTAAATCCTACTTCACCACCCAGGTTGACTCTGAACTCTTATTCCATCCACTACATTATACTCTCTCCTAGTACTGAAAATCAGTACTAAAGGTTAGGGTAACTTTATGTTATAGACATTGACCATAGAAAAAGAATAATCCTCAGGAGGTATCTGGACCAGTAGCATCAGCCATACACAGGGGCTTTTTAGAAATTCACAGTGTTGGAACTCACTCACTCCCTAGTAGAGCAGAATCTACGGTAGTCACCTTCTCATCTGAGGTTTCACTGTACCAGTGGTCAACTATGGTTTGAAACTATTAAATGGAAAATTCCAGAAATAAACAATTCATAAATTTTAAATGGTGCACCCTTCTGAGCAGCGTCATAAAATCTCCAGCCCTCCTGCTCCATCTGTTCAGACGTGAATCACCCCTTGGCTGACGTCTCCACACTGTACATGCTGCCCGCCCGTGAGTCACTTAGTAGCCGCCCTGGTTGTCAAGTGAACTGCCATGGTATCGCAGCGCTCGTTCAAGTGACTTACTTCATAATGCCACACTCGCCTAACTTTTATTACAATATATTGTTATCATTGTTTCATTTTATTATTATTGTGAATCTCTACTGTGCCTCATTTATAAATTAAACTTCACCAAAGAGGTGTATGAATAGGGGGGAAAAAAAAGCATGTGTAGAGTTTGGTACTATGTGTGGTTTCACGCATCCACTGAGGGTCTTGGAAGGTATCCTGCAAATAAGGGGGCGACTGTACTTTTAACATGCTCTCTTGGGGATTTGTATGTACGCTGGTGCTTTAGAAGTGCTGCCCTAGAAGCTGTGCCCCTTGGCATCTCAGAAGGAGTTTTTTTTTTAGAGGATAAAATAAGACTGCCTTTTTGAATAGGCCTCTTTCCATCCTTGGGAGCGAAAAATATTTTGAGCGTTATGATTTCTGTCAGGAATATGGCAGAAGATCAAAAATGTGTGTTTTGGAATCACTCACTAATTTATTCTGCCAGATTGCTTTTATCTTATCAGTGCTGAGGAAATTAAGCCTCGGCAGGGCAGTTTCTCACTTGGAGGCACCAGCGTTCACAGCCTTTCCTGCGGAACAGGGAGCAGATGGGCCTGGATGTAGCTGCTGTGCGTTCTGGTAGCGAGGCAGCCATCTTCCATGAGCTGCCCTGGAGCAAAGGGGGAAGAGTTCTGTGTTAATTTTTTAATGTCTTTTTAATTCCAAGTATCCAGCCAGAGTCCCTGAGTTTTTCGAGAGAACTGAATTCTTCTCTTTTATCATCTTTGAAATGAAAGCCAGCTCAAGGAGCCATTTATTTTTCTCAGTTTTCGTTTCTGGTTTTCTTGTTAGTTTTCCTATTTTGGGTACAGTCCAGGGTGAAACTCAGTTATCATTATTTGCTAACTTTCATTTGCATTTGAAGTTATCTCCACGCCTGAGTCTAGGTTTCACATGTCTGCAGTTCATTTCCTGGGAAGCCTTCTAACTATGTAATTTTCCATAACTTCAGGCTTTGTTATCAGTTAAGGACCCTGCTGGGCTTATCAGCAGTTCTGGCAGCAACAGGCAGAGGTTAGGGGTGGGGACCGAATGTAGGTGGGGGCTTTCCAATTCCAGGGGAGAAGATTCTTTGTAATAACAAAGCAGATATATACCTTATCTGGGATATAAGATCTATGCGAGGAAGTAAGTAGAGGTCCACAAGAGAATGTGCTGACAACCTAAAGAGTAATGATTGAATTTAATAAATAGTTCCATGTATGATAAAGCTCCACATTCATTTTTGTGTTTTATATGGGAAACTGAAAGGAAAACACCTTTGAAACAATTTTTTCTAACGTTCATTTACCTTAAATGAAAAGGGTAATGATCAGGGAATAACAAGTAACTGCCATCATTTATTGAACAATTATTATGTTCCTCCTGAATTATATAAAGTAGATATTCTCAGTTTTTGTTGTACGGATGAGGGTTGTGAGGTTTAGTGATATTAAATGATTCCCCGAGGTCAAGAACTAAGAACTTACTTCCAAGAATCCATCACTTCAACAGTTTCCTTTTATCTAAAAGTGTAACTAAGGATTGTTTAGTAATATCATTCGATTTCATTTTGTCCTATTAGTTTCAAAAGACATTTTGAAACTATGACATATTCAGGATTGCTTAAATATGGAAGAATCCAGTTTGAAAGGCATGAAGATTACTTCACTTTTTCTATAAACAGCATAGCTGGTCAAGACAGCTTCTAAAATGTCTTTTTATGAAAAAAATAAAATAAAAGATTCTACAAACCCTGATGCCTCTTAAAAATACAAGGACAATACTAAATGAAATATATTTAGTTCCTGAATACTGGGAAGTCTTAAACAGATTCAAAAGGAAGATAATACTGTCCAAACAAAATTTGATCTTATCCTTTTCTAGAATTTAGCCTCCTTCAGGGTGTGAAATCTTATCTTTGTATGCTTCAAAGCACTCATCACAGTTTTTAGCAAAGAATGTGCCTTCAATGAAATTTTTATCAAATAAATAGCATTTAAATATCCCAGACATCTCAGAAAATCTTGTTTTCATGTTTCTTCATGATTAAAGCATTTTGTTACAAAATAAACAAACAAAACGTTATAATGATTAACTCCTCTCCAAATATATGACATAGGACAGTTAATTAGGAAAAGCAAGATTATGGTTATTTGAAGTTTTACTGTATTAAAAATGAGACCTCACATTACTAGAGACCATTTAGCAAAATTTTCTGTTAGTTAACTCCTTTTCCATGATGATTTTTCCTGTTTTACTGATGAGGAAATGGAGGCCGAACGATATGTAATAAAGTGCCTAAAAATATACAGCAGGTTGGTGGACAGGCCTGATTTAAATCCTACTTCACCACCCAGGTTGACTCTGAACTCTTATTCCATCCACTACATTATACTCTCTCCTAGTACTGAAAATCAGTACTAAAGGTTAGGGTAACTTTATGTTATAGACATTGACCATAGAAAAAGAATAATCCTCAGGAGGTATCTGGACCAGTAGCATCAGCCATACACAGGGGCTTTTTAGAAATTCACAGTGTTGGAACTCACTCACTCCCTAGTAGAGCAGAATCTACGGTAGTCACCTTCTCATCTGAGGTTTCACTGTACCAGTGGTCAACTATGGTTTGAAACTATTAAATGGAAAATTCCAGAAATAAACAATTCATAAATTTTAAATGGTGCACCCTTCTGAGCAGCGTCATAAAATCTCCAGCCCTCCTGCTCCATCTGTTCAGGACGTGAATCACCCCTTGGCTGACGTCTCCACACTGTACATGCTGCCCGCCCGTGAGTCACTTAGTAGCCGCCCTGGTTGTCAAGTGAACTGCCATGGTATCGCAGCGCTCGTTCAAGTGACTTACTTCATAATGCCACACTCGCCTAACTTTTATTACAATATATTGTTATCATTGTTTCATTTTATTATTATTGTGAATCTCTACTGTGCCTCATTTATAAATTAAACTTCACCAAAGAGATGTATGAATAGGGGGGAAAAAAAAGCATGTGTAGAGTTTGGTACTATGTGTGGTTTCACGCATCCACTGAGGGTCTTGGAAGGTATCCTGCAAATAAGGGGGCGACTGTACTTTTAACATGCTCTCTTGGGGATTTGTATGTACGCTGGTGCTTTAGAAGTGCTGCCCTAGAAGCTGTGCCCCTTGGCATCTCAGAAGGAGTTTTTTTTTTAGAGGATAAAATAAGACTGCCTTTTTGAATAGGCCTCTTTCCATCCTTGGGAGCGAAAAATATTTTGAGCGTTATGATTTCTGTCAGGAATATGGCAGAAGATCAAAAATGTGTGTTTTGGAATCACTCACTAATTTATTCTGCCAGATTGCTTTTATCTTATCAGTGCTGAGGAAATTAAGCCTCGGCAGGGCAGTTTCTCACTTGGAGGCACCAGCGTTCACAGCCTTTCCTGCGGAACAGGGAGCAGATGGGCCTGGACGTAGCTGCTGTGCATTCTGGTAGCGAGGCAGCCATCTTCCATGAGCTGCCCTGGAGCAAAGGGGGAAGAGTTCTGTGTTAATTTTTTAATGTCTTTTTAATTCCAAGTATCCAGCCAGAGTCCCTGAGTTTTTCGAGAGAACTGAATTCTTCTCTTTTATCATCTTTGAAATGAAAGCCAGCTCAAGGAGCCATTTATTTTTCTCAGTTTTCGTTTCTGGTTTTCTTGTTAGTTTTCCTATTTTGGGTACAGTCCAGGGTGAAACTCAGTTATCATTATTTGCTAACTTTCATTTGCATTTGAAGTTATCTTGGAACAAAAACAGATACATACCTGTGCCAGTCAACATGGCCAGAATAATACTGCATAACAACATAAAACATCCATGGCATTCAGCAATAAGCGTTTATTTCTCACACCTGTGGAGGTGGGGGCTTGGCTCACCTGGGAGGAGCTTGGTTAGGGCAGCTACCTGCTGTGGCTCTGCTCCACAAGTCTTCCATTCTCCTGGTACCTGCAGGCTGGGTATGCTCTTCTCGTGGAGATAGCACAGGTAAGGACAGCAAGCAGAACCATCCAAAGACATCCACTTGCCTCCTCTCAGCACTGAATACTACTGTCACCATTACTTTGTTCCACTGACCAAAGCGAGCCTTTTGGCCAAACCTAAGTTCACAGGGCAAGGAAATGTATTCTCCTTTGTTCAATGGGAAGAACTATAGAATCACGTAGCAAAGGGTGTAGATAGAGGGAGAGCTGAAGAATGCGGGCCATGACTACAATCTATGCAACCTACCACACTGCCTGTTTTGTTTTCCTGTGATTCAAAGATTCCTAGCCTCACATTTCTGACATCAGTAGGCATTCCGATAGACGTAACATAATGGATATTGCATGATTTCTTTCAAAATATGCTGAAAAGCAATCTACTTAACACTTTGAGCTCAATTTATTCCCAATCTTTTTTCATGCTCAAGTAATGCGACATTATAGAAAAATCACATCATGCTAATTATAAAATCATTTTAGTTGCCCAACATTATGGATTTTTTTTTTCCTGATAATATAGCCTTTCAGAAACGGTCAGATCACATTGGGGAGAATTGCTGAATGTAAATAGTGGTGAATAATTCAAATACCAGTTATGAATCTATTGAGAAATAAGTTCAAGATAGAGAATTCAAAGAATTCTTTTATATATTAATAGTATTAACATCCACTACTTTTTAACAACACTTTCAGATTATAAAACAACTTTCCTTAATTTTCTATTTGAAGTACATGAAAAACCTGTTTTCTATGCTTTTCGGAAATGACTGGAAGATCATCTTAAAAATAAAGCAGGCTGATTGCCTTACCCCAATATCTTCCTCCCTGTTCTTAAAATCTAAAATTTCCTCCATCGAGAGTTCCTCTTTGGGCTATGATTTTATTGATTTGTAAGATATTTCTCATATATCAATTTATTTTCTCTCTCCTTCATGCATGGGAGATGAAAAAAAATCAATTATCAAAACATCAGCCTCTAAGGAGGCCAACATCTTACATGATCTTTCACTTTAACTACCTTTGTTTTATCCTCTTTCTCCCAAACTGGGCTATGATCTTGCCTTGTATAACCAAAGGTCTCATTAAAAATTATAACTAAACGAAAGAGCAATTTTCCATAGGATTAATGATGTTCCTTTCTTAGAATTGTTCCTCATGGGATTACTGTGAGGACTAAGTGAATTAACACATGCAAACCACTTGGAAGAGTGCCAGACACAAAATATATAATTACTAATAATATTTGCCATAGCATCTGCATCATTTTATTGCACTGAGTTTTGAGATTGTCTGTCTTTTCTTGTTAGATAGAACTTTCGTCCTACATCTAGAGAAATCCATGGCAAATAATAGGTGCTACATATTGGTTAATGAAATGACTTGAGTATTCATTATGTATCAGAATCATGCAAGGCATGCAAGGCATTGAGTATGAAAAAATAACGATTAGCTAACACCTGCCCTGGAGAAAGGCACAGTCTATGAGAAAAGACACATACGTAGATTATAAAATATAATATAAAATGGGTGGGATGAAAAATATATAAAGAGTAGTTCAGGGGCCAGATGCAAGACCCACAGCTTTGGCTTGGATGGCAGCGGCATTGTCTGGGCAACTAAGAAAATGAATTAGAGCAGTGCTTCTCAAATTTACTGTGGATCAGAATTACTTGGAAGAATTTTTAAAACACAGATTGCTGGATCCTGGGCCCAGAGTCCCTAATTGAATTGATATGGAGTGGGCCTGAAAATTCTGACAAGTTCTCAGGCAATGCTGATGATGCTGGTCTAGGGAACACACTTTGAGAACCACAGAAGAGTCATTTTTTGAAACTCTGTCATCATGCAGAGAATAGAGGTGCAAACATTGGGAGAGGTAGAAAAGGCCCCTATGGTATAAGGTGCTTCACATTTATTCTCATGTATTTGTCTCCAGCGATGTTATGCAGTAGGTTTATTAGGCAGGGTAGTGTCTAGGTCATGCTGCTAATAACAAGTGAATCATGAACTCTCAGTGTTACACACACACACACACACACACACACACACACACACACACACACACACAGAGTTTATTTTTATTTATACATATTTCTTGTGCAGGTACATAGTCACTCTGCTCTACATAGTCACTCAGGGACTATATTAGACACTCTGGCCACCACCTGTGGAGCTTAGATCCTCAGTCCCTTCAGTAGTTGAGACTTGCTCACAGTTAAAGAGAGCTGCCACGCAATGATTGGTTGGGCAAAGTGCGGAATACAGGCCTGGCCCATGTGCAGGGTGGTGGGACAACTCTGAAGAGCCAGTTCAGCTCTAGAACTTAATTGGATTGGACTTATTTAAACCTGGATCCATGTGGACCCTGTCTTAGGCTAGATTTCCCAGGGGACAGACTCTGACATTTTCTGTTCAGGAAGATTATTGGGGAGTGTTCTCAATATCAATATCTGGAGCAAGTGGAGAAGATAGGACCAGGCAGAGGGCGTCATTGCATTAGTCTGGAACTGAGATGGGAGCCTACGCCTGTCCGGGCTGCTCGGCTCGGAAGCTGGCAGCAGAGGAGGCTCACCACCATCACGGAAGAAACAGCAGCACCTGTGGCTGAGGATGATGGGCTCTGCTTTGACTGGCTTGATCTTTGGAGAACCACTTTGGCATTTGCCATGGATTTCACGTTTCTCTTCGCTGATTAGAAATTAATTAGAGCATCGGTATCATCCGGGGAAAGTTTTTTGAAATTTATGATCTAGGCTCTGCTCCATAAATCAATCTATGTTTCCGACTCACTAGACTTGAGTTTTGTGTTTCATTCTAGGCAGTACATTGTTCAAATGACCTCTGAGAAACAGAATCGCACATAGAAGAGGCTCCAGTAGGTTAGGGAGAGTGTTTGTCACAATTGCATTGTATTCCACCCCCCACCCCCAGCCTGGAATAGTACCTGCCACAAAGTAGATGTTCAAGAAACGTTTCATTAAGTAAGAGAAACTGCATAAATATTACATGAGTTCAGCTTTAACTTAACAGAGTGAATGTCTGCACACTTAGAGCTCTGTCTGAGACAATGAAATAGCCTGCCTTACAAGCTAAAGCAAGACCTCATCACCGAGAGGGCCCAGACATAGGTAGGATGACATTCTTCCAGCAAGGGATATTGCAAGATCAAATTCCTGCCCTGGGTAGGAATTTGGGTTTTTAAGGCTTCTTTCGATTTTAAGATACTTAATATTTTAAGGATAGAAAGTGACTATTCCTGATGGAAAGAATTGGCAGAAGATGATGGTAGTTGGTGTACACAGGAAGTTTTGAATTTTCTGCTTTTATCAAATTCCCACAGAGATTCCAAAAACAGGATGAAGGAAGTAGCATTCACTCTGTGACATCTGACTTAGAATATCAATTAATATACCAATTCTTTCTGCACTCAAAGATGGTTTCTTGGTGAAGACCAAGGGATCCCCAGAACCTCTGGGCATGTAGTGATAAAGGGTTGTAGATCCAAAGATGCCTCCTGTTTTCACATACACAGTACTCCAGGCTAGTACTAGCGTATTAAATCTTTATATTGTAATTCGGTTTAATGGAGTAGGAGAAGAAATTATGATACAAGCTCTGTAGGGTAGGAGAATATGACTTCTAAAATCAGGAACCATAGTTACCTTTGAGGATTTGAAGAAAGCTTATATAAATTATATGAAGAAAAATGCACACATGATACATATCTTATAAACACGGACCTCTTAAAACCCATTCATGAGTTAAGAATCAGGGGATAAAGATGGAGATTTTTAGAGGCCCCTATGTCTTCTAGGTATTCCCTTTTGAACATAAAAAGCTATTCTAATTCCCAATGCCCTATAAGGAAATATTTTATAAAGATATGACTTATTGCATTTATGAAGTCCACGAAGAGAGGAGTAACTTGACTCAGAGTCAAACAAGTTGAGTATGAAACTGATGTCTCATTTATACTGCTGGATATATTAAAGCAAGTCAGGCTTCAGCTTATGATTACAACACTTCATCCTAAGTGGTATAAATGGCACTTGTTTTTGGAATACTTGTCTGCTTGAGTTACGTTTCAGCATCCTTCTAAGCGTGACATTCCATATGTAGTTGAATATCATGCCTGCTTTACCTGGTTAATGGGTAATGATGGATCTGCCCATTGGAAGATATGTCAAGCCAAAATGAATATATGTCTGAAATTACTACCAATATGGTGAACCCTTTAGGAATTTCTGGATGCATGCACCTGTTAATAGAGTGAGGGCATGGCTTTGGGGACAGAAAGATCCGGGTTTGAATTCAGCTTCACCACGTGTTACCTATATGATCTTAAGTCAGTTGCTTAGTTATCTTGAGCCCTAGATACTTCATGCGTGGGATGGGCCTGAGAGTGCAGTTCTGTTGTGGTGCTGTGTGTAAAGCACTAAGCTTCAGGTTTGGTACAAAGAAGATGCTCCATCTTAGTTCTTGCCATCTTTCCACTTAGGACACATTCTATATAAGTATTATCCAATAATAGATTCGTTTCTTTGATGGAAAGAAAATCAGGATCTGTTAGACAGCCCCTGCCAGGGGAGTACCCTGCAGTGAATACGGAGAGAGTGAGGTGCCAGGAGGAAGCAGCGAGATAAAAAGAAGTTGGGTGAGCCGAAGGGAACCGGGAAACAAAGCTCACCTCCCAAGAGTTTCTTTTTCCTCCAGGGCCAGTGCTGAGTTCTCCCTACATCTCTTCAAGATTTACCTAATTTCAACACTTAACTTTCCCAACTGGACACTTTCCATTGGTCCAGAGGGAAGGAAACTGAAACATGGCTGACTTCTCTCTACCACCACACGCAAACATTTTTCACATTGTCTTCGGTAATCCTTGCCTTAACCGGGGAAGGGGCGGGGGCGGAGTAAAAATGCGGAGTTGGTTACGCAGAGAGGAGAGGTATGCAATCCTCCCTTCGGGGGAGTTTTAGAGAATTGTGAATATAATTGTAGGAAGGAATTTTACATTTTTCTGGGCTAGGATCGGCAATTTGGGCTGGCTGATTCTCTGAGGCTGTCTTCTGTGTTCTGTGCCTGTAGCCCCCCCTGCTCCTGAGTCGTCTCCGGACGTTGTCAAACGTTCCCCAGGGAGCAGAACTGCCCACAGCCGAGAACCGCTGTCACAGCCCAGCCTTTCATCCAATACGCAGCTATTCCTCTTACGGTTTTTCACTTTTCAATGAATCCCAGATATTTGATATCCATACATTTTCATCTTTATTTGTATTGCATAGACGTTCAACTAGAAACATGAGGGTGAGGAAACCCACATTTACATTGTGGTCAACTGGAATTTTAGTAAAGCAAGATTTTGAGCTAGAAACTTCAGAGAATCCAGTATTTTTCTTTTCGTGGTGGATTTTGGAGTCGAAACCTGAATCATTAAGGGAATTTTTGATGTTTCATTGGCTAGAGATTTCAGAGATCAGACAATGGATCTTAGATAATCCTGCTCCCTTTAATTTGACCCTCGACAAGCTAACTTGTCCTTTGAGAGTGAGGACAATCACTGGACAGGGATTAATGGCCTCTGAAAGGTGCCTCAGTGCCACTCCATGGAGACTGAGGACAACATTATTTTCTGAATCATGCCTGGAGGAGCATTTCAGATAGACATGAAATGAAAGCATGCATGTAGAGCATCTTGCACTATGTCTAGTGTGGTTATTGCTAGTGAATACTGGCTGTTATCATCATTATCAGTATTTTTAGCACCATCAACACTCTGGTTAAACTACTAATCCACTCACAGGTTTGTTTGTTTTACTTTTTGTCTCTTGGAGTGATAAATTCACACCTTACGTTAGATTATAATGATGACTTTATTTTGAGTAATTCAATTAGTAATGCAAATGAAAAAGCTTTGTGTGGCTCCACCCAGTTCACAAAAATTATAGGACTACAATGAATAAATACCTGGAAATTAAATAGTCTAGACTCATAAGGTATTTCTTATGTCTCATCAATGGCCTCCAAGGACAAGTAGCAGATTCTAGGGAGGGGCAAAGAGATAAAAATTAGAAAGTCGTCATTGCTAACTGCTAGAATAATCTCAGGTGTCTCTGTGAACATCAAGGCAAAAAGTTTCTTTTAAAGCATCTCTGAGGGAAAGCTCATGGGCTATCATAGCCATAATGTCCTCTGAACCCATGTTTTGCTTTTTAAAAAGGGCTCTACCTTCTTTAAATCCCTGGATTACTATGCAGATACTGAAACATTTGTTCTGGAGAATTAGGGCACTGGATCAGAGGTAGTAGACTCAGGTGTAAGAGATCATTAACGCTGATTCTTAAATGGGGCAGGGACCGTGAGCCCCGGGGCTGAATTGCTGTCTAAAGAGTCTGGTGAGGAAATCTGGATGCTCAAGTCCTTTCCTCTGGAGCTGATTAAGGGAAGAAGCAAGCTGTGGATAAGGAGAAAGGAAGAAAAGAAAAATACGCGAAACTGGTTACATGTACTTATCCAGGGCACAAGCAGGGTAACTGTAACTGTTGGGGCAGATTGGCTGTTTAGCCAGAGCAGTGCTGGTGATAAAAATAATGATAACGATAATGCAGACAATATTCCTTAGCAAGTGCGGTGCTAGACATGGTGTTGGGGTTCCATGTGCCTTCTGTCATTTCGCCCTCACAGAAATCCGGTGTGGACTCTTACTTTCATTTTGCAGACCAGGAAGCATCAAGATAAGAGCAAGGAGGCACTGTTCAAGTGGTGGAACTGAATTTCAAATCCAAGAGCAAACTTACCGCTCTTCACGACTTCTCTCTGCTGTGTGTCTTAAGACGTGGAAGTTCATTCCGACCGACCTGGAATCAGGATGGGGGTCAAAAGCCAGAACGGCTAGAATCCATAGTGACAAATAAGTATCATGGAAACAGTCACACGGAAACAGAAGTTTGTGGCCAGTCATTTCTGAGAAAACGAAGCAAATGGTGTTTTGTGCTGCTCTGTGAGGGAAAGTGGGAACTGTGTTCTCAAAAGTGGAAGAAAGGACAAAAGCACCTCCTGTTTCCGTAGAAACATGTCTAATGGCCTAATACTGCAAAATTTTAGCCAGTCTGGTTTGTATAAAATAATATTTAATGCGAGGTTTAAACTCGCTCCTTACTGAAATTCTTCATGGCTCGGTTTCCTTCATGCTTCAACATATCTCCTCTCTCACGCCTTCCATCCGGGTCTGTGAGGATGATTTACGGGATAATGTTTGTGAGAAATTCGTTGATTTGCTTTGGGAAAATTATGCAAGTACATAATGTAATAATTTGATTTATACTACCTAGAAAGAGTTACCTGAAGAGGAAAATTAAATAATTATGGGCCTAAGTAGATGATTTATGAGTAAAGTCTACAAAATACAAAAGTTCTAACAACAACAAAAATCCTCGTAAAGGATGAGATGGGCGGAAAATGGTATGGGTTGTTACAAATGCTTCTGGGTAAGATTAACAGGTTGAAATTGAAAAAGAAAACAATTTTATCCCTTATGACAACAATCAAGACATTCAGATTAATGATATACTTAGTACTTTCATAAAGAACCTTCAATCTTAGAGGGCATGAAAACAAAATATGGCAACATACAACATATTTGGAGGCAAGGAGGATGAGAGATGGTAGAATATAATGATTAATGCTTTGGGGACCTTTAGAGATAAGGTCATTGACTGCTATGGTTGGTGGCAAATACGGTTTCCGTGACTTTACTGCTCAGACTTAGAATATACCGAAATGCACATTAAAAGTTAGAATGCTTTTTTCAGACCATCTATGATTTATAGACTCACATGTTAACAATATATAATCTTAGACATTTGAGATAAAACATTTCCGTAATACAAACTCTACTGAATATTGGGCAATTCTGCACCAGTGTTCAGGGAAAGTACAAACTGTGTAATTCTTGGGAAAATAGTGAAGCAATACTAGACAGAAACTGTGGGGCTGGCCTATGTTACAGCAAGTAGACAAGGTGCCCAGTATCTTAAATCGTGTTTCTTCCCTACATGTGATTTGATACCAAAACTTACAGGGAATTATGACTTTAGTAAAAAGATGAGTGTTGACTATGGAAGTGGTACTTTGTCATCATGGCAAGGTGAAAGAGATGACCATAAAATAGATAAAAACAAGTCTTGGATCTTTTGAGTCAAGATCTGAGATGTTTAATTTTATTGCAATAACTATCAAGAAGTGACTCCGTGCACAGTACTATTCTAGGAACTGAGAGGAGAGCAGAATGAATGTCACCTGGATACTCACAGTGTAGTGCAAAAGACACAAATAAACGTTAAAAATGATCCTTGAAGCAAAGGTAGACTAGAACAGTGGTATAAAGAGGAGATATAAATAGGAGGATGGGATAAGAAATTCATATGAAATGAGATCATTTAGGATTAGTTTTCAAATCCTTAAGTTAGCAAGGGATAGCAAGTAAAAAAGGATTTGTGATGAAAATATTTGCCGAATCAATTTGCAACAACACTATTCTCATATGTGCCTTAAAACAATGGTTATAATGAGGTTTTGGTAGGTATTAAACATGGGAGCAGCGGTACAAGGTAGAAATAGGAGTGATCTCATTCATTATCATTCTCAATGTCCCACTAGGACAATGTGAGCTTCTATGAGCAACTTTAGGCTCTGTGGCTCTCAGAGCAGACACTTCTACCTGATGCACAGCAAGAATCTCACTAAATACAAAGCTATGGCTGCCACTGGTCACTTTAGGATTTTTATGTCAACAGGCCAGTAGTCAAAGCCAAGTTCTTCGCCCTGGTCTTTTGGGGGAGGAGGGGCTGCTGCTACATAACGCAGAGCAGGAAATCACGTGTTTGGCAGTCCAGGGACCCCCTGAGGCATCAACATGTACTCTCATGGTAGTTTTAACTGTGAGGAAGGGCAATAATTTGTCCTAATAAGGGCACTCCAAGCAGTGAATGGGGCTATTTGGGAATAGATCAGACTACCACACAGGACACACACACTGCCAGAAAGCAGTGTAAGAGCACGAGGAAAGTCTACTATGGACGATGGATGAGGGAGATGATGAGCGTCAGATATGGTCTTGGAATCAACCGTAGCAAGGGGCGCGTGGTTCTCACTAACATGGTCTTGTGACCGATGAGAATCCTGGAGAAGCTGTGCCCGGATGCGCTACATCTAGTGTGCGGAATCTGAGGGGTACAAAATATAGACTGCAGAGGATACTGTTGGCATCTCCGCTCCAGACCTCTTTTTCAGGCTGATACATTTGTCCCCTAGCTGTCATGAGTATTGGCTCCTCATAGCTCACAGCTGCTCTCCTCTCCAGAGAAATGCACTCAGCCCACAAAAGCTACCTTGTCCAGGAGGCTGTACAACCAAGGACTGTCCCCCTGGGCATGCAGAGAGCTGTCCCCTGATGTGAGGCATGGTTTGCTCTGTGTTGCTGATCGTGCCGCAAAGCTCCCCACAGGATGAGGCTGAAAAGAGACATTCTGGCTCGGCTTCCTCCTCTCTTCCATTTTTCTTCCTTCTTCCAGGTTTCTTTAGGAAAGCTCTCCTTCTACAAAGCATTTGCACAAGAATCCCTGCTTCTCGAAAATTCAGAACAAGATGCATGCTCACTACAAAAAGTTCAGTGATACAGAAAAATATTTATTAAGTCATCCATAGTCCTACCTTATAATGTTTACCATTGATGATAGTATATAGTCTACTCGCTCCTTACTGAAATTCTTCATGGCTCGGTTTCCTTCATGCTTCAACATATCTCCTCTCTCATGCCTTCCATCCGGGTCTGTGAGGATGATTTACGGGATAATGTTTGTGAGAAATTCGTTGATTTGCTTTGGGAAAATTATGCAAGTACATAATGTAATAATTTGATTTATACTACCTAGAAAGAGTTACCTGAAGAGGAAAATTAAATAATTATGGGCCTAAGTAGATGATTTATGAGTAAAGTCTACAAAATACAAAAGTTCTAACAACAACAAAAATCCTCGTAAAGGATGAGATGGGCGGAAAATGGTATGGGTTGTTACAAATGCTTCTGGGTAAGATTAACAGGTTGAAATTGAAAAAGAAAACAATTTTATCCCTTATGACAACAATCAAGACATTCAGATTAATGATATACTTAGTACTTTCATAAAGAACCTTCAATCTTAGAGGGCATGAAAACAAAATATGGCAACATACAACATATTTGGAGGCAAGGAGGATGAGAGATGGTAGAATATAATGATTAATGCTTTGGGGACCTTTAGAGATAAGGTCATTGACTGCTATGGTCGGTGGCAAATACAGTTTCTGTGACTTTACTGCTCAGACTTAGAATATACCGAAATGCACATTAAAAGTTAGAATGCTTTTTTCAGACCATCTATGATTTATAGACTCACATGTTAACAATATATAATCTTAGACATTTGAGATAAAACATTTCCGTAATACAAACTCTACTGAATATTGGGCAATTCTGCACCAGTGTTCAGGGAAAGTACAAACTGTGTAATTCTTGGGAAAATAGTGAAGCAATACTAGACAGAAACTGTGGGGCTGGCCTATGTTACAGCAAGTAGACAAGGTGCCCAGTATCTTAAATCGTGTTTCTTCCCTACATGTGATTTGATACCAAAACTTACAGGGAATTATGACTTTAGTAAAAAGATGAGTGTTGACTATGGAAGTGGTACTTTGTCATCATGGCAAGGTGAAAGAGATGACCATAAAATAGATAAAAACAAGTCTTGGATCTTTTGAGTCAAGATCTGAGATGTTTAATTTTATTGCAATAACTATCAAGAAGTGACTCCGTGCACAGTACTATTCTAGGAACTGAGAGGAGAGCAGAATGAATGTCACCTGGATACTCACAGTGTAGTGCAAAAGACACAAATAAACGTTAAAAATGATCCTTGAAGCAAAGGTAGACTAGAACAGTGGTATAAAGAGGAGATATAAATAGGAGGATGGGATAAGAAATTCATATGAAATGAGATCATTTAGGATTAGTTTTCAAATCCTTAAGTTAGCAAGGGATAGCAAGTAAAAAAGGATTTGTGATGAAAATATTTGCCGAATCAATTTGCAACAACACTATTCTCATATGTGCCTTAAAACAATGGTTATAATGAGGTTTTGGTAGGTATTAAACATGGGAGCAGCGGTACAAGGTAGAAATAGGAGTGATCTCATTCATTATCATTCTCAATGTCCCACTAGGACAATGTGAGCTTCTATGAGCAACTTTAGGCTCTGTGGCTCTCAGAGCAGACACTTCTACCTGATGCACAGCAAGAATCTCACTAAATACAAAGCTATGGCTGCCACTGGTCACTTTAGGATTTTTATGTCAACAGGCCAGTAGTCAAAGCCAAGTTCTTCGCCCTGGTCTTTTGGGGGAGGAGGGGCTGCTGCTACATAACGCAGAGCAGGAAATCACGTGTTTGGCAGTCCAGGGACCCCCTGAGGCATCAACATGTACTCTCATGGTAGTTTTAACTGTGAGGAAGGGCAATAATTTGTCCTAATAAGGGCACTCCAAGCAGTGAATGGGGCTATTTGGGAATAGATCAGACTACCACACAGGACACACACACTGCCAGAAAGCAGTGTAAGAGCACGAGGAAAGTCTACTATGGACGATGGATGAGGGAGATGATGAGCGTCAGATATGGTCTTGGAATCAACCGTAGCAAGGGGCGCGTGGTTCTCACTAACATGGTCTTGTGACCGATGAGAATCCTGGAGAAGCTGTGCCCGGATGCGCTACATCTAGTGTGCGGAATCTGAGGGGTACAAAATATAGACTGCAGAGGATACTGTTGGCATCTCCGCTCCAGACCTCTTTTTCAGGCTGATACATTTGTCCCCTAGCTGTCATGAGTATTGGCTCCTCATAGCTCACAGCTGCTCTCCTCTCCAGAGAAATGCACTCAGCCCACAAAAGCTACCTTGTCCAGGAGGCTGTACAACCAAGGACTGTCCCCCTGGGCATGCAGAGAGCTGTCCCCTGATGTGAGGCATGGTTTGCTCTGTGTTGCTGATCGTGCCGCAAAGCTCCCCACAGGATGAGGCTGAAAAGAGACATTCTGGCTCGGCTTCCTCCTCTCTTCCATTTTTCTTCCTTCTTCCAGGTTTCTTTAGGAAAGCTCTCCTTCTACAAAGCATTTGCACAAGAATCCCTGCTTCTCGAAAATTCAGAACAAGATGCATGCTCACTACAAAAAGTTCAGTGATACAGAAAAATATTTATTAAGTCATCCATAGTCCTACCTTATAATGTTTACCATTGATGATAGTATATAGTCTTCCAGCTGAATCCATATTTATTTAAACATTTATATAAAATGGAATCATATATGTGACAGGTGTTTGTGTGCATATGTATACATATGTATGTAGTATATGTTTTTGTGTGTGCATATACAAACACATATCAGATCAATAAATAGAATCACATCATCCTCTGTATGAATATACAATTCTTTAACTAATTCCCTATTTGTCCTAATAGTTACTTATATAAGTGCTATGATAAAAGTATTTATACATACATCTTTGTACACTTATCCAATTATTTTCCTGGGAAAAATTTTTCTATACTAACTACTAGGTTAAAGAGCATATAATTTAAGGATTTTATTTTCTTCTAGCAAGTCGCTGTTCGATGAGCTATGAGTTTCCTCACATCTTTGCCAACATCTGGTCAATGACAATTTAGTGCTCAATAAACTTATACTGTATAGTAGAGCTGACAGTTTAAAGCAGAGATTTTAAAATGGCCAATTGAATTGAATACTTAGATTATTGACTAATTTAATATTTCTAATGAGTGAATGCTTATAATAAAATTTAAAAACTGCTAAGTGCCTATATTCAAAGTGCTTAAATAACGTCACCAAAGTTTTAAAACCTCAAGAGGTAAAATTTAATTAGTATCCAGTGTAACAATGAGCAAACCATCTGTGAGACAGACTAACTTGCTTATATTTACAGATCTAGTTAAAAACAATTTGGTCCGCCTAACTCTTACGCTCTGATTTTGTTACATAGCCCACTATCTCCCACAGGTATCATAAACCTCAAAATATTATAGTATGAAAATAAAGTCAAAACAGAAGAAGATTTGATGAATGTTAATTAAGAGGCTGCTGATATCTGAAGTGTTAGTGGAAAACATCCCCATGCCTTTCCCATATGACTTGCTAAGCCATTCCCCAGCTTACCTGTGAACGCTTCTCCCAAAGGTAATCATTGCTTTGGCAGATGGTTGCTGTCAAGAGCAAAAATGCCAGACCCGAGGAGAGGATATCACTCCTAATGTGACATTAGCATAGAGAGGCAAAGAGATTCCTTTTTCTTTTCTTTCTTTTTTTCTCCCCCACCCTCAATGGAGATTAAAGAATATGCCGCATTTCCTTGACAGGTCTTTCCAAGAAGTGGTTTTGAGGAATAGGAGATTATCCTTTCTCCGCTAGAGTAGGCTGAGCTGCAGTCCTCATGACCAAAGAACAGAGTTTAGGGACTAAAAAGACCAGATAGCCATCCCAGCGGGGTGGGCAGGCCAATTTGGAGGCTTACTCCATTGGTGAAAGGGGTCAGTCTACATGATACGCAAAGAAAACATCGATATCAGTATTTTTGAGACACTTACCTAAGTTGCCTTTCTATCCCTTCCTGCTCCCATGGGAGGGGGTGAAGAACAGCTCCGTTTACAGACTTACAGCATTGTAGCTTTTCTAAATTGACTGATAAATCATCTGACAGCCTTGGGTTTGCCGAAAGCAATGCGCAGGTAGTTGCAGTAATCCGGAACGTGTATGAATGGGTAAAGTGGAGTGTGCTCAAGAACCAATTACTTAACTTATAGAAATAGTTTCACTTCTGTACGTTAGAACTTGTCTACTAGCTTAATTTTAAATTATCTGATAAGTTACAGGTGCCAGGATAACATCTCAATACTAAATTTAGTAAAAGTAAAGCAATCTCATGTTATTTTTCACAGGACATTAAAGCAGGTGACAGGGGAGTAATTGAAGATATGAGTCAAATCTTGATTACGCCACATAAATTTTCTTTAAGAATTACCTTTATGATTCAAATGCTAGCTTTCAAAAAAAATTTTTTTTTTTGTAATAAGTTTATCAGCCTAACAGTTACTCTATTGTATTAGATGCTTCTGGGGAAAACAGGGGCCTCAAATCTTGTAGTAGAACTTTATTGAACAAGCATCAGCTAAACCATAACTCTACCCACAGTACAATATTTGAAGAAAGACAGGAAGTTTCATAATCTTCCACTCCAAAGCACACACAAATTTGATTCTATTCATAGATGAGGTAGAAAAATAGAGAGGAAGATGTGCTATTTATGGAATTTTAACAAGGAGAGAATTCCTGTCTAAAGAGAGGCAGTTTGGTTTAGCAAATTTATAGTCAAGATTTGACATGTAATATTCTCAGGCCATCTAAAGCCCATGCTACTTGTCCAGCCCATCTGATAAGTTATGAGAACGGATATTGATATCCATGTGTTTTTACAGGTATGAATTCATTGTAACATTTGGATGTGAGAGAGGTCTTTTTTTTTTTTTTTCTTAAACCAAATTATATCCAGGCCTAAATCTTATTCATCAGGGCAAAAAGAAATCCCTTCTCGTTGTTTTTGGGAAGAGAAACAGGTGAGAAGTGGATAGAGGATATTTTCTATCTCTGGATTATATAATAATCAAGAGAAGTATAGCTAGCTCCAGGAATGATATAAAGGCTTGGCCCTTATTTCATGGTGCCTGGTATAGGGAGAAATCATCCTTGTTGTCACCTCCTACATAAGCAAGAATGAAGCAAATGCTCTGGTCTTACGCTTAAGGGGCTTAATATCCCAATGAGGAAAATGAAGACTCACATCCATGTGACTAGATAGTATAAAAATGATTAGTTGAATAATCCAAAATATAAGGGCTTTAGGAGTGCAAAAGGTAACCGTCTTCTAGTTGGGCTGGTTAGATTGGATTGACCCTCCAGGTCATGGCATGGGAAAAGGTGAATGTTGGTTTTGAAGGATCGTGATGTGATATATTATTTGTTCTCCTTAGGCAAATGAGAGGCACTCTTCCCTTCCCTGTCCTGAGTATGCAGACAGACTCTCCTGCTCTAACAGAGGCTGGCTTCCTTGCCACCCAAGGTACTGTCAGGTTCGATGTTTGCTGAGGACCCACTTTGTAGACAGTTGTCTTTCGTGGTAACCCCACATGGCAAAAGGGGTGAGGGAGCTCTTTGGTTCTCTTTTATAAAGGGCACCCTCATGACCTAGTCACCTCTTACAGACCTCACTTCTTAATTCCATCACCTTGGAGATTATAAGTTTAATATATGAATTCTGGGGGTACATAAACATTCAGTACATTTCATTCTACCCCTGGCTTCCCAAAATTCATATTTTTCTCACATGCACATACTCATTCCATCTTGATAGCCCCAAAAGTCTTAACTCACTGCAGCATCAACTGAAAATTCTAAAGTACAAAGTCTCATCTAAATATTGTCTAAATCAGATATGATCACGACTAGGGGTAGGGCTCATCCTGAGGCCAGTCACCCTCCATCCGTGAGCCTGTGAAATGAAACAAGCTATATGCTTCCAAAATACGATGGTGGGACAGGCACAGCACAGACATTCCCATTCTAAAAGGTAGCACTAGGAAAGAAGAAAGACGTGACAGATTCCCTAGCAAGTCCAAAACCTTAAAGTTTGAGAATACTCTTCGTTAGCTCTGTGCTCTGCCCTCCAGACTCACTGGAGCAAGGGTACCACCTTCTAGGCCCACTGGGGCAGAAGTTCTGCCCCTCCAGCATTGCTGGGCAGGAGTTAAGCCCCCAAGGCTTCAGGTGGCCCTGCCGGGAGAGCTTGGGAGGCCCTGTCCTCATGGCTTTGCTGGAGACATACCATGCTGTGGTTCTCATAGGTTGGAGTCCTGTCCCTGTGGCTCATGCTGGTGGCTCTGCTGTTCTGAGGTTGGGGGATGACCCTTTACCCAGGCTCAACTGGGCATTGCTCTAGTGGGGGGCTTTCTGTGGTGGCCCTGCCCCCATAGCAGTTTTCTGCCTGGGTGGCTTGCCTGTGACCTGAGCAGCTCCATCCTTCCGAATCTATATGCAGTAACTTGTCCCACAGGCTCCTCCGCTCTGTGCACCAGCAGAGAAGGCAAGCTACACCGAAGTCCCCATGCTGCCTGCGCCCTCCAGAGGCGTAGCTGCTGTGGTGGGGGCCGTGGAGGAGCCAGTGCTGGAGTGTGGGACATGGAGCCTGTGATGTGAGGAGACACCCCAGACTCCGGTGGCCCCTCCTTTGACATCTTTGTGATGATCTCTGGATCACCCTAAGGAGAAGGGGCGTCGTTCTTCCCGTTATCTCGAATCGTCACTTTTGTCATCTGTTTAGAAGGATGACTAGGATCCTTAGCATGGTCGTCTGGCCACACCTAGAAGTTCTCTGTCAAACAGCCCTTCTCATTTTTACAATATGGAGAGACTAAAAATATTTCATATCTTTAAGTTTGTCTTCCTTTCTGATTAAAAATTCCATCTTTAAATAACCTCTCTCTTCTCGCATTTACTATAAACATTCGAGAAGAGCCAGGCTGCTCCTCCGACGCTTTCCTTAGGTGTTTCCTCAGCCAAAGACCCAGATGCATCGCTCACTTGCTTTCTTGTGGAATTTCTACCTTCCACAGACACGGACACACGAACGCAATTCAGCCAAGGTCTTTGACACTTTAGAAGAAGGTTCGCCTTTCCTTCAGTTTCCAAGAACATGCTCTTCATTTCTATCTGAGACCTCCTCAGAGTGGCCTTAACCGTCCATATTTCTATGAACCTTCTCTTCGGGATGACGTGGGCATTCGCTAAGAATATTGATAGTCCTCCGCAGCACTCCCCTTTTCTTTCTGGGCGCTTACCAGAATCACCCCTGACGGTCTGTTCACCGCCATGTGGGCCTTTTCAAGCATGAATCTCAGAATTTGTCCAGCTTCTACCCGTGACCTAGTTCCAGAGCCGCTTCCACGTGCTTCGCTGTTTGCTCCAGCAGCGCCCCAGCCTTGCAACCAATTTCTGCCTTGGTCACTTTGGGCAGCTACGCCAGGAATAGCATGACAACCTCCTGGCCTAATCACCTCCCAAAGGCTCCCCCTCCTAATACCATCACACTGAAAGGATTCAAAGTGTTGATTCAGGGAGAGGGGGAGGGGCATAAACATTCAGTCCATTGCAAAAAAAAAAAAAAAAAAGAAATAGAAATATATATTAATCTTGCCTCAGTGTATGTTAATCAATATAGGGCAAGGCAAACCAGTGGTGTGTCTGCTAATTCAGCTCAGTGACATCTCTCTGTACCTTTCATTTTTCCTGTGGTTTATTTATAAGCCAGCTCAGCTTAGTTCTATGTACTAGAGAAACTCAGCTTCCCTAGAGTACAACCAATTGCAGCCTATGTGTACCTTCTGATGTCTCAAAAGAGGGTTCTTCTCTCTTTTCAACATCTGTAACCCTGTCGTTGGCCCCTCATGAAGTCTCTCTCTCCTGTCCGAATCAGCTCCCAGTCTTCATTTGCTGAGCTCAGATGACTTGCATACTCTCAGGCCAAAAGGCCAGATCATCTTGCCTGGACCAGGTTAATAGCTGCACTCACTTCGAGGTAGTCAGGTGTTCCAGTAGAGTTGGTTTGTCACCTGACCATAACAGGTATGAGGTATGACAATGACAGCTGCTCAGAAAGTAAGAACTACTACCCCTGTTTGGGAAGTCGCTGGTAGTCATTTATGGTTCACGCTTGCATATTCAACTCTGTGACTCCACCTGAATGTAAGAATGTTTTAATATGGAAACAACTTTTGCTTTTCCTCCCCTGCCCCCTCCTTTGCTGCATTAGGAGGATGGAAAAAACATTTCCCTTCACCTTCATGGGAAACTTACACTTTAAGCTCTTCCTGTCCTCAGGGAAAAAAGGAACCCAGATTTCTCAGTTGCTAATGATTTTGGCTTTGGGTTTAATGAGCCATAGAGGTTTAATGTGGAAAAATAATAGCAGAGGGGAAAGGGTGGAGTAGGAAGAGAAGGTAGAAAGTGCCTCTTGAGAAATTTGGAAAGAGAGGGGACTCTTCCCCAGATTAAAATAGGTCAAAGCCCACAGGAGAAGTAGACAAGAGAATGGGGCCAGGTTAGCTGAGGGGCCTGATCCTGAAGCTTACGACGCCCAGGAGCCCCCGCAATGAAGCAGGGCCCTGGGCCATGGGTCAGGGCAGTGGGGTTGGTGAGTAAATCCCCGTATCTATACCTTACCGAGTGGTGATACAGCCGAATTAGCCCCTGAGTTAGGCCAGTAGTTTGTGACATAATTTGGCTTTTCACATTTGTCTGTTCTTTTCATAAAGAGGACCCTTGGCAATGGGAGTCAATGAATGCCCAAATCTTTCACCATCCTTCCCATTTCTTTGCTGTCAACTGTTATGTCATACTAAAAACAAGACTTGAGAACGAGGCACAAAAACAATTGCTTTGCACCAGAGATTTAATCTAAGATGGACAAACAAGATCCTGATGGCAAAACGAGACCATCTTCTTGTCTATATTTGGAAAGAGGTTTTTTACAGAGGTCACTTAAATTAAAATGTGGCCATTAGGGTGGGTCCTATTCTAATCTGACTGGTTTCCTTGTAAGAAGAGGTTGGAACATACCACGAGGCATTAGCACACAGAGAAAAGGCCACATGAGGACACAGCAAATAGGCAGTTATCTGAAGACAAGGAGAGAGGCTTCAGGAGAGAAGAAACCTGCCAACACCTTAATCTTGGACTTCCAGCCTCCAGGACTCTGAGAAAATAAATTTCTGTTTTTGAAGCCGTTCAGTCCATGGTATTTTGTTATGGAAGCAAACCAATATAATTTCAAAATTCTACAGGCAGCTTTTCAATTTACAGAATGACCTCTTTTTGTTGAAGTGCATACATTCAAGTAGGTCTTAAGGCAAGGGCAACATTACTCAGAACCAACACTTCTTTTCACATCTAACTCCTAATCTGCTAGCTACATCTTGCTGGGCCAGAATCCTTTCCTTCGTGGTGTTGGGGGCCCTTGCCGGGGGAATGTCTTCTCTACCCATCCCTTTCCATGAGAAGGAATGTTCCACTGAATTTTCTGATGGCTTGGGCTCCTTTGTTCTCTTTACGTCTCCCCAAGAAGTGGAGCAGACTATCTGATTGGTGAGTTTGGGAGCGGAACTGCGTCTGAGTACCTTAGCCCCTGCCTTTCCTCGTTGTCATGGGAGGCAGTCTGCCCCCCAAAAGCGTGTGCTCTGGTCTGCTCCTCTGTGCCCTTTGTTACATAGGGGCACTGCCACTCGAAGAGGCTGTGTTATCCAGTGCTGTCTGTGACAGAGTGTGTGACAGGAAGCCCATACTTACTGCTCATGTATCCCACTTACCTGTTGCTATGTGACAAACTATTCTACAACTAAGTGATTTTAGAACAACAATGATTTTATTAAGGTGATAATTTTGTGGGTCAGAAATTTGGGCAGGACACAACAAGGATGACATGTATCTGCTCTCTGATGACGAGAGCCTTGGCTTAGTTTGGCATAAATAGGGCTAGCTGAGCATCTCTACCCTTCACACGGCCACTGTGCAAGATTAGGTTGGGTTTCCTCATATTATGGTGGCTGGCTTTTCCCAGAGCGAGCATTCCAAGAGACCAAAGTGGAAGCTGCAAGGCTTCTTCCGACCTACTCTCAAAAGTGACACAGTTCTGATATATTCTGTTAGTTAAAAATGAGTCACAGGGCCAGCCAAGATTTAATAGGTAAGGGCTGACTACATAAAGATGCTAATACCAGGAGATGATTCAAAGGATCGGAGGTGTCTTTTTCAGAAACTAGCTACCATAACGCTTAAGCCATGTTCTTAAATCAGTAATTAAGGTGCTACTGTCATCCCCATCTGCTTTACTCTTTTGATTTTTACTTTCCATTTGATTTAAAATTGAGACCAGGAAAAGTGAGATGTGTTTTTATTGGTCTTCCCATACAGCAGCAACAGCTATCATCTGTCCTTACAATATGGCTTGTATCAGAAATATCCTAATTACAGACAACATTCAAAAACGCTCTGTTTGCATGCAAATAAGAGAATGTAAATAGTTGCTTGGGGTTGGGATGTTGTCTAACACCATGTGTTAGACACAGATTAGCATCACATTTTGGTTAGGAATAAATTCTAAAGACAGAAAGGAATTCTGAAAACATGATGGCTAAAACATCCTGCTGCCCTGACACTCCCAAATTCAAATTTAATTTTTCTTTCTTATGGGCCAAGTGGCTGTTGGGTCTAGAAGGCATCCAGAGCTTGGGGGATGTGATGAGTTGGCTCTTGCAGGGCTTTCCATGCTCTGGACATCACCAGAGCCTGGGACCAGTACAGATGAGCACTGGTCGGTAGGGCGGGGGCGGATATTTGAACCAGGTCCAGATCCTGGGGTGGCTCAGCATTGATCTGTCATTTATGATCATCTAGGGGAAAAGTCGCGTAGATGAGCTGAGTCCACTTCACCCCTGAGACTGGAAAGCTTGAAGAGACCGAGGAACAGGTAGGTTTCCTCTGG